>NW_016017385.1:1153485-1559417 GCF_000320565.1 Sphaerulina musiva SO2202 | reverse complement strand
TTACTTACTTACTTACTTACTACTTACTCTTACTCTCTCTACTCTCTCTCTCTCTCTCTCTCTCTCTCTCTCTCTCTCTCTCTCTCTCAACAAAGCCTCCTCTCCAGCTCCACAACAGCAACATGGCCCCTCAAATCTCCATTCCTCACAAGAAACTCCTCCAACTCATCACGCAAAGCCTTTTTGTCAACCTCTCCGGGATTCCCCCCCAGTAGTCTCAACCTTACATACTCGTCATTAATCCGTCGATTCCGAAGCGCCATTTCAAAAAATTGTCGCTCGAACGAACTGGCGAGTAAATCTGCAATATAATGTGCGGAATCTCTCTCCGACGACGATGACGATGAAGACGACGACGATGATGACAACTTGCGTATGGCAGCTTCTAGATATGCGCGATCGGGGGCAAAATCCATAGTTTCGGGCACGCCGGTATAGAAGCCGGGGATGTTGGCGATGAAGAGAGGGTGGTGAATTGCTGCGGGAGCGGGGACGAAGGAGGCTGTGTCCCAGTCGATGATTCTGGATATTTCATTTTTTGAGGAGTAAGTGAGTTGACAGAAACAGGCAGACAGGCAGACAGGCAGGCAAGGAAAGGGCAAAAGGGGAAAGGAAAGGAAAGGGGGAAGGAAAAAGGAAAAAAAGAAGGAAAGTGCGACCCCCTTCCCCTTTTTGTTTCTCCCCGAGAGAGAGAAAGAGAGAGATAGAGAGTACCTTACGGTAATGGTATAGAATGATATGTACATACCCAGTCAATCTCCCCTCATCATCCACAAGGACATTCAAAGGATTCAAATCCCCATGCCGAATAGCCAAGCAGCCCAAGCAGTCGTCGCCGCATGGACAAGCAATTGAGGGAAGAAGCGAGTCGACTTTCGCCCGACGAAGCAGAAAATGGAGCGGATCGCCCCAACCCGGATTTTCGATCGAACGACGAATTCCCAAGTCGACTTCGTGGAAGAGCCAGCTTCGATATGTCGTTTTCGTTGTCGTTGTCTTCGTCGTCGACATCGACATCGACATCGATAATGAAGATGGTGATGCTGACAATGGCAATGAAGCAGACAAACACCTCCACAACCTCCACAAAACCTCCGCAAGTCCATCCAAAATCCTCTCACGTCTCGAACGTGGCAAAGTGCATAAATCCCAAACGCCAAACCCAATCGCATTCCCACCGAGATATTCCAGCACAGAATACTTTTCCGCAGAAAAAATCACATTCGGAATTTGGTGGAGCGTAGGTTCCATCTGTTTGATGTGTCGCATCATGGCGATACTGCGCGCTGCTAATGATGATGATGATGCTGATGCTGCAGATTCGTTTTTGGCGATGCGGAGACTCCATTGGATGCTGTGGGGTAGGGTGAGTACGTAGATGGTGTGGTTGCAGCCGGACATGGGCGCGGAGATTTCTAGTATGGTGGTTTGGAAGACGGATTCTATTTCTGTGAGGATTGGTTGCAGAGATTTTTCCATGGCGGGCTTTCGATAGATTATACAGCTGGACGTGAGGAGTCAATGATAGATGGATACTACAAGATGGTGTTGTTAGTTCTTATTCGCCCCTTCGGACTCAAGACGAATCTTACATGATTGCTGGGCGTTACAACAGGAGTACGTCCTTGGCCACGATTAAAGCGTATTTGTTGTTTTTTCCTTCTACTCTATAACCAGCGATCAACGAACTTGCGAGTAACAACATGGTAAATGTATATCGTGAAAGATGACTCAATGTGCCAGCTGATTGGTGTTGAAGATGTGATTGGCCACACAAGCGCTATTGATCTTAAGCTCTTTTCGATAAATTCTTTTGTACAACATTGTCCAACGACGAAAGCTGATTGCTCGAGTACTGTAGTTAGCAGTCGATATGATTGTGATTTGAATTGGTGTCTAACCCAGTGGCACGGCAGGCACACTTGCAAGTATTTAGCTCTCCTGACGGAAATGTCCAGAAAGTCTTCTTGGAATCAAGCCTGTCGCTTTCATGAATTTGTATATACAGGTACTCTTCAGCATAGAAGAATCTTGCTCATTTACGATACAGACATACTAGATGCATTAGGATTTTCATATTGATGCTTACTTTTCTCAATCAAAATCCAATTCTTCTGTATCCTTTAGTGAGCAAAGACGAAGCCCAATGCATTCCAGGCCCAGATCTTCGACACAGGCGTTTGCTAGAATCAAAGAACCGCCGGGACTGGTTCTCCGAGCTCACATTCGTATGGCATCCAAGCACCATTGACTACAGCGCATGACCTGAGGTCCAATCGGGCAGGCATGCATGTCCTGCGCATGATCTGATTAAGGAGACAGGATGGAGCGTTCGGTTAGAGTCGAGCACCCTCGTTCCTGTACCAAGTCTCGTATGGCAATGGACGAGGGTGAAGCCGGAAACGTCATTTTCCTTGCAAACTGCACAGGTACAGGTATATAGGAAGCGAGGGTCACGGTCGAGGGAAAGGATGGAGTTGAAGACAGGGGCATCGTAAGGAACATCCTCGATTTGGATTCTGCGGCCGAGGTCTGTCACCGTCGTCTGTGAAGGGCTAGAAAATGCCATGATCTCATTCGCGGGTAGGTCTGCTAAAGCTCGTGGAGCGTGATATAATTTGTGCTCGGGCCCTTGCCGGCAGCTTGCTCGCACTTCCTTCCGCAGAAACATATGAGAATCGCTTCGCTTCCCATCGCTGACTTCATCTGTGGCTGAGCGTGGTATGTGATCTTGGTCCGATGTAGTGTCGATGAGCAAGGTCAACCTTGACCACAGATTGTGAAAGTATCAACGGGGGAGGGGGGAAAGCTCGCTACCATCGGGTTCAGCTGCGAATTGTTTTGGCGGCCGCCGGGGTTGAGATGCATGCATGTTCTGCGTCGAAGGCATGCAGTGCAGGAGTCGCTTCTCACAGTGAGAAGGTGTCATTGCTAGGGGTACAGGTACGTAGGTAACATCAGATCCCTCATTTGATGAAAGAACCTTTGACCACAAGCAGGCACGCACATACATGTATCAAGACCGGGATGACCGATCCTGCCATATCAACGCGCTCTACAGGACTCACCAAGTCACAGCACGAGAGACCGTTTGCACCAGACATCATCCCACAGGGTAACCTGCTTGGTGTAGATGCAGAGTCCCGCAGAAGCATGGAGGTCGCACTCATGCGAGCTGTATCACGCGCCTAGTGCAAGGCTCGGCTACAACAGAGTCGCCAGACCAATGCCTGGAGGTATCCTCACTGCCGTACATGGACTACCAGATTCCTGCTCTTTTACGAGATTTCATGCGCTTCACATATGTGTGTGTGCCCGTCGTCATTGTTGATCAACTCCCACTCGGTGATGACTCCGTCTGGCCAGATCGCTCCTGGAGACCACTCGGCTCGTGATAGTGCATTGTGGTCCCTCCATCAGCATGGACCACTGCAAGCTCACGCCAGAACGAGTTGGCCAGTCGAAGAGGAGAACGATGTGGCGCTGACGCGTCGTACTCGAATGGGATGAAACTTGCGCTGGAAGTAGGAGGTAGGTAGGTAATGTAGGTAGGGAGAGAAGAAAGGACCAAGCTGTTCCGGAATCGGTTGGCCAAGGTCACCGCCATCTGTTGTGTGTGAAGTCTGAAGTTCAGTTGAGGAATGGTGGATTGGGGGATGCTGCAAGGCACTAGCCCAAGTTAGACTGTTAGTGCGACGAAATCGTATTATTACACTCGATAAGAGTAAATAATAGCCCTGGTTACTGGTACACAGATCGTGACCTAGCACTAGCTAGCATGCTAGCAACACACCCCCCCAGCCTCGCCGCGCCTCGCCGCGCCTCCAGGCCTTCCACTTCCTCTCTCCTCACCCTCCTCGTTCCCAAGAAGTGGGAAAAAGGGCGAAAGTCTGTTCAGTCCGAGACACGATCGAAGTTCGGTTCGTGGTTTCAGTTCTTGGTTCGGAATCATGCCGGCCATGTCTCACTCTGGCCACTGGGACGGGCATCCATTCTACACTCCAGCTCCTCGGACCTCATCAATTGATATTTTGTAATTCCCGAGTGTTCTAGGCTTATCAAATGAGCATTTTTTTTTTCTTTTTCTTTATTCTCGAACGAATGGGAAAATGGGGGTTTGTTTTGACACGTTGGAGGCGACGGATGACGAGTTGCATACCTGTATCAGTCATCACGGTGGAATACCTACCTCCTATGTACAGGTAACAGTAGGTACCTACAGGTACCTGGTAACTAAGTAAAATCAGCGGCAATGTCATCGTCATATCTCCCATCCACTTCGTGAAGTTCGCGCAGACTAAGGCTTAGTACATTTGCCTAAATGGATGAATGTACAAAGGTGGAGATGGAGAGAGTTGCCGGGAGGGTCATGCAACTAAGCGAGCGGTCTGACGGGGACGTGGAACTTTCTTGTCTTCTCTCTTTCTTTTCTCTCTACCTCTCTCGTTCTACTACACCACTGGTAAAGGCAGATACGACTAGCCACACGACCGGCGGTGAGTGCTGTCCTGGTTGTTTACCTCTACCTTATAGAGCATCCATAAGAGGTTGACATATGGGCAACAACTTGACTATGACCTGGGATTCATGTTCCTGTATCTGTCGGTGAGGCGAGAGAGTGAGGCGGGCAGCTGACCCCGTCGTCATTCCTCTTCTTCTTCTGCTTCTTACCCCGCCCATAAAACCGATGTAGCAATCCCGTCCATGTATGGTGCAATCATCTTCCCCTCGTCGGCCAAGCACACTCTACCACAACATTGAAATCTTCGTTCCTGCAGAAATGGACCTTTTCCTCATTGGCGCCCTCTGTTTGATGAGTATCGTCAAAGCCTCGTCGTTGGCGGCCTTGGTCTCTTTTTCGGCACTCGTTTAAACCCGAGCGCATAACATCATTTTGATTCTCGCTAGCGCGAGCAGACAGAGAGGGAGAGAGAGAGTAGAGGAGAGGAGAGAGAAAGAGAGAGAACAAAAAAAGAGAGAGCCATGGCATCATCATTCAGCGAGATTCCCGTCCTGGACTTGTCCGCAGCGAGAGATGAGAAGACGAAGCCGCAATTTCTCCAGGAGCTGAGAAATGCACTCCTTCATGTCGGATTCTTGTATCTCAAGAATACGGGCATTGACCAGGAGACGTTTGATCAGGTCTGCGAACAAGGGATCAAGTTCTTTGATCTCCCCGAAGAGGAGAAGCTTGCGATTGAGATGAAGAATAAGCCGAGCTTCCTGGGCTACTCACGGGTGAGAGAGAGAGAAATTCCCCCACATGCAAGAAAGAAGCATTTTATTGACAACGCTTTCTTTTCTGTAGTTGGGCAATGAGATTACAGCTCAAAACCCAGACTGGCGAGAGCAGTACGATCTATCCACCCCTCACGCACTACCCACCGACCAAGACCCTCTGTATTACAATCTATTTGCACCCAATCAATGGCCCAACGAGAAGCTCCTCCCGCACTTCCGCCCCGTATTCGAAGACTATATGAAACGCATGGGCGAAATCAGCATGTTCTTCACCAGTCTGATTGCACAGAGCATTGACCTGCCCGCCGATGCCTTTGATGCCTTCTTCGACAAAGATCAGCAGCATAAGCTGAAAATCGTCAAGTATCCCGACACGGGAACCGGTGTAGGACAAGGCGTGGGTCCACACAAGGACTCGATGCTCTCCAGCTATCTGTTGCAAGCTTCCGACCATCGAGGTCTGCAAGCTCAAAACACCAAAGGAGAATGGATTGATTGTACGTCTTGTTCCCGCCCCCTCTCTCTCCCATACGAAAAACAGGGTTCATCTCGGCGGGGAATGGCATCCAACTAACAATGACAAAAAATCACAGGTCCCCCCAAAAAAGGTGCCCTTGTCGTCGCAGTCGGCCAAGGCCTAGAAGCACTCACATCGGGAGTCTGCGCCAGCACGACCCATCGCGTCCTCAGTCCCGCAGCCGGTTCCGGCCCTCGCTTCAGCATCCCCTTCTTCCAAGGCGTATCATACGATGCCAAATTCGAATCCATGCATGTGCCCGAACACGTCCGAGCGCTCAAGAACGACCTCCTGGAAGCCCAGAATGGGCAGAGGAGAGATGACGTCGAGTTCACGTTTGTCAAAGGCAAATGGTCACATTTGGGCGAAGCGACGTTGATGAACCGGATTAAGTCGCATACGGATGTCGGAGAGCGTTGGTACCCGGACTTGCTAGCGAAGTTGAGGGAGCAGAAGTAAGGTCAGCTTACCTACCTCCCTTAGGTACCTTATCTTGGCCGGGGGGAAATCACACAGCTGGCGGATTAAGGTACGGTACCTGCCTATCCGAACCGTTTGTACATGCCCGTACCTGCCTACATACATTACATGTGTAGGTAGGTAGGTACAGAGGTAGTTGAGAGATGGGGAAGGTTCGATACTACCGATCATGATGACGTGCCGCATCACAGGCTGCTGCCATGGGGCAGGCGGCTCGGAAAATAGATTACCTCAGGCTATCTTACTTAGTACGGTTTTCATTTTCCAGAAAGAGGAGAAAGACGACGAAGATGAAATGGAAGAAAGGAAAGAGATAACGATGATGATGATGATGATGGATGATGATGGATGATGCAGCACTAGGTACCTGTAAACGACAATCAAACTTTTTTTCCCTCATTCGAATTCTCTCAATCCAAGACTTTAGTACCTGTAAACACGAAGAACGATATCAGGAGGATCTTCCTAATTCATCCATCCACCAAGCCGGCCAACAGGCCAGCACCTTGCTTGTGGAGAAAAGAAAAATTCGTATAGCATTTATCATCATCATCATCATCATCATCACATTATACGGGGTAAAGGTACCTAACCTCTGACCTTACCTCCCCTCCTACAGTAGATAAAAGCTCAGAGCTAACAAAAAGAGCTAAGAGCTACCTTACCTACCTGGTCTTTTCCAGCGGCTGGCTCGCTCGCTGGCTCGCTCGCTAAAGAGCTTGGGAAGAGATACCTGTTGATGATCCTCTCTCGTTTAATTGTTTTTAGCGAAAAAAAAAAAACTACCTCCTAGGTACATGTAGTTCAGAAAGCCAACCTAATGCATGCATGCACTAATCACAATTTTTGTTTTTTTATCTTCGGTCCTACCTTACCGTACCGTACCGTACCGTACCTCACTTGGGCTCCTCGGGGCGACGACGACGACGACGACGATAGCTTTGTGGCGCCGTTTTGATTTTCTTCTTTCAGTTGCTTTCCTTTCTTGGCATGCATGATGCATGATGCTGGATGCTTGGTGCATGATGCTGAATGCTGGATGCTTGGTGCTGGATGCTTGATGCTGGTATGCTGGATGCAGGTACATCATGTATGATAGACGCTTGATTGAGATTGATTGATTGATTGATACGCTGAGAATTTTGTAGTCGTACCTGCTGTTCCTAGGTACATTACTTGCGATACGTTGCTGCCCGATGTGACTACCTACCTACCTGGTACTGTATGTGGAACTTCGAGGCGACATACGGGAAGAACAGCGTAAGGTACAGGTAATCAATAGATGATGTTCTATCCAAGAGCAAAGTAGGCTAAAAGGGCAATTCAGAAGAAGAAGAGCCGAAGCATTGCAATAACAGATGGGGTATTAGCTAAAAGTTTCATCAAAAATCGGCGTGTCCTCTGTCCCTCTGGGGAAGTGTTCCCTTGTGCCTGTGAAAGGCAAAAGTACTGTTTTTTGTTGCTTTTCCCTCAAACCCCTCTTTTTCTCTCTCAACACATCAACTCCAGAGTCAAAACACCCAACCACCCACCTCCCATCGCATATGTAGATAGCATTAGAATAAGTAGGTACATCATTCTACTAGTAGATGTACAATAACAGGGGGTTTTTCATCGTCATCGAGGCCGTAAATCGAGAGTCGTGATGGTCCGCAGCCAGAAGTGGCATGGACCTAGCGTAGTAGCTTCGGGATGCTGTTCCCGACTGGCCACGGGCCGCGAAAGCCGTCTTGGCTTCCAATCCCCGGCACGGGATCTTTGCAGGTTGCCTCTAGCTCTGTGAGGCTTCGGTCGTTGCTGAGACTGCATCAACGATGCGCATACGCCAATGCGTGCACCATGTGACGTCCCCTAACGCAGCCACCAATGAGGTTTCGTACACGCACATGGGCTTGCCACGCGGTGCATGTCGTTTGTTGGGGCAGGTCATACGACGTTATCGTTGAACATCTACCTCCACGAGCAGGTCTGCAGCTCATGCATTCGGGTAGTGTGTAAGCGGGTAGGCTCGGTTGGCACTTTCATCTCGGTATTGCATCGCCGGCGGTGCTGGCTGCTGACCGTACGTCTGTTCACCCGCAGTGGAGTGGAACGATGAGTTGCTCAGCGGCGGTGCGTGCATCTGTGTGTGCGGAGAGGTGTAACCACCTGCACTGGTAGGTATCTGCATAGGTGCCATTTGGAACGATGGCGGCTGTGGGAATGAAGTCTGGCCCTGGACTTGGTAGCTGGGGCTTGATGATACCGAAATGTTAGGATACTCGCTCTGAGGACCCATGGGAGGATATGCTGAAGGCTGGTATCCTTGGGCTTGCTGTGCAGATGCTGTCTCATATCCTTGTGCTTGCTGTGCAGACGTGGTCTCATATTTTTGTGGTCGTTGTTGTTCTTGGTTCACATACTGGTAGCTGGTTGGAGTGCCAGACCAGTCGACTCTTTCACCTTGTTGGTAGTTTGCAGATCCTGGGGCCTGCATTGGATCTTGCAGGCCACTGCTGGAGGTCTGTATGGGCTGCAAGTTTTGAGCGTTCTCATGGGATCGCCATGCCGTCACGTTGGAAGCGTTGGCAACTGCAGGTGCGTTGGGGAGACCCATAGGAGTACCGCCGTAGCTGGCTCCGTGCTGCCATGATCCGTGGCGGGAGCCAGAGTCTTGGGTTGCGGCGGAATGGTTGCTTGGTGTTGAAGAGGATCCCGCACGCGAGATGCTGGCACCAACAGGATTCGTTGGTGAAGTGGACGGTACGGATAGGAGGCCGGAATCAGACATTCGTAGTCCTACATTGGAATGATCAGCACCCTTTCATGCCAGTGCACTTCAGTTACTCCCCTAACTCACCGTCGTTTGATAGTGTATTCAAATTGAACCCGGCCTCGTTGAGTTTGGTGCGGAGGAACACAACCTCTTCTTCGAGCTCTCGGTTCCGCTGCTGCGTGGCATGTACCATCTTCTCGCTTTGTTCCTGGCTGCCTCGCAGGTCGTTCACAGTCCTTTCCAGGTGATCGATATGATCTTTCGTCCGTTGCCTAATGGCTCGTTGTGCCTCGCGGTCGTTGGCACGCTTCCTCTCCAGCTGCGCAGCAGATAGTGTGGTCACGCTTCGTGTACCGGCTCGAGAAGCTCGCTTCTTTGTGGAGCTCGTAGAAGACTTTCGTGTTTCGGATCCGGGAGAGACATAACCATGAGAACTGGCCTTATCAAGCGCCCCGTGGGACGACGCCGTATCAGAATTCATCGATAACCATGGATGATGGTTATCGAAAGGGTGCCACGGTGTTGTGGGAAGAACGCACGTCATGTGGATTGCGGGTGAGGGTGTTGATCTGGTTGGTATGTTGATTGATGTGGTATCGGTACACACAAGGGTCCTTGGTCGTGGGACTGAGTGGTCGAGCTGATTCGAGGTCGCCGTCCAGTATATCCGGCTCTGAATGCTGTCGATTGCGAGTTGAAGGGTTCAGAGCAGGTGGTAAGCCGGGAGGTATGACTAGCTATATGGTGCACTCATGGGTAGGGACCAAAGCTCATCGAAAAGCATTGGTATATAGCAACAAATAGTCCTGAGTTTCATAAAAGGGCGCAATATGATGAGCAGAAGCGTGAGACGTTGGTTGCTAATAACCTCACTTGCAGCCATAATACGCAATGGCCACCGGCAGACACCGGCGAATTGCACCATGCGGTCACAGAGACACAGACAGAGATGCAAGCCCCGATGCCTGACGCCGGCTCGTGCAAGCCAGCCGGCGGAACCAGCGATGACAGGGACCTGGGTTGCGGTGCCTGCAGCGTACTAAGGTGGTTGGCGCGATCACCAACCCTAACATAGACAAGCGCGCATGGCTCGTCGCGGCGGCTGTTCCAGCTCGGGAGGATTGCAGTGCCGCAAGCATTGGAGTTTCGAGTCTCGACCTCTTTTCTCCACGTGGAGGCGCTTGCGCATTTGGAGTGAAGGGAGAACGGCATGTCCAGATGCGGATCAGCGCAACAGTGTGCCTGGCGTTCCCGCACCATTCGCGACTCGAGTTGCAAATATGATAGCAGAGCTCATATTATTACCTGCCCGTACTTCCGCCTCTTGCTTCATCCTGGCTTGGTCGTTACAAGGCCTGCACGAGATTACCTCCTACCTATTCTCGACCGTGAAAACTC
This sequence comes from Sphaerulina musiva SO2202, assembly GCF_000320565.1. Classification (NCBI taxonomy): domain Eukaryota; kingdom Fungi; phylum Ascomycota; class Dothideomycetes; order Mycosphaerellales; family Mycosphaerellaceae; genus Sphaerulina; species Sphaerulina musiva. Next base: position 1,549,026 of record NW_016017385.1, on the reverse strand, counting down.
TGTGCCTCGGCCATGATCCAGGATCCGGGTTGGCCTTCTTCGAGACTGACCCTGCGCCACGACAAATACGGTCCAGCCGAGAGGCCGGGCATGGCACTTCACTGGCAGCATGTTAGCTAGTGGTACCGTATGCGTTCAGCTGGGTCGCGGACAAGTGGATGATGAGGTGTGAGACCACAGCCGGCAGCGTTCTGCCGGAAGGGGTGCTGGTTGCGACCAAGACAGGCGTGGCGCCGCAAGAGAATGATTTGAGGTCGAAGATCGGCGAGACTGGCCTGATCATGTGCGCCAAGCCGGCCGCACTGCCGAGCTCCGAGGGTATTGTGTGAGCCGTGTGATTGGTCGAGCGGTACGGCTTGCCGGCTCATGCATCAACCAGCCTATCTTAGGGGGTTTGCTCTCAACGTGCACCCCGACCGCCCATTGGCTCAGCGCAGATACATAGCACACATGCAAGCAGCGAAGCAGAGTGCTGGACCGGCAGTATCGCGACGACGTGCGGCATATTCGAGGCAGGAATACAGGCATACCCATACCATCCCAGCACTCTGGCTTGGCTTCGGCTAGCGGAGCAGCAGCCGCCGGCATGCCGTGCACGGTGTGAGGAGGTGACAGGGCACGAAAGTTTAAAGTTGCCAGGTATTTGGCACTGCGTTTGCAGGCTGCAGCACCGCCCGCGCCCTGGGCAGTGGTTGTTTTTGCTCGCATGCATGATATCGACGACTGCTCGTATGCCGCGGACGATGAAACGAGGGATCTACTGCTGCTGCTGCTGCTAGGGCGCTATGGCCACCCGCTCAGGCATTGCTGCGTCGACGAAACACCCGCAAACTGTCCGCTATCCCTCGCAACACGTCAACAGCTCCTGTGTGGCCTGATCAGGCTACCTCGTACTGTATGCCCCGCTTGCTCCCTACCTATGTGGAGGTGCAGCTCTCGGCGCGGTGGGGTGGTCCTGGCGGAAGAGGGCTTGATGATGGCCTCGTTCAGATCTCGCCAGCGCCTTCGACGACATTCCAATCGAAACGGGGGCTGCTGGCGTGATTACTATTCCAGAGACATGGATCGGCTCTCAACTCGAACATCACAGCATGAGAAACTGCGGAAGTTCGAACTCTCTTACACGCCCCGCTACCTTGTCTTGTGCACCTCCTAAAAGATGGCACCTCCATCACGAATGGGATCTGCACCGACGAACTCTGTCGCATGGTCGATGCGCCCTCCAACTGCCTCCGTTAGCATGGAGGGCACCGCCGCTTGCTTGCTGACGTGCTGATCACCACTGTCATTTATTTGACGGATTTCTTAGTGCTCATCATATACATTGTGCAATTTGTTCATACCAATGGCTCGCCTTTTAGCGGACTGGAGCCATTCTAGAGCAATCGATTATAGCACCCCTTCATCCCTTCATGGGCCATATCTGGGGCTGCGGACGATTTGGCAGTCTAGCGCCCTGTGCGATGCCCATCGTACTGGTTACCCCGTTGCTAAGCACTAAGCATGGCAAGGATGACCTAGCCGGGGATCAGCGCTGGGTTGGTTTGCCGATCTTCAAGGTTGTAGCCCTGTAGGGTTCCCTGGAAAGTGCATACATACCAGGTAGGTGTAGTCACCATTCAACAGAGCACTCGTCAACAACACTTTCGATTTGGTGAAGATATCAGGCAGATGAGGGCTATACGATGCATCGACCTCCTCGTTGGGAATGCACTTGGCCATGCAAGAAGTCTCGGTCCAGCTGGCCCGGCTGCCGAACGGCTCATCGAGCAGTTGTGCTGAATCTAGTTGGAAAGGACGACTGTTCTGTTGTATGCTGTCGTCGCTGATCGGAGACTGGGGTCACATCGCCAACCTGGCTGTTTTCTGAAGCGGAGCACGCATGTGGTTGCAGTCCGCATGTGCAGTCACAGCATGGTCGTCCAACTATCTGCTGTCGATACGCAGATTCGTAGAACTCATCATGGAGCAAATGCACTATTGAACTCTAACTGTATCAAGCGGAAGCGTTCCACATCCTTTAAAGCATTTAAAGGCGTACCTCCGTACGTCACATCCCTGTTACAACCAAGTGAAGCCTCTGTCAAATCTTGATCGAGGTTATAATGCCAGTGCTATGCGCCACGGAAAATTTTGTCTTGCAGACCCGCGGGCCTGGCCGACGCCCCCCCTGCTCTGGTCGACTGCGCAGCGATGATGAGAATTTTGAAGGCTTCACAAAGTTCGGTGGTCTCTCATGCTCTCCATCGAGTGATCGACATAGCCAAGGAACGTCATCTCGTGATATGTAATCATAGATGGCTCAGGAGTTAGATCCGGCGATAACAGTATGGTACACTTGCCAGCCTGAACAACGACGATGATATCTCCAGAATCCAGACCACATCAGAGTAAAAGGCTTCGTATTGCAGTGTATTCATCTCGGCAACAAAGGGACTGCGTGCCCTTGACGAGTATAGGCTTTTCCAACCAAGTTCAGGACAATACCTCACCTCCTATTATCGACCCTACTATCGAACCTGTTGCTCGTACCTCCTATGCATTCCAGATAATCGTTCGCTTGACCAGCCTGCGGCCCCGAACGATAATGGCGGTTCAGCGATAGTTTCTATGCAATCAACAAGTCATTGCAGCCGCATTAAGTTGATGTTGTCGCTCCACGCCGCAGCATAGTCGGAGCTACCTTAATACCGTGAAGACCATACGAGTTCCACTCTCGTCGTCGTCGTCGTCGTCGTCGTCCTCCAGACATGAAGAGACTAAGATAAGGAGTCCCGTGCAATAACACTAGCTGTAGCATGGCTTCGCGACTGTGCTTCTGAACTTACCCCTACTCATCGTATTACAAGCCCCATTGGCAACAAGTGAATGTCCACAACCAGGAATCCTAGATTGCCAGTCGAGTTTGCATGCATCTGGCTTCTGAAAACAAACCAGGAATCCCAGCCCGGCGCGATGGTTATGCAGTGCATGAGCTCCAGATGGGTTGTTTGAGCTCTTGCCAAAACAACCCAGACAGCCACGCCTCGAGCACCTCGACTCAGCATCGAGGGCAAGTTCCCCTCCAACCATGTGCTGCAAAACTCGCCGTAGTGTAGGTTTTCGCTGGTGGTTCAGCCTCAAGCACACACACAGTCATGCATGTCGGCACGCACGCTCGATACATCCGGTTCGATGTTTGTGACACTCCGAACACAGCCACATCGACAGGTATGTAGCCAAACCTCACTCGATCGTATCGATGGAAAAGCCGCAAAACGTCTAGGCATTCCTTTTGCTGCTGATCCCCTGCTGGTGGAGAAAGATGATGCATACCACCAGGATCCGTAGTGTGACCGTGCGACCATTCGCACAGTCTCCTCGACAGTCATCACCGGGACTGCAATTACCAAATGCGGGGTGCCTTCTTCCTTGCTCAGGCTTGCTGAACCGAGCGGCACAACAAGATGCGACTTCTCCAGGAACTCTACTACCGCCGGGGGTCTTCATGACAGCCAATGAAATCTGGTGCCAGAGGCACCATGAGACAGAAGTCTGGCTCATCATGAGCGGGATATCGAACGACCGAAGATACCTATTCTAGGATCCTGTATCTGGGGCTGGTCCCGAGGCAAAAGCAACAGTAACATCAGCTCATCAGCTCATCAGCAACTCAGCAGCCAGGTCTCTCAGGAGTGGGATACCTGAAAACCTGCTTGACACATGCCGACGCGTGTCCGCCTCCGACAGTCCGACTGAACCTGGATATAATTATTATAAGGCTGCTGATGAAACCCTTTGCTTTAGCGCCGAGCTAGTTGCACATGGAGTAGAGTCTGAGTCCCATCGTGCCTTCTCCTCGCCAAAGACCAAGTGGCCAAGCGAAGTCGAAATCCATGGCATCTGCGATCTTGCTTGTTGTGGTTCGTACCTTATCGTCCATCAACCTCTCAAAGCCCAGGTAGCACAGCCGCGAGCTTTGCGCGTATCCCCATCCGTTCTTCAATCCGGATTTCTTCATGCACAGCTCAGGGAGCCAAATCCCTCACCTGCCCTGTCTCGTCTCGTCTCGGATCTTCGTGATTCAACAAAAAACGGGCAGATATGTATGTTCCAGAAATGTGAGCATCTCCGGTCGCCAGCTTGACCTCGACCGGCGAGGCGAGGTTCCGCGCTGCTCAGAAGTGGAAGTGCTGTCTGTCTCTGGTCGGAAGCAAAACACGCAACTTTGCTGTCGACAAGAATCAAAGTCAGCAAAGTACCACACGACCTTACGGTAGTTAGGTCCCCAGACGTGAAGTTCATTTAGACGCTTGCAGTGATGTGCACTACTACGGCTGCACCTTTCCGCAGAACTCATGCAGGACTTCTATGCGAGACGAAGACGCCACCTTTCACATCAGCTTCGGATGTAGGTGGAGGACACAGAAGTCTGGCACGTGGTCCTCAATGGACATGACACCAACATCACACTACTTGGGAGCTGCCCTGATGATAGTGATGACGATCAAATGCTTCGAGTGGCATGCGATGGTGGTCCTGTTATGCAGCGTGTTCTCTGACTGACGAGGAGGAGGAGTTTGCACTTGGCGGGCGGCGGATGGCCGTTTCGGGATATAGCGGCGACTACCTTATTGGGAAATCCGACAATCCGACAATCCCATAATCCCGTTGGCTCTCTGCAAAGCCCGACAAACGTCCATACCGCGTCCGCATTCTCCAGCCAAGTGTTCAAGCGGAGCACAGGCGAGGTACCTAATGCGGAGGTCGTGCATGGTACAACATGGGTAGGTATTTATCATAGTACTTGCAGCAATTCCCGCTGTATCAGCATTCTCTGCCTATCCGAATGGTGATATTAATGCTCGACCATGGCCTCATACATGCTATCCTCCCTGCGTGGAAGCCGTGTACTCTTGCGGAAAGCCATCAAGCCCGGATATCGAGCAATCCGCGGCGCCGCAACGACCACAGCACAAAAGCGTGAAGGCGATATCTCAGACGCCTTTGCTTCCCTCTCCGGTCTACAGTTCGAGCCGCTCGAGCCACGATTCGCGGACCTCAAAACGCGTCTCATCGCGGGTAATGAAGAAGCTCTATACCACTCCTGGAATCGCTTGCTCGCGTCACTGCGCGAAGAGATCCCGCTCATCATCGAGCAAGGCCCCAAGATCATCCCCGAAATCGACTTCAAGAACATTGATCATGCGTCCCAGGAGTTCCGAGACGAGCACAGGAAACGTGGTGTGGCGGTCATTCGCAACGTGCTGCCGGAAAAGGAAGCTCTAGATCTCAAGACTGACCTCGGAGAGTACATAGCTGCCAATCCACATACCAAGGCTTTTCCGGCAGACAATCCACAGGTCTATGAGCTGTATTGGAGTCCATCTCAAATCAGGGCTCGATCTCACCCCAACCTGCTCAAAACACAGCGATTTCTGATGGAATTTTGGCATTCGAAAGATCAGAACGCTCTGATATCGTCCAGCCACCCTATGATCTATGCTGACAGGCTGCGAATGCGCCTACCAGGCGATGCCCGGTTTGCTCTTGGTCCCCACGTGGATGGCGGCTCGTGCGAGAGGTGGGAAGAAGAGGGCTATGGCCGCGGTCATGTTTACGACAAGATATTCGCAGGCAAGTGGGAGCAGTACGACCCGTGGGAGTCGAGTTGCCGTCTGCCAGTCGTGTCAGATCTGTACCAAGGAGTCGGAGCGTGCTCTATGTTCCGTATGTTCCAAGGTTGGCTATCGATGAGCTCGACTGGGCCATATGAGGGCACGTTGCTGGTCAATCCCCTCCTGAGTCGAGCTAGTGCTTACTATTTACTACGTCCATTCTTCTCGCCCAAGAAGCCTGCGCAGGACCCTCGAGCAGAGACATTCGAGGATGCCTTTCTGACACCAGATAATTGGAAGCTCAGTACTGAACAAGACTCGTGGCTCCAAGGAGCATCATTGGGTCATGGTCAAGAGCTTGCCGCGCAGTTGCATCCTCACCTGAATCTCCCCCAATCCATGGTACACGTACCACGAGTGAACCCAGGCGACTACGTTAGCTGGCATTGCGATACTATTCATGCCGTGGACAAGGTGCATGGTGGCAAATCCGACTCCAGCGTCTTGTACATTCCAGCATGTCCATTGACGGTGTCAAATGCAGAGTTCTCGGCACGTCAGCGTGCGGCTTTTCTGAACGGGACCCCATGTCCCGACTTTGGTGGGGGCAAAGGTGAGAGCGAGCATATCGGACGTCCTGGAGTTGAAGATGTAAGAAAGGTGAATCCTGATGAAGGCATGAGAGCTTTCGGTTTGCGAGAGTGGGATAGCTCCGAGCCAGGTCTGACAGTAGGCCAGAAGGAGGTGATGAGAGAGGCGAATAAGATATTGGGATTTGGTTCGTGTTCATAGTCTGTATCTTTGTATATCAAGTACACCGTTCTATGCAATCCATATACTACCTTACATATGTACAAGGTAGGTACTGTGTGTTAGCCATTGTATGCTGTAGAATATGAAAATCGCAGCCAGGGACTGTCCACAAGCGCCGAGCATTATTGTCGTCATCAGCGCATGGGGATCAATAATAATCCCTGTCACCCATTGAACTTCGAGATTGCTCGCGAAGCTTCCTTCCAGTCAGCTTCTTCTCGTGGGCACAACATGCAGCTCACAACAACGTGAATTCGTGAGATGAGTCCCAGAGCGATGATACAGTAGCTCCTCACCACAATCACCACCACCGACACCACCACTCTCGCTCTTCCGTTCTTCCATTGTACCGATAACTTCGACGCAGGACGGCGCCATGGCAGACGAACGGCACCACCAGCTTCAACAACAGCAACAGCTTCACGGGTCCTGCAGTTGCGAGCGCTTCCGATATGTCATCAATGTCCGTCCAGAGAGCAGCAACCTCGCCCGCGTCTTCTTCGACAACTCCTCCGCCAGCAGTAAGTAGGATGGAATCGGCTTTACCACCACCGTACACAGCACATCGCATACCGGATCCTCCTCTCCACATGTTGGCAGCGCTTGACTGACTTCCGCCGACCAGGAAGAGCGCAAGCCGCTCCTCTCGCCGCCTGGCTTCGCATTCCGTTCGATTGGTACCACTCCACCACCTACGCCTACTATGACAACGAGAGCCACAGCTCTATTAAGAAGACATACCACACTCCATCACCGCCGCACTCTCTCCTCCCCCCAACGCGAAGGCAGTTTTGCGGCTACTGTGGAACCACGCTTACCGCATGGAACGAAGGCACGCATGCTAGCGGCCATGGAAGCACCAGTTCAGACTACCTGGACGTCACGCTTGGCTCGCTCCTAGACGAGAGTCTTGATCAGTTAGAGGCGCTCAGAATCTTGCCTGCTGATGTGGATTCTGACGAGTCGGAGGGGGAGTTGCAAGGAACTGCTGCAGGTATGAGAGACACCAGCCTTGAGGAACTGCCATCAGCATGCGCGTCAGTGCCACGGACATTATCGCAAGCTGGCGAGTCACACTCGATTCACCGTATGAGTGATCGAGGCATGCCGTTTTTCGAAGAACTCATCGAGAATAGCCGTCTCGGACGCATTAGAAGGCAACGCGGTGGTCAGACTGCACGCGATGGCTCTTCGACTATTCAGTGGGAGGTCATTGAAACCATCATTGGAAGTGACGAAAGTCCAACAAGCACAGGACACGCTTCATCTCCGAACAAGCGCCAAAGAGTGGACTAGTAGCGATGACCGGAGCTTGCGCGGGAGGCTCTTGCCTTTCATCGAGCAGGACGCTCGCTTTCGAAGCTTTACTAAAGCACACAACTGTAGCGAGCTCTGTCTGAGACTCTTACAAGCATCATCGCGTGTTATGCCAGTGGTATGGCGTGGCGTGGTATGGCCTGACGTAGGTGTGAGACTCTGGCCCGTGGGCATCGCTTTAATCCAGATGTAAGTAACGAGAGAATGAGATGTATGTGGTAGAGTTTACAGCACAACTCGAGCCAAAAGGTAATGATTACAGAGAACAGGAATTCCAGTGTGTTTGACTTAGAAGCCTAGATTGCACGCTGGTTCTTGTTGATGCCATGTCTTCCCGAGGCTCCGCGAAAATGGTTGCTACCGCTGCACACGGTCTTATTCCTCCGCTGCATAAGGTACATGTACTTCGTAGAAATGCTAAAAGTGATGCAACGCATTACAATGTTGAGATGCTAATCTCGCTAGGCCCCGTTCTGGGATGCCGTCTAATTGACAGTCTCGGAGTAGTGTAAGCATTGAGAGACCGGCAAAGACCTCTTTTCCTTGGCCGTCTTAATGGTGTAAGACATGTGGCAAGTATATATTCGAGCACTTTGCAAATTCTTCTTCTGCTTTCCTTCCATTCTCTTTGACATCTGCTTCATCTATACGTCCCATTTGTTCGCTATATACAATCCATTATCAAGAATTTTATACACATCGAAGATGCGTGTCTCGAACGAACGCAACAACAGTCGAATATACGGGCTTCACCCCTGGATGGATCACCCTTGACGTGGCCAACAAAGCTTTCAACCTCCGAGTTCTTTGATCATCCACGTTGGATGAAGCCTTTCTCTCTGCTGGCTGTCGCTCCTTTGTCTTCGGACAAAGACCGAATGTCGACACAATGTACTTGTCTTCTGGCTCCCGGACAAAGGAGGAGTAATATATAATCGCCTACGATGGCCGCCTCCTCTTGTCGGAGCATCAACCAGCTTTCCGGACTCAGCTTGAATCTGAATAAGCCTTCTCGCGGCATTTCTCGATAGCTGGACTATCACGCGAAAAGACTTGCACCAGATACAAGCGAGCCCCAACTGGTCACATACGACTACACAAGACACACGAACACCTCTGTCTCTCTCCTCGCGACCATCCCAAAATGGCGCCTCCTCCTTCTCGCTCGGTGAGTCCCATCTACGAAGCCCGTCAGGCACATCGCGCCATGCAAGATACTTGGTCCGAATATTCTGCTGATACACAATGGTCCAGCACGTTCCCTACGCCGGCAACCCCCGCCCACGCTCGACCTGATGGTCATCCTGTGCGGGATGGCAGTCTGCCACACTTTGACAACTCTCCGGCTGGTCAAGTCGCTGGACGGTTGCATCGTGCTGCGGCAACGCCCTCTGTCAACCATGCCCGCCCTGCCACTGCTGTCCCTGCTGCCGTTCCCCGCCCTGATGCCAAGTCACGAAGAGTCATCGATTCGTCCTGGGGAGCTGTATGCGAGGCGTCGAACCCCGAATGGATTCCGTTCGCCGATGCTGCCGCTTCCCCTACCTTGATGGAACGTATCGATGGCTTTGCGATGGTCCTTCCCCTTTCTACAGCTGACAAGGCTGTGGACTCTGGCATTGCCGCGGCCAGGCGGCTTGGTAGAGCAGTCTCCAGGCGTATCGATCGCAAGGAGACTCCTCAGCCCGTCTTGGAGCCCGTCATTGGTGCACCGGAGAATGTAAGGTTCGAAAACAAACCTGCATTCACGACTGTACCTTTGGCTCAAGTTGCCACGAATCCTGCTGCTGCTGCTCGTCGCCATCAAATATGGCTCGGGACGCTTTCGCCTCTGCGACCAGCTCGCAGTCCTCCTGCCTCGCCTTCTGCTCCCGCTCGCCCTGCAACTGCCGTCTCTGCTGCTTTTCTTCGCGATGGAAATTCTCGGTACTCTCGCTACAACGAGCCTACCGAGATGGCAAGTTCCCGGAGCAAGGCCGTTCCAACTGTGCCTCATCGTCGTACGCCCGACACTCCCAATGACCAACGCTATCCAGCCGAGGCATCCTATCCATCACCTGCCAACTCTAACCCGTCCAAATCGCGTGCGTCTGCTGCCAATAAGTCAATCGACATCGACGCTCTGGCTGAACAAGCTATTCGTCAACAAGCAGCTCGCCAGAACTTCAATGGGCGATTCCGCACAAATGGTGGTCCTGCTCCTGCTCCTGCTCCTAGCGACTCTTCGAGCGAAGATGCGGCGGCTGCGGTGTGGAGGGAGATGGAGTTGGAATCGGGCATTAGGATGAGGGGCTGAAAGGGGGTAGTAAGCGGGTGGTCAGGTATTGGGGATTAGGATCTGGGAATGAAAGAGGGGGATCTACAGCACGCGGTGAGGTATCGATACGGGATTGAAGAAAGGATATAGCACTTGGTGGGGAGGTTGATGATGAATGACTGATGAACGATGATGAACGATGATGAACGATAGACGATTAACGATACATGATAAACGAATGATCTAGCAAGGTATCGTACCTATAAAAATGTGTAATAAACATGAGAGAAATACAGTAGTATATTACAGAAATTTTTGTCTTTTCCGTCTTTCTTTCCCAGACCCATTCCCTCTCCCCCTCCCCTTGGTCGTGTTAGAGTCAAAAAATAAGAATCACTTAGTGACACGTAGACATTGACGGAGGCCTCGTATGTACTACGTGCTATGATAAGGTATGATATACTACTACCTATCTATCTGTCTATTTTGCACTACCTACCTTACGGTCTAGGTATATCATCACATTGAGATAACGACAGAACTCAAAAAACAAGTCTATCCTGCCTACCTACCTAGTTTCCCCCCAATTTCCTGAAGTAGGTTCCCAAGCTATAGATCTCCTTCCGTAGCAGAAAATCCTCATGACAAGGTGAAGTTCAGCTGGAGCCGATATACCCCCCTTCGTGATGCGCTTCCACCTTCCTCTACTGCGTCAGAGCTTCGTGGACGTCAGAGACTGGATGGGATCTGGATGCTGCCTTCGGACACGTGTGGTGTGGTGATTTATGATGAGCTTCATGTGACTGCGAAGTTTTGCATCTCTGCTTCTCTCGCGATATGATTGTCCATCACGAACGGTGTTGCGATTGGCTTCATGGACTTGAGTGGACACTCCGGCTGGAGATCCGTCAGAGTAGGATCTGGTAGAGTTGGATATGACTTTGCAGATCTCTAGCGTGGTACGCTGATTCCGCTTTCACGTGCTCAGTCATTGCCACGTTGTCGAGAGCTCTGATCGTACATCAGATACTGCGTTCGTCGTTGTTGGTTTAAGCGGCCTTTCTCACTGAAACCATGAGCTCGCCTCGATTGATGCAGTGAGTGGGAGATGGATGCATGTACTCTTGCATCCAGCCTTCATCCTTTCAAGAAATGTTACCCGGAACTCGAATATTCTGACCCCAGTGAAGCCCGAGCTCAGGCCAGAGGAGAGCCCGTGCAGCAATAACACGATGGCTCTCTCCTTCGGCAGGTACACTCGTCGCACAGAGCTCTTTTCGACACGCGGCAATCGTCTGATTGTACTGGGTCAACATCGTTGTAGCCATGAGTGCACTCTTCTCCGCGAGATCCATCGCCTCTGCGCGTGTTTCCTCTTCCGGTGGTGCCAGCGCGATCACGCCTGATGCGGCTTGATGAATGATCTTGTGGAGCCAGAGTCGTGCCATTCGCGCATAATTATAGACCTGAGAGACTCTGAGATCGGAAAACTGCCTGGTCAATGGGCAGGTCGAATAGTTGCATACTTCGGAGGACCGGAGTTGGGCCCACGTGGGGCGGGAGAGGAACCATTGCTCCAGACGCTCGTCGATGTCTTGTGCCATTCGGATCGTATCCCATAGCTGATGTGCAGAAGGCTTGGTCATGATGGATGAGAAATGCAATCGAAGTTCACCCACATTGGCACACTCCTGCAAGATCTGGGCTGCTGGTAGAGCATTCCCGTTCCAGATGGCTGGACTTTCCGCTAGTGCTGATGCCTCCCGATAATTGTCCAGTAACTGGGTCATACACTGCGGCAAGACCCAGTCGATAATATCAGCCGTCAACGCCGCGGAGCCCTTGCCCGTCTGCAGCCTCTTTTCCAGAAGATGCAGTGATCCTAGCAGATGAGGCACCAGCGCATGATTCCCTGTGTCGGTAGCCTTGGAGTGCATTTGGATGTTGAGTACGGTAATGAGGGTCTCGTCCTCCAACATGCGATCGTTGTCGCGGAGAGCCGCATTCAGACCCATGAGTGCTTCTCCATAGTCCACTCGAGCCATCTCCATGAGCGCGGCGTCATTGCGTCGATATGCCAGTAAGTGCTGCGCAATGGCAGCGATGGTCTTGGAATATATGCCTCGGCCATTGCGACTGAAATTGGCGATGCGGCCAGCACCATGCGGGCAGATTGCGATCTGGCCGAGAAACAAGGTCGTCAACACCGTCTCCTTGCTCTGCCGCATGGTTCGAAGGGTGCTGAGGGCATCAGTCTGTGCCGGATGCAATTCGTAGCCATTGGACCCCATCGCTCTCTGCTCTAGCACGCCGGGACAGCGAAGGCCTCTCGAAGTACATCGTTTGCAGCTGGGATATGTATGATCGCAGCGGAGCTTCTTCTCGCGACAGCACGCACAATCGCGAAAGACTCCTCGTCGCGGCGGCATCTCGGGTCTTCCGCAATACCAATATATGTTTTTGCAGTTGATCGTCTCCTTTCTTTCTCCTTTTTTCTTTCTCCTTTCTTGAGATAGGGGAGGGGAGCGGATTTCTAAATACCTCAGGTACCTACTCACGTTACTCTGTGACATGCCAGGTGCGAGATGTCTGCCTCAGCTTTCCAGCCAGGTTCATGGGAGGGAACAGGGCATCACTTGACCGGAGTCTACCCGGACCAGGCAGATGCTGTCCATAGGCGCTGTCGCGCTCGAACTAGCAAGACTATACAACATATACCCGGACCTAAGCACGGCATTTGTGGTCCCTCCACTCTCTTTACCCGCACTAACACTGACTAAAAGTACTGCACTGCACTGCACTGCACTCGTTCGAGACGTGTGTTCGAGACGTGTATTGGGCAATTCTCTTTGCTCTTGGCAATCGTTCGCTCCTGGTGCTGACAGCATCTATGGATCATACATGTACCTACATAAAGAAGGTACCTGTCATGTATCTGACGACTTCGTTCCGCGACTCGCTCTCTGGACTCTCTCCACCTGGGTATCATGGCAATGGGCATCCAAGCGCGAACCGCAAATAAGGTTCGAGAGGTCCGCCTGTCCTTCGGCCCCAATACATGAGCAGGCGCAGACCAGCAGACAATGCCAGACAATGCCAGACAAGTAGACAAGCAGACAAGCGGTGTCGCCAAGGTCCAGTTGGCCAGGCTCCAGCACGTTAGATAACCCGGAAGCGCCGTGTCCCATATCCGGTGGTGTGGGAGTCGTGATGGAACGAGTTACGAGAAACAGAAAACGCGTGAGGTGTAGGTATAGGTGAAACAGACAGAGATGGGTAATGGGAGACTAGCAGAAGCCAAGAGGCCCAAGACTCTGCCTCTACCAGTGTAAATTACCGTAATGGGACCAGATCGACAGCATCTAACACGCTGTAAGACGCAGTTAGTTCTCCGGCTTTTTTTTTCTCTTTTTTTCTCCCTTTTGGCTTGGCTGGCTGCTAGGTCCAGTGCGATGATCTCCGTGAATGCGATGCGGTCGCCGACAATTCGTTGATGGGACAATTCGCCGCACGCGCAACAGATCATAGCAAGTGGGAGAAAGGGGAGTGACTGTGTGCCGGTATTGCGATTCTGGGTGCGTTGTTCCGACACGGTGTCAGGGACAACGTGACGCCGCTCGGAGCAGTGCAGATGATGCTACAGTAAGGTACAGTATAGATCTATACCTGGCCTTCCATTGGGTCTGAATGGAAGTGCACGTCGGTCTGAACAGTGAAGAGTTGCCAGATAGTGCCACTGTTCCTTGCGTGTGACTGAAGCATTCCATGCCTTCTCGCTGCTGCTCTTCTTCTTCTTCTTCTTCTTCTTCGTCTTCTTCTTCCTGTTGAGCCTCGAAGAATGCTATATCTTCCATTGTTGACATGCACACAGCTCTCCACGTTGGTTGCTGGGGCTCTTGCCGTCGCGTTGTCGTGGCCACTGGCGCCTGCCGTCCGTGTTGGGTACTACTTTAAAAGTATTCTTCAATTCGTCCACCACTCAACACGCGCCTCGACTCTTACAACAACAAACAAGCCAAAGAACATCGCCGCCATGTCCCTCACAAGCTCCATCTGGGCTGACCCTCCCCCACGGCCAAACCAGGCGGTGAGTCTGTCCAGCGAGTCGAGAACCTCGCTTCCTTACGTCGTAGCATTGAGCTGACTTCGTTATAGACGGCACGACCATCCGCTGCTACACCTTCGCAGCCAAAACAGGCGGTAAGTCTTTACAGCGAGACGAAAACCTCGCTTCGTTACGTCGTAGCATTGAGCTGACTTCTTTATAGACGGCGCCGCCGCCCGCCGACACTTCTACGCAGCCAAAACAGGCGGTAAGTCTGCACAAGGAGTCGAGAGCCGAGATTTATCACGTCGTCGCATTGATCTGACTTCGTTGTATCGTTGTAGATGCCACGGCCACCCGCCGACACTCCTACACAGCCACACCAGGCAGTAAGTCTGCACAGAGAGACGTGAACCTCGCTTCCTTACGTCGTGGCATTGAGCTGACTTCGTTATAGACGGCACAGCCATCCGCTAATACTCCTAAGCAGCCAAACCAAGCGGTAAGTCCGTACAGAGAGACAAAAACCTCGCTTCCTTACGTCGTGGTATTGAGCTGACTTCGTTATAGACGGCACAGCCACCCGCTAACACTCCTAAGCAGCCAAACCAGGCGGTAAGTCTGTACAGAGAGACGTAAACGTCAATTCATCACATCGTAGCATTGAGCTGACTTCGTTGCAGATGGCCTGGCCAAACCCAACTCCTCGCCCAGTTGCCACTAGCACAGAAGCACCGCTGCACATACCGGTGGTCTTCGGAGGTCCATCGGTTCCTCGTGGTCCGTACGGTATGGAGACTACGAAGACGGCAGGCACTCCTGTCCGTGCCACCGCGTTCGCACCCAAAGCCAAGGGCCCGACACCGTTCGACCCAGATCTCTTGGCCGAAGCGATCGCATTGAGTGCCAGTTTCGGCTCCAGTGGTGGCGCAAAGGGCGAAGCCGCGAAGAACAGAGCTCCCCGTGATCGCGTCATCCGACCAATGCCAAAACGGGGGGCCAGCCCAGTCAAGCGTGGCGAGAATCAACTTCTGGAACCGCGGGCATCTGCCATCTCATTGCATTCGCCCGCTCCGGCTATTGCACCACCTGCAGTCCCGAGCATGCGACCTCGCATTGGTGCTCCTGCACCGCCAGTTCGTGCCCAGCACTATACCATAGCCCCACCTTCACCACCTTCAAAGGTTGCAGTGCATGTTCCCGCACAGGTCGCGACTTCATCGGCGAAGATTCCTGCCTCACTATCGTCGAGCGACAGCTTCATCAAGTCCGCCCTAGTTAAGTTCAAAGCCAAGGACAAGATGACGAGCCCGTCGACCGGCAGTGCCACAGGCACGGGCACGGCCTCGTCCTCGTCCTCGGTTTCGACTCCAGCTGCTGCACCACAGGTCGCTCCTGCTCCAGCGGCCATTCAGGTGTCGCCAGATGCCTGGGAGTGCTCTGGAAAGATGACGGCAAATGATCCTGCTGCAAAGGCCGAGGAGGCCGAGGAGGCCACCTGCAGTCTTGAAGAGGTCCGCGCCGCCACCAAGGCCGCCGCCGCTGCTGCCAAAGAAGTCGCCAAAGAAGTCGCCAAAGAAGTCACCAAAGAAGTCACCAAAGAAGTCGCCAAAGAAGTCGCCGAGCCGGTCGTAGGCTCATGGGAGACCCACAACGCCTCAATCTCGGCCACATTCACTCCTCTACATGCCGGTTACCACGACGTGGCGGTGAAAAGCAAGGAGATGCTCGCTGCGCAAATGAACTTTTTGATTGAGCAAGAGAAGGTGCAGCCCGAGCAGGAAGTTGAAGCTGCTACCACGAAGTCAGAAGCGTCTCGATTGAGTACACATGGTCTGACCAAGGCTGAGGTGGAGGCCAAGATTGTAGAGCACATGAAGGGTCGCCATCATGTACAGGAACTCCAGAAGCTGGCCAAAGAGGCCTTTGCAAAGACCACTGCCGATCTGCTCACAATTGATGAGAACCTCAGCATCTTGGTGGAGTCGCTTTATCAGGTCTAGAGGGCTTTGGAACTCGAGGCGGAATTGGCGAGATACGAGCAGGGCTGGAAGCAACCAGCATGGAACGCGCAATAGTGCGGCAAAAATGAGGCCTGAGCAGGCTATGGAGCCGATGGCGAAAGGTCTCCATATGATGATGGTTTTACTGTCGGGTCTCAGTGCGCGAATGCTGAGCTAGAAGTCTTTTGGTAGCAGACAAGCATACGAAAATGCTTTGCTTGAATGAGTTTGTGTGATCTTTCAGTCTCTCCATTGCCCGTTAAGTTCCCTCCGTTGCCCATACCTAGATACAACATCTATACCAGCCGAGATGTCCAGTTCGACGGCAGTGGCAGTGTGAGTCTTGTGGTGGTATTGTCCATCTCGTTCGCCTTTCGCGCGTACCTAGAGATCTCAGACCTCTTCTGCTCCATCTCTTCATCGTCGCCTCTCGTGCCCGTCCGCGTGCTCAGTTTTTGCAAACGACGTCGATGAAACTTGAGAGTCGCGTCGTGGAGACGAGACACGTCTTCAGCGGCATAGAACCGAAGAGATGATGGACAGCATGGATATTTCGGACTTTTCTCGGATCTTGGCTTGGCATTGGCTTTTGACCTGATAGCTAATTAAGTAACTGTTCGACTCATCCCACTTCGACGTGTGGTGACGCTGCACGACTGATACTGGAGCAGCATTTCAATAGACCTTCAGTCGTTTAGACCTTCGTCTAGTCTTCACAGTCTCGCAACTCACCCACAGTCCGCTCCCTGATTGCCCGACAAGGACCGCCCGCAATGGGCTCCATCAACTTTCCGGCGGAAGAAGAGCGCATACTCGAGCACTGGGAAAAAACCGACGCCTTCCACCGCCAACTCGAACTCAGCAAAGACGAGCAGCCATATGTATTCTATGATGGACCGCCTTTCGCCACCGGTACGCCGCACTACGGCCACTTGCTCGCATCCACCATCAAAGACATTATCCCCCGCTATTGGTCTATGCGGGGCCGCTATGTCGAGCGTCGATTTGGATGGGACACGCATGGTGTGCCGATTGAGCAAATCATTGACAAGGCACTGCAAGACGAGTTCGGAGTGAGGGGCAAGGCGGCTGTGGACAAGATTGGCATTGCAGAGTACAATCGCCGATGCAGAGAGGTTGTGCTGACTTATGCTGGAGAGTGGAGGAAAGTCATTGGCAGGTTAGGAAGATGGATCGACTTTGACAAAGACTACAAGACGATGGATGTCACATTCATGGAGAGTTGCTGGTGGGTGTTCGCGCAGCTGCAGAAGAAGGGGTTGGTGTATCATGGCGCTCGCGTCCTGCCGTACTCTACAGCGCTGGGAACTGCGTTGTCCAAGTCAGAGGCACAAGAGGACTACAGAGATGTGCAGGATCCAGCTGTGACAATCAGCTTCCCTGTATTGCCGGTGGATCAACAGCCAGAACACGTGCGAGCAAAATTGGAAGAAGTCACGAAACTGGTGGGTGGTGAGGTCAACTTCGTGGCATGGACGACGACGCCCTGGACGCTGCCAAGCAATCTGGCGCTGTGCACAAACCCCGAGTTGGAGTACATCGTCGTGCTCGACAAGGAAAGTGGCAAAAACTTGATCATGCTGGAGGCAGGCCTCAAAGTCTTATTCAAAGATCCCAAAAAGGCCAAGGACAAGTACCAGCAGTTTCCCCTCAAGATCAAGGGCTCTGATCTGGCAGGATGGAAGTACAAGCCAATATTCAACTACTTTTATGACCAGTTCAAGGACATCGCATTCCGTGTTATCAACGACACCTACGTCAAGTCCGATGAGGGTGTGGGTGTGGTCCATCAGTCGCCTTCTTTTGGTGAGGACGATTATGCCATCTGTTGGCGAGAAAAGATCTTTCTGCCGGAGAGATCTCCGCCGAACCCTCTGAACACTCAAGGAGAGTTTACCGACGATGTGTCCGACTTTGCTGGCCAGCACGTCAAGGCTGCTGACAAGGCTATCATCAAAAAGCTAGAGCAAGATAGCCGTCTGGTGCGGAAAGGACAGATTACCCACAGATATCCCTTTTGCCCACGATCGAAGACACCCCTCATCCAGCGGGCTGTGCCATCTTGGTTCATCAAAGTCGAAGAAATCTCTACACAGCTTACGGACAATCTCAAGAAGACGCATTGGGTACCGGAATCTGTAAACACTGGACGTTTCCACAACTGGCTCGCATCAGCGAAAGACTGGAACGTCAGCAGGAATCGGTTCTGGGGCACTCCCTTGCCGCTGTGGGTATCAGATGACTTTAAGGAGGTTGTCTGCGTCTCGTCCATTGCAGAATTGAAGAAGCTCTCCGGCTATGAAGGGGAGATCAACGACTTACACAGAGATACCATTGACCTGATCACTATTCCGTCACAACAGGGCAAGGGCACGTTACGTCGCGTCGAAGAAGTTTTCGACTGCTGGTTCGAGTCTGGCTCGATGCCCTACGCCTCGTCACACTACCCGTTTGCATACCCTGGCTATGATGCTGACGACCCAACCTCAGGCACATCACCTGAGATGGGCCCCGGAAAGGAGCTATTTACCAAGTTCCCTGGTGACTTCATCGCTGAGGGTCTCGATCAAACACGTGGCTGGTTCTACACGCTCTCTGTTCTAGGCACACATCTATTCAACACATTCCCGTACCAGAACTGTGTCGTCAATGGCATTGTGCTCGCCGAGGATGGTAAGAAGATGTCCAAGTCCCTCAAGAATTTCCCAGACCCAATGCTTGTCATTGAAAAATACGGTTCTGACGCACTGCGGCTTTACTTGATTGATTCGCCGGTGGTGCGCGGTGAACCACTGCGGTTTGCAGAGCTCGGAGTCAAACAGATAGTTTCTGGAGTGCTTCTACCCTTTTGGAACTCGTACAACTTCTTCGCGCAGCAAGCTGCGTTGTACAAGAAGAACACCAGTCAAGATTTTGTTTTCAACCCAGAAGCACAAAAGTCCAATCACAACATCATGGACCGATGGGTGCTGGCTGCAACCCAGTCTCTCATCCAGTACGTCAACAAGGAGATGGAGGCCTACCGACTATACACTGTCGTGCCGAGACTACTGAAGATGGTCGATGACGTGACGAATTGGTACATCCGATTCAACCGAAATCGACTGAAGGGCCAGAGTGGCTCTCCTGCTACGGCTCCGACCACAAACGGAGCGAACGGAGTTGCCGACGAAGACGAGGGTAGCAACGACGATACGCTGCATGCTCTCAACACATTATACGAGGTTCTCTACACTCTGACGCGTGCCCTGGCACCATTCATTCCATTTTTGAGCGATAACATCTTCCAGCGATTAGCACCGCACCTTCCTGAAGCGATCTCCAAAGGACAGGACGTACGCAGTGTACACTTCCTCCGTTTCCCCGACGTGCGACAAGAGTTGTTTGACACAACTGTTGAGCGACGCGTAACTCGTATGCAAAAGGTGATCGAACTTGGCCGCATATGCAGAGACCGGCGCACGGTATCGCTCAAGACACCACTCAAGACACTCGTCGTGCTACATCAGGATCTCGAGTTCTTGGAGGACGTGCGGACACTGGAGCGCTACATTACTGAAGAACTCAACGTCCGTGACCTTGTTCTGACAAGCGAAGAGAGCAAATACGGTGTCGAATACTCAGTCCTACCGGATGTCAAAAGTCTGGGTCAGAAGTTCAAGAAAGATGCCGCAAAGATTAAGGCTGCGCTGCCCAAGGTCTCGGCGGACGAATTGAGAGCTTTCCTCGACTCCGGCAAGCTCTCGATTGAAGGCAAAGAACTCACTACAGAAGATCTTCGCGTGCAGCGAAAGGTCAAGGAGTCTGCCGAGACCAAGAACTTCGAAACAGGCACGGAAGGTGATGTCTTGGTGCTTCTAGATGCGTTTGCCTACCCCGAGCTTGCGCAAGAAGGACTCGCTCGTGAAGTTCTCAACCGCATTCAGCGTCTTCGCAAACGTGCTGGACTGGTCCCTACCGATGACGTGCAAGTTGCATATCGCGTTCTTGCTGTCAGCAGCGTCGATGGCGTGGATGGCGCACCGAAAGACGACAAAGCTGCTGTTGGTGAAGCAAGCCGGCTCGAGCAGGAACGCCAAGTCGAGGAGATGTTCACACAGCAGAGCGCTACGTTCGCCAAGGCTGCGAGTAAGGGCATCACGAAGGTCAGCGGCGAGGAACAAGCTCTGGCGGAGGAGGAGACGGATGTGAAGGAGATTCGACTGTTGTTGAAATTGCTCAAGGTCTGATATCGGTGAGTCAGCACAGCACTCGGTCGTCTCATTCAACAGGCTCGCTACGGGTAGAAATAATCAGAACTAGATAGCTTTCAGCGGCTCGATGCGCATATCTACGCAAATGGCACTAGTTTTTTTTTTGTTTGCAAGACTCTTTGTTTTCTCCCATTTGAACCGGTCACTGCTTGATATACACTTTCCGTCTCTCTCTCTCTCCCTCTCTACTCCATAACACCTCTCCTCTGCTCCGCCAGTTTCGCATCACTTGTAGCAGTAGTGGTAGTAGGAGTAATACCCCGAAACGTCTTATTGAACCACCCCGACACCAAACCTCCATATTGCGGCATTTGCTCCGCATGACTCCCTCGTCGAGTAGCATAGTCTTCGCTTCCCCGCTTATGTTGGGTCAAATTTCCAAAGAGACCAGTCGAAGCTGCTGAGGACTAGATTGATTAATCAATCATAAAAATATATTAGCACAAAGAATTTCGAGAGTGGGACAAAATGTGAGGTAAGGTTTTAGGTAAGGTTTTAGGTAACTCACTCTTCGTCTCTGACCTTCCATAGTAGATGACGACGACAAGGTGGGAGATGCCAATGGGTCACTGTTATTGCTCGTGACGGATGCTCTTCGCACAGCTTCTGCTACTCCTCCTCCTCCTCCTCCTTGTGAAGGTCTTCTGCGGGCGGGATCGTGGACATCCTTGCCTCGCTGGAACATACCCCGACGATCTTCCCATGGTGTAGATGAAGAAGATGGACTGGACATGATGTTTCTGTTGTTGGTGATGATGTTGATGATATTTCTTTTTGATGGCTGGTAGATGTCGCGTGATGGATTGATTTGTACAAGAAGGATACTAGGTACAGGTAGAGATGCTGTGTGGGAGAGGAGTAGACTATGTACCTGAGGTGACCTACTGTACCTCACCTACCTGTACTAATACATCGATGTGTCTCATGTACATCGTCATCAATCCATCACATAAGCTGATTTTCCTTCTCTTTGTGTCCCTTGTTTTGGCATCACGCGACGCGGGGTAGAAGTAGGTCAGGCCGTACAAAGCCTGGCCTGGTTGTGGTGGTACCACCACCACCATCGCCACCAAGAAGTAAGCGACTTTGGTACATTCATGTTTATTCTTCTATACTTATGTGAGGTACACGACTGGGGGAGGGGGGTGGATATCACAGATACATAGTACATGTAATATCTTGCAAGGTTCGCGTAGTCACGTTACCCCCCAGATAAGAGATAGTGGGGAGTGGGGTCAGTCCGGTGGGATCTCCCCCGCCCCGCATTCCAAACGGACGACGGACAAGCATCGCGAATGCCAAGCCCGCGACATTCTTGTTGTTTACGGCCAGCAGTTGCCAGCTACTGCCGAGTGTCGGGGGTGTTTCTTTGGACAATAAGGTACATTGTACCTATGATTGTGGCCCTGGGATCCACCACCTCCAGCGCATGGTATGGTATAGCAAATGCCGACCGAGGTCACACGCTGTAAGGTCGCAGGAGAGGGGCAATGTTCTGTTCTGTTCTGTTCTCACCATGGCAAGTTCACATTTTCCTTCACACTATATCTTTATCATCGTCTTCTTCTTCTTCTTCTTCTTCTTCTTGTCATCCTCCTCCTCCTCCTCCTCATCATCATCCTCACAATGGCATCACTTCGCAGTGGTCCCATCGCTCCAGGCATCGCCTTCGTGACCGGAGGTGCTCGTGGCCTGGGCAATGCCATAGCTGTCTCGTTTGCCAGGGAAGGCTCCAAAGGTATAGCCCTGGTCGACATCCAGGACGAGAAGACGTTTGAGCAGGGCAAGGCCGCTGTGACCAAATATGGCACCAAGGTGGGTTGTGACCAGCAGCTGATGTGCTTCCATCCCCTTGCCGATCATGATGATCAGCCGTTCATGATGATCATGATCTAGTAGTAGTAATACCTATCACACCACATCTGCTGATTACTCACACGTCAGTGCATTACCATTCACGCCGATGTGACCAAAGAGGATCAAGTGGAGAGAGCCATTGCTGAGGCTGTCAAGGAATTCGGCCGAATCGACTATGCTGCGTGAGTCCGCAGTAGTCATAAATAGAAAAGAAAAGAAAAAAAAAAAGAGGGAATCGCTGCTTGAGCAGAACCAGCGCTGACTACATTATGATATAGAAACTTTGCTGGCATCCTAGGACCTGTTACACCTGCGACAGAAACTCCCCTCGAGTCTTGGAAAAACCTCATGGACGTCAACCTAATGGGAGTATGGCTCTGTGTCAAGCATCAACTCAAACAAATGATGCAGCAGAATTCCGTCGACGTGTAAGTATTTGTTGTGTGTGAAAGTGATCAATGCTGCTTGCAGTCATGATTCTTTTTGTTTAACCTTGTTAATATCATTATTAATGCGCCTCGTCACCATAACAGGGAAGAAGGCAGAGTGCCACAACTGGGCTCCATCGTCAACGCTGCATCTGTCATGTCGATCCAGGGCAGCGCCGGCACAGGTGCGTATACTGCTGCCAAGCACGGCGTCGTAGGCATCACAAAATCAGCCGCTCTGGAAGCTCGCGAGCACAATATCAGAGTGAATGCCGTATCACCAGGATTTTGTAAGTTCCGCCTCCATCACCGACCGTGGTGTGAACGTACCTCACCTCATCTTGCGTAAGTGTTTTTTCAACTGTTGAAGTACTCGCTAACACCCAACCCTCTCTCGCCCTCGCTCCGCCCACTAGTGATGACAGACCTTCTCAAGCCATTTCTTGCAGCAGGCAAAATTCCAGCAGACTCGTGGCCTCATTATGAAGCTCGACAGGGTCGATCGGCCTCTTTTGATGAGGTGGGAGATGTGGTCGTCTTGCTCAGTACACCTCGTATGAGTCTGGTCAATGGCCACAATTTAGTCATTGATGGTGGCTTTACGATTAATGGAGCTGCTTAGAATGGAGTCATTTCGTGTTAATTGCACTGCCTCGTTTTGAAGAGACACACGTGACTCTTGTGTGTAGAGTAGAACTTGGGCATTCTAGATCTTATAACAAACAACATTCTCATCCCCTCGTCATCAACAAGCCTCTGTGAATGAATCTTTTCTCGACTCCATGTCTCATGGCACACAATCAATCTATGCAACTCTCCTTCTCAGTGGCGTTAGCTGTCTTTTTCTTTTCTTTTTTTTTCATTTGTAGGATTCGAAAAGAAAGACTCTTTCCGTGGTAGTACAAAAACCTGCTTCTTCTCAATTCGTTCGCATGTTGTCAAGTCATCACGACGACCCTCCATTCCGAAACAATCCTGACGAGTGGATGAGCTAAAATTCTTCTTTTTCGTGGTGTGGTTCCAAAAGCAAGTCATGTAAGGTACATGAGGTAGTAGAATTGTTCTATTCCAAGTGGTTGACGAGGACGACGGATATTTTGTCGAGCGAGGCGGGCACAGACAGAACGGCGGCAGGTGTGTACATGTGATTTCGCTGAAAGTAAGGTAAGTACCTGATTCGTCAGCTCTGATCACAGTTTCTTATAGAACTGACCTGTCACTTCCTTCATTTTTCCCTCCCTCCTTCCCCTTTGCTTCCCTTCCTTCCTTCCCTCCCCTCGTTCCTTCCCTTCCTCCCCTCGTTCCTTCCCTCAAAACCTCAAAACCTCGTAATTTGCTTCAACGTCCCCAACGCCGCCTTAGTCACAATAAACGCCGTAGTATCATCATCCAACATATCCGGCCCGGGTGCCTTTCTCTGAAATTTCCCTCCATTTCTCGTCGGTTGCCGCGTGCAATTGTGTGGACAACGCCCCTTTTCGTAAATATCTTCGCGAAACCGGTCTTTGTGTCGGACGTGGCCGTTGTAGTCTGCGTAGGAGCAGCGTTGGGTGAGGAACTTTTCGTCGCAGCCGCAGGACCAGATGCGGTAGCGGTATTGGCACATTGTGGGGGGGGGAGGCTGGGAAGGGCAGTGGGTTGGGTTAGGTTGGCCAAATTGTATTGGATTTATTGCTGCTGTTGCTGCTGCTGTTGCTGCTAGCTACTGCTGCTACTGCTGCTACTGTGGGTGTCGTTGAGGAGAGTCGGTTGATGATGAGGGCTAGGAGCGAGAGTAGGTAGGTTAGGTAGAAGTGAGCTCGCAGGAGATGAGATGATTATATAGCGTTAGCACGAGGAGTGGTCACACGGGTTGTTGTGACTCCGCGGAAGAAGATGGATGATGTTGTAGCACCACCACTCCAGAATGCAGACGTGGACTAACCACCAGCAGACCCGAAGAGAAGTGTAGCTTGTCTGGAGGAGGCCGGGACTCGGAAGAATACGGTCTTACTCCCACGTTCTCTGTGGGAGAGCGGAGTAAGCCTACCGTACCTACTGGTCGCTGCCGATGACACCATTCAGGAAAGAGGTTGCCTTATGAGGTATGTTATGGATCATGTGAGCTGCTGCGTGGCCCCAAGTCGGACTTGTACGGGGGGTATAAGTAAAGCGTGGTTGTTGTTTCGATCACGAGCTCCTCTCCTCTCACCTCTCGCCATTATTCATTCATTTGGCAAGAGAGAGGGAAAGGGAGAGAGGGAGGGGAAGCTTGACGTGGGAAGTGGACGCGTCGGCCAGCCCGTCCGATCGTGTGTCTGTAAAGTGAATCTTGGTCGTAGAGGACCCTGTCCTTGGCGAGGCATGCGCGCAAGACCAGTGAACCCTGACAATATATATGTCTGTCCCTCCCGCCGTTGTGAAGGCTGCCGAATCTTGCCGTAGGGCGCAGTAGTATCACCTTCGCTCGTGCTCTTGAAACTGGGTGCGTGGATGCCTATTGTCAGGTGGAGCTTTCGAAGCTTGGTTCTTCCATCAGTAAAAGCACATTCGTGGCCGCTGTCGGAAATACCATCAGTTCTTTGTAGTCCTAGGAACTCATTTTCATTGGGTGCCTTCCTGCCGCTCGCTCTCATAGCACTGGGTCTGGTCTGTTCACCATCAGCCACGACGCGCGTGGATGTGCAGCAGCAGCATGTTATAGCATAGGTAAGGTAGGTACCTACCTTACTCTCTGGTCAGAATTTCCGTTCTGTTCTCGTTGCACCAATATTCCCACATACGCGATCTTTCATTCTTTCTACAGCTGGAGACTGTGCCTGATGGTCGGCCAGCTGGTTACGCTAAGAAGCGTAGTTGATATAGAGACCTTCATTCAGCTTCCGTCAATATGTCCACCAAATTTTCCAAACAGGATGCGACCACATATGCACCCCGCCATTTTCTAATTAATATCGCCGTTTGTGCCGCCTGAGGCCAATGCGGCCCTAGCAAAGACAGAGCATGAGCAAGGCCACTGCTCCAAATCATCAGTACGTCTGTATATGCGAGGCAGGGCTACAACAGTGCACTCATCATCAGTATATGCTTGGGCTTCTGCGAATTTTGTTGGTACATTACGATTATATATGATGGAAAGGGAGAAAGACCCTGGCCGCTGTGCTCCGCTCCGACCGTCTTACACGGGACGGGCCGACACCTTCTCGACGAGGGACTTGGAGGATCTCAAGACCTGCATCTACATCTGCATCGTTCACCGACAAACACCACCACCACTGTACCTGCAGCACAAACCATAGGGCACCTCATTGCTGTGTTGCTCCGCCCTCCACAGTACCGCCTGGAGGCCTCGACGCACCCTAGCGACACACCGGACATCGACGACGCCGTCTCGAGTCCGACCCACCGACTCTACCCGTGCCTGCCTCTTACTGAGCGTCGAGTGTCTCCTGCCCTCTCCTCGCTCGCTCACCCACCGCGGGTTCGCGCCTCTGCCGCCATTTGAATTGCAGACTGCAAGCCATTGCTCCGCTCTTGACGCGATAGCGAAATGCAGCCGGTCCTCAACTGCTACCAGAGGCGATGGAAGACAGCGGACTTGCGTTTGCCGCCCCGGCATCATATCTGCCAGATGGGCTAGCAATGAAAGACAACAGCAACCACTTGGCCATGCAGCAAATGGACCTGCCTGACACAGCAAACATATTCGCCACCCCTGTTCGGAACACTGTAGGTCACGGCGCTGGAACTGGTGCTCAAGAACAAGCGGGCTCTGGCAGCCATTCCCTGAACATAGCCAGTGATGGGGACGGCGTGCGGCAGTCCGAGGGTGGCCAGATGAACGCACCGGCTGCGAACGAGACTTGCGTTGCAAGCGCCTCGAAGACGGTGGATTCCAAGCTAGAACGCAGCCAGCTTGATTACAGCACACTGGACACCCCAGCGCGTCCGACAGTCGACCATGGTATTGAGAGCGGCGTCCGCGACACTTTGGACATGAGCTTGCCGGACTGCGGAGTGTTCAAAGTCGAGAGCGTACCTCCAGGTAATCCGGCCAACCTGGAGCTGTATGAATCTCAGGATGGGCCTCCGACCAATGGAGAATTGCCAGAAACCGAAAGTATGGCAGATCCTAGTACACCTTCCGTCGCTCAAGGTGCTTTCACCGCATCGCCTACGATCGCTGAAGAAGAACCTAGTGTGCATCAAGCCTACGCGATGCTCAAATTTCCGGATAGCTATTACTATGTCAAGTCTACGAATGTCATGATTACCCGCGATGAGACATTCTACCGGGTCTATCGCGAAAGCAAGAGGCAGAAACGCTTGCGAGCGAAGATGCAACGGGCTGCGCAACAGACATTGGATGATTATGCGCGCGAGCCTAGCCATCACTCACAGCATGGTGGCGATGATGAAGACGACGAAGATTTGATGGGGAGGCCTGCTCATGGCCTTTTGAGCGCATACAGTGATGCAGGAGGACCGGTCTCCTATGTTGTGAAGCCTGACAACGACTTCGTCAGTTTTGACTCACCACCACTTGTTCATCGTGCCCGAAAAAGCAAACACAATTCATCTTCCAATCACTCAATAGCACCGCGAAGCCTACACGAATTTGAGCAAGGAGCCGAGCTGGAAGGTGACCTGTATCTGGACAAAGAGGGTAGACTCCATGATCCGCATGAATGGGCGCAAGTGGCAATACACCCTCAAGATCCGAAAGACATTGAAAAGATCTCACGCGAACATTTGATCATTCGATACGATGCAGACAAGAGATCCTGGGTGA
This sequence comes from Sphaerulina musiva SO2202, assembly GCF_000320565.1. Lineage (NCBI taxonomy): Eukaryota > Fungi > Ascomycota > Dothideomycetes > Mycosphaerellales > Mycosphaerellaceae > Sphaerulina > Sphaerulina musiva. Next base: position 1,521,664 of record NW_016017385.1, on the reverse strand, counting down.
TGGACGTGATCGGCAACCGAGTCTTGCACAACGGCGAACTTCGCAACCGAGGCGAAAGCGACATAGATCTCAGTCATGACGATGAGATCATCATCATCTCCGTCAGCTTCAGATTCATGCTACCCGCAGATGAAGGTATCGACGTGATGGAAAGCGTCGAATGCGACGACGATGAGTTTGAAACCAGCCTTGCAGCACGACGGATATCGGACACTATTGATGATATTGAGAGTGACGAGGATGCCGATTCTTCTGAGGAGGATGTGCCATTGGCACAGCAAACCAAACCGAAGAAGCTCAAAGTCAAAGTCCCGAAGAATAAGGAACCGAAACCCAAGCCACTGAAGCTGAAATTGAAGAATAAGCAGGCCAGCAAGAATGCGGAAGTGAAGATAGCAGATACTCATGGTAAGAAGGACAAAGTGACAGGCAAAACGCCGGCGAAGGCTGGTGGAAAGACGGGTGGCAAAACACCTGCAAAGGCGACCAAAGCCGTCGCTAAAGCAGAGCCGACACCAGACGCACGTCCCCCTCCAACTGAGGCCGAAGCCTCCAAAGCAACAACCAAAGCAGCAGACGAGCAACAAAGCGCGCCAAGCACAGAGGCGCAACTGGTCGAATTCGCGCAGGCACCTCCGGCAGGACCTCCTACCCAAGCGTCACCTCCCGCGCCTATCAACCTCGATCCAAACTCTGCCTTTGCTGGTGCCGATCCGTCGCAACTACCACAAAAGCGCAAAGGTCCAGGCCGACCGCCGAAGAACGGATTGATCTCGAAGCGTGATGATGCAGGTGTGAAACGCAAGATCAAAGAGTATGAACGCCAGAATCTGCCACCACCACCTATGAATGAGCTCTTGGAAATGGTTCGGGTTGAGCAAAGACAGAAGGATGCTGCCGCAAAGGCCGCTTCCCGGGGTGAAGCCACTCCCGATATGGTCATACAGAACATGGACCCCCGCATGCCAAACTATAGCGTGCCGTATGCATCAGCCGCTCCTAGCCAGCCAGCCCAGTCACTGCCAGCTGGTACGAACAGTCCGCACGACCTTCCGCAATCCGCAGCACGATCGACTAGTCCTCGTCCTAGACGGCCTGCCAAGTCTCCGTCGCCCATGCCTGCTCAAGAGAGCTTTACGGAAGAACAGCTCAAGAAGCCTACCATCACTTATGTTTTCATCATTGATGAAATCTTGCAGGACCCAGCGCTGGATGGCCAAGCAGACTTGCAGACCATCTATGATAAGATTCAAAAGCGATGGCCGTATTTCAAATACGGTACAAGCACCAATGGTTGGCAGAGTAGCGTAAGGCACAACTTGCTTCAATGTCAACGCTTCGTCGAATCTGGCAAGAGTGGCAAAGGCAAATACTGGAAAATCAACTTTGAGCATGAGCTGGATCCAAAAAAGCGAAAACAGGCGACGCCGCCGCCACAACATCCACCACAAAGCGGAAGTGGCGGACCTCCCTACTCTCAGCCATACAACGTACCTTACCAACAAGCAAATAATATGTATAGCAGCCCCTACAACCCTGGTGCATATCCTGGTGCCGGACCTGCAGGAGGCGCACAAGCGCCACCCAGTGGACCGCCTGCAAGCGGACCATACCCACAGCAGACTCACTATGGCTCACAGCCGCCCAATGGCAATCGCATGCCACCCCAACAGCCCCCGGCGCCTCAGCCGTTTGCGACTATCGTCCAGGCCATCGTTGCGTACAAGCCTCAATTTTTGCAACCACATGTGGGTAAGGACACACATGCTAGAGCAGAGGAGCAGTTCAACCAAGCGTTGAATCATTATTCTGAGCTGCACGCTGGCAACACGCCCACAACTGAGGGACAAATTGATGAGTCGCAGGATCCCTTCAGAACGATGAAGCAAATTTTCATACAGTATGGGCAGGGCGATACAAGAGGTACGCAGAGTAATGCCCCAACCCCTGCTCCGAATGCTGCACCTACAGCCAATGCTGTACCTGCAGCTCCTGGCAAAGTCACAAGTCATGCTCCAGCAGCAGTCATGGGTGGCTCCGGGGCTCCCGCCATAGCTGGGACGACGACAACTCCAGTACCACAAGTGCATCCCACACAAAATATGACCAGCTCTCAGCCCTTGACTGCGGCACCTGGTGTCAACAGCAGCACTGCGATGCCATTCTCGCAGCAGATGCAGCCTCCCGCCATGTCGGGCATACAGCCGAAGCCTCCAACGTCAGGGCCAGGTCCGTCGAATATACAGCCGACTGCGACCCGACCTGTATCTACTGCCAGCATGCAGAATGCGAGTATAATACCAGTAGCTGGTGCAGCGACCCAATCTCAGCCTCAGACTGCTCCAACACCGATGCAAGTAGCCCCTCCACGGCCTCTTGCCACTGGCTCGCAGACGGGCACATCGTCAGCAGCTGGCGGAGCTCCCAGATTTCAGCCTTCCGCTGCTCCTTCAATATCTTCGTCGCAGAATGGGCAGCAGCAGACGAATCGGGTTGCGTCGCCCAGCTCAGCATCCCTTCCTAGACCGCCTCCGGTACAACGACCGCAGCAAACAACCAACGCGGGCATTTCGCCGCCTCCTGTTGTACCTGCGCACCAACCAGGTCCGACCATCCAGGCGCATGCTCCCGCGCCGCAAGCAAGAGCACAGCTCGGCCCACTTCAAAGGCCCACGCCGAATGTTGTAGGTGGCGCCACAAAACCACAGCAGCATGTTTCGAGCCCGAGTGGACCAGCGCCACTTGCCCAGCTGTCCTCTCCGGTTCCGCCTCAGCAGTGCAAGCCTGACCAAAAGCTTGCACAGACTGGTTCGAATGTAATATCACCTGCGTTGCCGCGTGTGAATGGCTTCCAAGCTCAAAGTATGGACCGGAACGATGCGAACCAAGGGGCATTGACAGACGTCAGGCCTCCCCCGGCGGGTGTGAAGCGTGTGGCTGATCATAGCGATGAGGACCAAGCAGCGAAACGACCCAAAATTTTGTCTGCGAACCAGGCACCTGATGCCAACTCTGCACTGGAGACGACTCCTTACGAAAAGTCTCCTTCCGCTGGCGCCAAGCGCACAGCAGATGAGAGCATGGACAGTGAAGCGAAACGACTGAAGACGACTCAGGAGTCGGCTGCGACACCAGCCGCGTCGTGAGTGTTCGCGTAGAACCAGAAATTTCCACGGCAATAGTTGGAGCATTGCGCAAAGCAAAGCCATGATATCGACTGGTCATTATAATTCACTTGGATTAGAATTGGAGCGTTTCAGCAAGCGAGGCGTTGGTAGGCATGAATGTTTATTAGCATATGAGTAATGAATGAATGTCTTGGTCATCCAGTCCCTTTTTCTTGTTGTAAACAGCTGCGTCAATCCAGCGCGCAAATAACACATGGGCCCATGCACCATTTGACTGCATCGCGCTCCACACATGTGTGAGGTTTGGCGGGCAAACCGATGTCGACGCTTGATGGCGAACAGCCTACCGAAGGAAAAGCACATTAATGTACTAGCAATTCGTTGTCTTTCACTGATTGTATTGCCATACTGCTCCCTCGTCACTCTTTTCTGACCAGACCAGACCTCCTCTCTCCGGACATTTGATCACTGATCAAGCTTGGCACTCGCTTAGTAAGATATTATGTCATCATTCGTATATGTCCACGATGTCAGCTCCCTCCTGAAAACTTAGGAGGTAAGGTAGAAGGTACCAATCACATGTACATGTAAATGTACCTTTCGACGCTCATCACTGCATGGCAATCGTCGAGTGGAAGCCATGACGACAAGCCATGCGGTTGTGCTGCGTGCCAAGCGGGGCCGTCGCCTGCCGCTATAGGGGAACGAGAGTATACGCCTACCTATACGACATGAGACATGATATGGATTGACACACTTCTGTCGGAAGCAAAGGATTGGGTGGAAATTAAGGAAAAAGGCAAATTATTGAGACAATTCCAAAAAAACATCGGGCTGGGTTCTAGCCCTTGAACATGAAAAAGAATATATATGGAACGACCGAGACATCTCAGTCACTGCGGGGCCAAGGAAGTTTTTTTTTCTTTTTTTTTTCTCGCAGATCACGAATATCTAATAAGATATGACTAGTCTCAAGAGTACGGAATATTTCCATCGAATCCTGTGCGGTGGATGATCCGAGACAATGTCTGAGTTCTCTGACATGCCGGGCAGCTGGGGCACCCGACAATTTGTCTCTTGGTACCGCGGAACTTGGGAGGACCCTGCGCCAGTCAGTAGGTCGACGGCATGACGGATGGTGAGCGCATTCTGTTGGCTTATAGCGAGTTATACCCGTCCACCTGGATACTCCATGATGGTTTGCCGGTCTTAATGGTATCTTGGTAAGTTCTGTGGGCGTGTGGGGAAAGGACAGCAGCGGAAACCTGGACCACGATTCATCGGATGAGTTCATCGTTGATCGTTGATCTTCGAGAGGACATGTCGCAACAATGACCTTTGTGACCCAAGAGCATGCATGGCAATTGAGAGCATCTGATTTTTATACGAGAACGAGCTGCTTACTTAGCCAGAAAGCTCTGAAAAGCTTTGTTGTCAATGGCAACGTTGCCGACAGCTCTCAGTTTGCGTCGGCCCTCCTTCTGCTTCTCTAATAGTTTGCGTCTTCGGCTGACATCAGCAGCGTGCAGTTTTTGTAACACATCTTTCCGGAAGGGCTTGATGGTCTCGCGCGCCACGACTCTCTTGCCAGCAACAGCTTGTATGACGACCTCAAACATTTGTCGATCAACGTGTTCCTTGAACTTCGTGACCCAAGCTTTACCAAGTCTCTCAGCTTCGGAGTAATGGATAACCCTAGCGACAGCATCCACAGGCACTTTATTGACATGGAGCTGAAGCTTGATAATGTTGGACTGTCGGTACCCAGCATCTTCATAGTCGAGTGATGCATAACCTTTCGTGGCGGACTTGAGCTTCCCAAAGAAGTCGTCAACCAACCGCTCCAGGGGCAGAAGGTATTTCAAGATGACCTGCGTGGAGGTGAAGAAACTAAGGGACTGCTGCTCGCCTCGATTTGCCTCACAGAGCTTGATAATCTCGCCCAGGTAGTCTTGAGGAAAGGTGATCGTGGTCTCGACATATGGCTCTTGCAGCTCCGCAACAGTCTGATGTACTTCTTGGTTCTCTGGAAAGTGATTGGGATTTGTGATGATTTCTTCTTTTCCATCCCGACGAATGACTTTGAACGGCACTGAAGGCGGCGTGATGATGATGTTTGCACCATGTTCTTGCCTCAGACGATCTTCGAACACCGAGCAGTGCAAAGTGCCCAGGAAGCCGAGACGCCAGCCTGCTCCGAGTGCCTCGCTGCTCTCCTTCATGACCGTAACTGAGCGATCATTGAGCGTGACCTGGTTGATGCTGTCCTCCAGATGTGCATAGTCTCCCTGATCCGTAGGAAAGGCTGCCACGAACACCATAGGCTTCGGCTCGACAAAGCCGGGCAGCGGCTTGACCACATCCCACTTCTTATATGCAACCGTGGTATATGTGTCGCCAATCTTCGCCTCTTTACTTCGCTTCATGCCTGGGTTCATGTAAATGTAACCCAATTGGCCCGCGCGCAGACACTGTTGAGGCATCTCGAGTGGGTACATTATGCCGACCTCACCTGCAATGTACTCCAGTCCAGTGACATACGAGACCAATCGATCCCCGGATTTGACCTTGCCCTCGAATATGCGTACCAGCAGAATGACGCCCTTGTAGTTGTCGTACCAACTGTCAATGAGCAGCAATTTGAGTGGACCGTTCTCGTCACCTACGGGTGCAGGTATGTCCGTTACAATCTGCGGCAACAGCTTTGCTACGTTCAATCCCGTCTTTGCAGAGACCATGATGGCGTTGGAAGAATCCAGTTCGAAGGTGTCCCGGAGCTGCTCGATGGTGCGCTGCGTGTCGGCGGTCGGCAAATCGACTTTGTTCAGCACCGGCACCAGCGTCAGGTCCTGCGCAAAGGCGAGATAGAAGTTGGCCACCGTCTGTGCCTGGATGCCCTGCGAGGCGTCGACCAGCAGAAGCGCGCCGCCACAACTGGCATAGCTCCTGCTGACCTCGGCGCGAAAGTCCACGTGGCCCGGGGTGTCAACGAGATGCAGCAGGTACTCGAGGCCGTCGTGGTGGCGGTAGATCATGGAGCACGTCTGCGCCTTGACGGTGATGCCTCGCTCGCGTTCGACGTCCAGCTTGTCGAGGATCTGCTTGTTGCCGCCGGTGGGGATGGTGCCGGTCAACTCGAGGAGGCGGTCGCTGAGCGTGCTCTTGCCATGGTCGACGTGTGCGACGATGCAGAAGTTGCGGAAGCGCTCAATGGGTATCTTCGCAATGCGCTGCTCGACCGCGACAGGATCGTGGAGCGAGTGCGCCGCCCTGCGCTGGCCTGCTCCATTCCCAGCTCTTGGTCCAGCTCCCGCATACCGTGCGGCGCTGAGGGTTGCTGAGCGACACGCGCCGGCGATTCCTCTAGTCGCCAGGAACCATTGTCGCATGAGTGGTGAGACTATCGACTGCGATCGGATGCCACCATTGTTTGCTGCTGGTGACGGTGACAGCTGAGGACACTTGAGAACCTCCGGTCTTGGCACGTTGTCCCTCGCGACTGCCTGCCCGCCATCACTATATAAACAAAGCGTGCCATCTTCACGAGCCCGGACATCACCACGCCGCATCCACACAGAACACGATCAACATGCCGTCCACCGCACGAGAACCGTCGACGAAGAAAGCTTCATCGTCAAAGACGTCCGAAGACGCGAAAACACACAAGCTCTCGCTCAAAGGCAGCTCGAAACTGGTTACCGAGTTCTTCGAATATGCCACGAACACAATTTTGTTCCAGCGGGGCGTCTACCCTCCTGAGGACTTCACAGCGTGCGCGGTATCACGATCTGGGACAGGGAAATCTCGCTGATATAGTTGTAGCGTCAAGAAATACGGCCTCAATATGATGGTCACGCTAGACGATCAAGTCAAAGCATACATCAAGAAAATCATGTCCCAACTCAGCAAATGGGTCCAAAAATCCAAGATCTCCAAACTTGTCATCGTGGTCACATCCAAGGAAACCGGCGAACACGTCGAGAGATGGCAGTTCGATGTCAATATTTTCAACGACGACAGCAAGAGTAACTCTCGATCTTCAGCACGCGATAAAGAGAACTCGGCGCCTGCTGTGGATAGCAAAGCTGCTCGACCCGAGAAGACTGAGGCCGAGATTCAGTCCGAGATTCAAGCTTTGTTCAGACAGATTACCGCATCTGTGTCTTTCTTACCGATGCTGGACGGAAACTGCACTTTTAACGTCCTAGTCTATGCAGATGCGGACAGTGAGGTGCCGCTAGAATGGGGTGATTCGGACGCGAAGGAGGTGAAGAATGCGGAGAAAGTGATGCTGAGAAGTTTCTCGACACAGAACCATCGAGTTGATACTGTGGTGTCTTACAGGTATGTTGACCCAAGTGCGGACGATGGCGTCGCTTCTGAGTTCACCGGTGGTTATTTCCTTTCGCTAACACCTTCCAGGCTTGCCGACTGACTCTAGCATGACTCTTTGACATAAGTTATGAAAGTAACGTCGAAGACATCGGCGGAGTTCTTGACGATGCCAAACTTATGATGGCGATGTCCTGATTGGGAATTTGGAGTTTAAATGTGACCATGCCGTTCATGAGTTTCCGGGCGTTCGGTGTCCTGCCATTGAACTAGCACCTCATCTCTAGACTCTCAGCATGCAGCCAAATGTTGGAAGGTCTTCTTTGGCGATAGCAAGTCGGCGGCTCTGTACGAATTTCTGTGAATGTAGCAGACAAGATGACGAAACAACGTGAGGGATGAGTAATCTGCTAAGTAGTGACTGTGCTTTACGAGCTGATCGGATCGCTAAGTGCTTCGTCTGGCTATGCAATACTAGGGTAAAGTAGATTTCCAAACGACCACGAGGGCATGCAATCCGCTGGTTCGCAAACGTATGGGGCGATGTCTGGTGGCGAGACACTCTAGAAGCATTCCAAAAGCTTGGAGGCTGTGTATGCGGTGATGTGATAGCATGGCAGCTTCCACTTCTATCACCGCATTAGCACTCGATATATCAGATATCGGATATTGGAGAACGCATCGCGAGCCACCTGGTCGGTGTAATGTTGGTTTAGGAGAAGGGTCCGGAAAAATGCACGTGCCGTGGCTGTATTAAGATCACGTTGTGCCGCGAGACCGCCATCTTCTGCAAGGACAAGCCCGGTCGAGATATAGGAGCTGATCGCTAGCATATCCCTGCAACCTTCACGATGCCAACGGTTGAACGCCACCTGCCCTATATTGCTGTCCGCACAATTCCAGCACAAGGGGTGCACTAAGTCGGCAGTATTCTGTGGTGGCAGCAGCGTACCTAAGGTTAGATCCAGTCGGCTCATTGTAAAGCCGACAGCAATGGGCAAAGATACCATTAGTGCCGTCAAGGTAGCAAGAAAGCTACGATGCAGACATTATCACATGCTGTTAAGAATCTGAGATGCCAGCACGTGGGGCTCAACGTGAGGTGGCAGATCTGGTCAGGTACCAGGATCTGTTCGACAATATCATCTGCATGTAAGGTAGTGTTTAATCTTTGCCAAAGGCCATGAAGCACGAGGCGAGGCTTCAGAGCAGCACAACCCTCAACATTTGAGTTCGATAGACACGGTTGTGGCGGTAGGAGGTATGCCGGAATAGAAGCTTCGGAGGATGCACGTACTAATGCTGATAACACGATAGGTACCTTACCTAGTATCATCGCTTGTCTGCCGCGCTTGCCTCTTCTAAAAATCTCTTCACAGGACGATCAGAGATCCTCATCGTGGCAGGATTGCAGGCGAACTTGGTCTTAGTTTGCTCGGTCATCTTCGGAGAGGAGGGAGAGCATAGAGAGGTGATCGAAGTGTGCTAGCAACACAGGAGTCGGACGCAGCAGCCTCTTGCGTGCCAAGCATCTACAGAATTGCTCCGACTCTTACACCCTTTGGAAACACGTAGGAGGTAGCATCGAGATTGCATCTTGCTGTGAGATTGACATCGTGAAGATGCTACCTCCTACGGCAGGGCTAAGCTTGACCCGAATACTAGTTCCAGCGGCAGTACCGGTCGTGAAGACTTGGGACCTGACGCGCGAGAGTAGCGCGAAGTGGGCGCAATGACGACTAGATACCGTCGGGACCATCGCAGCCTTCGAAGGTAAGAGTTAGGAGATACATGTAATCATGCCCGTGTGTATAGGTATTCGGCTCTACTGGAATTGGCTCTTGTCGCCTGGATTTGCAAGCGGATTCTGGCCTGGACAACGCACGCCAGCAGAGTGTGATGTGAAATGCAGCACCGCTGAAATGTTTCTTCCGAGACAGCAGTGGCGCTGGCGACTGACCAAGGTGCGGAAGTTCCTGACAGCCGGTGCGTTGTGTGTCTCAGCTGGAGGCGTTGAACATTGAAACCTGGAAAAAGTCTGTCTGGTACATGTACCTCTCTACATGTAGGTGGCACTAGGTGCAAGACGGGACTGACGCGAACTCTCGGAGAGTCGGAGGTTGGTGTCTTGGCACACACGGTTGCAATTGCAAACAAACCTCCAGGACGGGCGGGAGGAACGAGGCTGCCGGACGCTTTTGCGACGACACGCCTCACGACCGCGCCGACAGCAGAAACACGCGCAGCAGCATTACAGAACCGTATGGCACCAACCTCCACAATGACGACCTGCATCATCCCGGCCTTTGCTGTGACAAAAGCACTCCCCAAAGGCGGCCCACTCGGCGCGCCGCCAACCTCGCCCATCACGCTGCGTTTCCGCACTCAAGAAGAATCCCAGATAGCAATGGCTACGATGCTGCAAACGACTGCTGCAGTTTTCACATGAACTGCATTACGATGACCGATCGACCGTTAGATACAATGGAGACCGCCGCTGCTATCTTGAGCAAGCGTGCTGCACAAAAGCGCCGACCACTTGCGTGAATGCTCGGATTAAGCTTCGACTCGTTTCGGAGCATGCATCTCAGCACCTGGTAGTCGGTCTCCGCGAGCTGGCAAGCCGACCCAAATCGGACCTTCGTCTCGAAGCTAAGATGGAAAGACCAACTGGCTCTCGAGCCGAGCGCTCGAAAGAGTAGACTCGTGCCGCATGGAGACTACCGATATGCACAGTGAACGCACCTCTAGGGCTTCAAAATTTTACACATATCCAGCACAGCTGCAGGTAGTTGGCAGAACACAATCCATCTTGGCGGGTTGGGAACGGCTCGCTGGAGGCAGTTCTCATCACAGATCGCCGCGCAGTCATTTGGTGTAGTAGTTGGCACAGCCCGCATGGTGAATGGCGTTCATGAGCTTGCGCTGTATTGCATCGCTTCCAGGACTGACGATCTCCTCGTGCTCTGGACTCGAGTTTAGCGATGATGAATAACTCGACTCTTCTGCTATCACCGCTCATCGATACAACGCCATGTCTTAGCGATCGATGCCTCTTGGCAACGCGCAGAGTCTTGCAACGGGCGGCATTATAGGATCACAGACTACAGTGTGCAGTTGAGACCTATTGTGGTGCAGTAGCGGCAAACGCAGTCGATTCCTTCATGCTACAACTGGACTTATGGGCCCACTGCTTCAGTGTGCTGTTCAACGTAATAATATCGGAGCTTGGCGTCGCGGTATGGCAGCACAGTGGTAATAATGATTTGACTGCAGAGGAGTATTTGAGTTTTTGGCTGCCGAACTCAAGAGCCAAATACAGTCTAGCAAATTCTCTTACTACGCTGGTCTGCTCGGCAGTGAGTAAGGTGCCAGCAACCTTATTTGGCATCGTGGTTCGTATGCACGACTTCTTACTGATCAGGCCTAGTTTGTTTGGACCACGCCAGAAACAGATCCGAGTCAGTAATCCTGGGATTTGGGAAGATGGCTTGCTTCTCGACTCCCGCCGGCGACAGAAACCTACCTCCACGCTATGAAATCGTGGCGGTCCAGATTTTCACGAGGCAGGAGTTGCGCTCGGGCTCAACTGCAAAGTAGGTTTTGGCGGGCTGCCAGATAGCTGGGAGATCAGACGCCATGGGTCTTGATATACTGCCTTCTTCGTCCCCAAATCCATGGTTACTTCGCTCTTCACTTGTCCGCTCGTCTCATATTCCGGACTATAGGCACTTGCCTACATTCTCATTCGCTCTGCAGGTGTTCGCAGTCCACCTGTGTATCACCCTTCACCACATACAAATTGTCGAAACCAACACAGCATCGACTCCATCATATACATTTCGAGCTATTGTCGATTCTATTCCACCACAAGGACGCTTCAGCTTTGCTGATAACGTTCCCTAACGATGGGTCTCCTATCGTACGTCAAGCCCAAGAAGGGCAACGCAGAAGCAAAGCCGCCGGTCCAGGAAGAGATGACCGAGAAGCCATTCCCGTCACAAAGTATGGTCAGCACAGCTGCGCCAACGCCAGGCAACGCTACTCCAGCATCATGGTCACGACCAGCATCACTGTACCCAGTGGGCGATTTCCGCAACTCACAAGCCGAGGATATCAATGAGATCAAGTGCGATGTCATGGTCAACTGGCTTTACCAACAGCAAATGGAGCGTCTCTGGACTGCAGGGGGAGTGGACGAGGGTGTTGTCCTCAAAAAGTCAAGAGGACAGTACGCCTGCTGTCCTGCTGACATCGTCGAGGAGCCATATGGCTTTGCAAAAGCCATTGAGACTCTCAACGTCAGGGTGAGTTCTTGCAAGCTATTGATATCTAGAGGCACGCAAGCACGATCTAACCTGCCTCACAGGTAGCCATGACTGTCAACACGAGAGTCATCAAGCTCTTCCTTCACAACAACGATCGATCGTACGTTCCGTTGAAGAACGGTCTCCGACTCCAAGTCCTCCCGGACATCTCCTACCTTCCTCGTTGCCAAAAACATCAGTTCGCTGCTTTCATTGCAGACCGCGGTCTTTTGGTCGTCTGGGACGACGAGCCTCGTCACCTGCTTGATCGCGCTCACAAGATCGAAAAGTCACTCATGGAGATGATTTGGGACGACAACTCTTCCATCGACGAGAAGAAAGAAGGCAGCGTCGCTGTGAACGAAGTAGATGGCTCTGAAAGCGGTGCAGATCTGGAGGCCAACGGTTCGGAGAAGCCCAGGAGCATCGTGCTGTGGCAAGCTATCCTATGTGCTGCCACTCTAGCACTGTCCATCCTCTGTCTTGGTCTTGGTGTCAGACAGCTCGCGATTCAGACCGCAGTCGACAAGTCTTACATCCGCATGGCCTTGATCGTTGTGCTCCCATTGCAATTCTGGGTTGGTTTGTTTTTCTTCCAATCGGTGATTGGCAACCTGGCACAGCTCATTGGACCCATCTCGCAAATGTCTGCCAATACCAAATACTACTCCGGTCTGAAGCCCAAGCGTCTCCGACGCGGCGAAAATGGTCTCCCGCACATGACGATTCAGATGCCTGTCTACAAGGAAGGTCTCAAGGCTGTCATCGAACCGACCATTGCTTCCATCAAGAACGCGATATCTACATATGAGATGCAAGGCGGCACTGCTAACATCTTCATCAACGATGATGGTATGCAGCTTATCAGCGAAGACGACGCCCGCGCTCGCCAGGACTACTATGATGAGCACAACATCGGCTGGGTTGCTCGACCAAAACATACCCCCAAACCCGCTGAGGGCGAGGAGGTCTTCCTCCGCCGCGGAAAGTTCAAGAAGGCTTCCAACATGAACTACGCCATGTGGGTCAGCAACCGTGTCGAAGACAAGCTTGCTGTTGTGGAACGTCGTCAAGGCTGGAACCAAGAGGATGAGGCCAATGCATACCGCGAGGCGCTTTCCGAGGTCGTCGAAGAAGACCAAGGCCGAACCTGGGCTGATGGAAACATCCGCATGGGTGATTATATCCTGATCATCGATTCGGACACTCGTGTGCCCAGCGACTGCTTCTTGGACGCCGTCTCGGAGATGGAGGCATCGCCACAGGTCGCCATCATTCAGTACTCTTCCGGTGTCATGAACGTGACCGACTCCTACTTCGAGAGGGGAATTACGTTCTTCACTAATTTGATCTACACTGCCATCCGTTTCGCTGTCGCCAACGGTGATGTCGCGCCGTTCGTCGGACACAACGCCGTCCTTCGTTGGTCTGCCGTTCAATCTATTGGCTATGATTGCTACTTTGGTGATGACCGCGAGAAGTTCTGGTCCGAAGATACTGTGTCCGAAGATTTCGACATGGCTCTCCGTCTTCAAACTGCTGGCTACCTCGTCCGTCTCGGTGCTTACCAGGGCGATGGCTTCAAGGAAGGTGTTTCTTTGACAGTGTACGATGAACTGGCACGTTGGGAGAAGTATGCTTACGGCTGTTCCGAGTTGATCTTCCAGCCCTTCCGCTACTGGCTCACTCGTGGACCATTCACAAAACTCTTCCGCCGCTTCATTGCTTCTGGCATGCCCCTCGCATCCAAGTTCACGATCATGGCATATGTTGGTACTTACTTCGCGCTTGGAACTGCTTGGGTCTTGACACTTGCCAACTACTTCCTGATTGGATGGTACAACGGCGCACTGGATCACTACTATCTCTCGTCATGGAAGATCTGGATCGCCATTGTCGTCATTTTCTCCGGTCTTGGCAATGTCTCCCTTGCTGTCCTGAGGTACCGCACTGGGGAAGCGACTCTATTCCGCGCGATTATCGAGAACTTCTCCTGGGTACCACTTCTCATGATCTTCCTTGGCGGTGTCTCTCTGCACGTCTCGCAGGCTCTGCTATCGCACTTGTTCAGCGTTGACATGTCATGGGGAGCCACGAGCAAAGAAGCAACGGACACGACTTTCTTCGCAGAAGTGCCAAATGTCATCAAGAAGTTCAAGGGCACCTTCATCTTCTGCTTCGGTTGCATCGCAATGATGATTGTGCTGGCAATCGGTGTGCCTTACTTTTGGAAGATTGATCAGTTCATTGCGATTTTCCCCCTCTGCACTGTTGTGGCTGGGCATTTCTTATTACCTGTGGCACTCAACCCAGGTCTGATGAGGTTTACATGGTAAAAGCATTCTCACGATCTTTTTACGACATCTGTACATTGTACAAGCGATTAGACAAGTCCCTATATTGGGGTAATTATAGATACAGCATATTACTGATACGAAAGAACGATGCACACCTTACTGCATGAACATACCTTACCTATCATCACCTCACTCTTGTGTTATCACCCTCATGGGAACTCCGACTCCATTACATGTTCCTCCACTATGGTAAGGCATTGCCTTCACTGCTACCTCCTATGCCCATCCGTACGCACCCTGAAACACTCTTGGCGAGATCTCCCGATTTCTGCTGCATACCACTAGGCTGACTCTGTCTCTCAACCACCTCCTAGTTCTATGTATGTTGTGCTAAATCTAGACAGCCTGATACAGAAAAATATGCAGCACCGTTACTGTCATCGCATCTTCTGGTAAATTGTCAAAAGCTAAAGCTTGACAACGCATGTATAATATAGCATGCGCCACGGCGGTTTTAGACTAGATCTAGGTGGTACTGCGGACGGTAAACATTCTCCTGACTCAGACATACCACGCTTGTTATCATTCTATAGCAATGTTAGAGCCCGTATCGCAAGATTTGCTGCTGCTGCAGCTGGCGATGCCGTCTCTCCTCTCATCGGTTTTCGACAGCATCACAGGTTTGTAGTACCTCCTACCTCTGCACAGTAGTATTGAGCTTGCGTTCCGATTGATACATGTACCAAGGGCTCATTGTGCAGTATAGCAGAGGACAGTACGGCTCCGACTTTCGAGTGGTCTAGAATATATAGCACACTTCTAGCGCACATCCGGCGCCGGAGCGTCGTCTCCACCTCAGTTGCAGGAAGTAAGGTAAAGCAGTAAGACATCGACGAAAGACCGTTCACATGTGCAGACAATAGAGAGGCTGCGTGATGGAAGAGTTGCAGGCGCGGCATAAGAAGGAGCTGCGCGATCTGCAGAGTCGCATCACGCAGAAGAAGAAGCAAGCGAGCAAGAAGACTCGCAAGGCAGTGAACGATGAATGCGACCAGCTGGAGCGCGATGTGAAGGCCAACCAGGCGCGAGAGATGGCGGAGCTGCATGGCGAGGCACCGGCGAGTGCTGAGCCGTCTGCTGAAGAGCTGGAGAAGCTCACGCTGCAAATCGACGACGACGACGACGAGCCTGCCACTGCTACCGATGCGCCCGAAGAACACGCTCTAGACGATGAAACCGCTTCTACTCCTACCACTGCAGCGGGAGGCGGCAAGAAGCGTAACCGTCAAAAAGACCGACTGGCACGGCGTGCAGCAGAACAGGAGGAGCTGGCGCGTCAAGCAGCAGAAGAGGCGGCAAATCTGCCTGACATGAAGACGCAGGAGCGCACGCGGATGCTGGAGTCGATGAAAGAGCACAAACTGGTCGAGAAGGAGATTCGCGCAGACGGACACTGTCTGTACTCTGCCATTGCAGACCAGCTCGAGCAACTGGACATTCCACTCGGCTCCGCACCAGGCGACCAACCTGCTGTCGCTCCGTATAAGCTTGTCAGAGCCAAGGCTGCAGACTACATCCAGGAGCATCAAGATGACTTTGTGCCGTTCTTGGAGGAACCACTGACTGAGTACGTGCACAAAGTACGGGACACGGGAGAATGGGGTGGCCAGCTGGAGCTCATGGCGCTCGCAAAAACCTACGGCACCAATATCAGCGTACTACAAGACTTTGGACGTGTCGAGAAGATTGAAGGTGCCGACCGTAAGGATGCGAAGACCATATGGCTGGGATACTACAAGCATGGCTTTGGACTCGGAGAGCACTATAACAGCTTGCGGACCGCGCCTTGAAGTGATGTAGTAGTAACACTGTCAGATTTCCCACGGAGCGCCCGTCTATGCTATTATACAGCTTTCTGAGTAGGTATCCTACCATCTCTGATCTTCCTCCGACTCTGGACAAAAGACGACTGCTGCAAGCAAAGTGGCAGGCCTGTCTCGAGGGGCACACTGGAACTAGATCTCAGCCTACCATGCTGAGCTCTTTGACCGAGTCCGTAATGAGAGGTACTTGTGGAGTGAGCACGAAATCCACAATCAACAGCCAGTGCAGGATCAAACAGACCCAGTGAGCGACTCTGGTTGGAACTTTTCACACAAGCTCGCTAAGAGGCGTCTCATCACAACCCAGAGCAGCGTTGAGAGTCCATGTACATGTGTATCTGCGAGCTCAAAGCATACCGTACGAATGATTACAGCGGGGTGATGCGACCAGAGCAAACCATCCCTACCGGTACCTTACCTATGGAGGTACTAGCTCCACGATGTTGGCGAACATTTCGAGCTCCGGCTCGAGCGCATGTATACTAAGGTATAAGAAAGATATATCTGGTCATCTTATCCGAATGCAGCCAGCATGGGGCACATTTCCCATCGAGCGCTTAGTTCAATCAAACATGGACTTTTGGATTTTTCTTGGACCTTAGGCTTAAGGTCGAAGTTGAAGCCACCCTTTATACATATAATTACCTCGATGATCTATTCCCCCCCAGTGAGAGGTTCTGCAGATATATTGATGCCGTCCCAGTGGGTCTCATGTCAATTTTCACTGAGAATGCTTATTGCACAGGTGACATTGTTGTCTTGACAGCACTTCAAACGCTCGTGGACCATGAGTCTTCCCATGGTCGTTTCGTTCAAACGGACTTGTGCCGTGCTTGCATACATCATGCTCTATGACAATGTGCCAGCCATCTTCACTATCCGAGAAGTTGAAACTGAACGAACCTCATTGATCTACTCTCAAAGACCCTCGCTAGCAGGTGGGCCAGTGTAGCTGTTCCTCGAGTGGACCGCGTACCACAAAGCAGCAAAGACACCAAAGCTGACCAAGACCACACTTGCGTAGTTCATACTTGCTGCTGTGACAGGTAATGCTGTAGGCATACTGAATAGCACAAGCTCGAAAGCGATCCAGACCAGAGCAAGCGTGTTGCATGCTAGTCCAACCACATGGGGCATACGCCAACGTGCTTTGTCAACCTCCCTGCGCCCTTCCCAGAGGCTGATTGCGATCGGTATAGCGTAGCTCAAGGCCAGAGCCTGGACGCCAACGGACACAAATGCCGTGAACGCCGAGGTACTTCCCAGATTGATCAGGCCGAGCAGCATTTGCACGATGGTGACGAGAACGAGTGACCAGACAGGCACACCGAGGCCAGGATGAACTTTGGCCCATATTTTTGCTCCTGGAATGGCATCATCTCGTGCAAATGCCCAGGTCGTGCGAGAGGCCGCGACGGTGATGCTGATGGAGCAGAAGACTGTAATGACCATGACCAAGAATATGAGAGCCAGACCGCCGCCGGGGCTGCCCATCACTCGGTGGAAAATGTAGGGTAATGCTTGTCCAGCTGGGGATTCGATGATGTCTTCCAATGCGGGCATCGTAAAACAGATGGGCAGAATGAAGAGGAGACCCCAGAAACCACCAACAGGAATGCACAAGCTGATGGCTTTGGGGACTTTGACTGTGGGATCCGCACACTCCTCGGCCATGGACGAGATCATGCCGATGGCGCTGAAAGTATAGGCGGCGGGTAGCAGACCGATGAAGAAGGTGAAACCTCCCCAGCCACTGAAGGATGTATCGTAGTTGCCCAATGCTACCGCTGCAGAGTTTCGACCGGCATCAGCCTTCACCGAGAGTGCAATCAGGATGACCAGGATGGAGACGGCAGTGAATCCAGCACAAATGGTGTCGACCATGGGCAGATAGCGGTTGAAGAAGGCGCAAATGACGAATGTCGACAGCGTGATGGCATAAAACACCAGGAGGAGTTGCCAGTCGTTCAGGACAAAGTCCGGATGATACATGGCGATGGTTCCCGAAACGAGGGATGCGAATCCGAAGTTGACTGCGTAAAGTACCTTCTAATCAGCTACCACCCCTATTTCCATTGCAGTCTTCGCGTCATTTTTCTTTTACCTGACAGTGTGATTGTCCAGTTTCCAATCAGCCATACCCATCCCGTGACCTGGAAGCTCAAGTCAGCCACGCCGGCCACAGCATTGCGACTGGCACAAGCTCACGTATGCGAACACCGTCTTGTACCGAGGAGCTACTTGGAAAGCCCAGTACTGCGGTCCTCCTGAAGTCGGCCACCTCGAAGCCAGCTCTGCCAGTGAAACAGCGACACATTGATCCAGAACGAGGACCACCAGCCAGCCCACGAAAATGGATAATTGTCCACCACCATAGATTGCCGATATGAGAGGAGAGCCTTCTCCGTAGGGGATTGCAGCGATGGCCAAGCTCTGGAATAAGAGAGTGAACATGGAACGATTGCGCTGCAGTTCCTGCTTGTAGCCCAACACCTCGAGAGTGGCGCCTTCATCGTGGCTCAGGCTGCTCTTCCGTGGGGGTGAGTTGCTGTCATTCACCTCGATCGGGGTCTTTTTCTCATCTTCGACGTCCATGGTTGCCGGTATAGCATTCGAGAGCGATGGAAGAAATGATGATGATGATGATGATGATAATGACGGCGATGGATAATAAGCAGTACGGACGTGACAGACGTGTTATCGCGTTTCCTTATCCTACAGTACCTACTACCACATGGATGCGCCATGCAGATAGAGCTCCCCCATGGTGGGCGCCCGTGCACACCTGGTGCTCTGTGGAATCATCTCATTAATCTCCTTGGTCGAAGCTCCAGGGCGGTAGAAGTCGAGGTGTTGGTGATACCAGGTGCCATGCGCCTTCATTGGTGCTTCATTGGTGCTTCGATGCTCTTTGCTGTCTTGTGCCTCAACTTTATCCCGATCCGTCTCGCGTCTACTGCAGGCCATGCTGACACGAAGGACAAAAAAAGTGGCGATCACGGAGCACAGAAATGGCCGATCGCGGATAAAAACACCCGACGTGGTCTGTCTTCCTCGCTTCGCTTGTTCATCATCCACTAACAACTAATCCTACCACCTTTCACCTCCACCTCCACCTATCTGACCTATACGGCTATACCTCCTACCTCCACTTTGATATCTTTTCCATGCACGATAAGTATTGCGACCGCCCGGTATGGCCGAAGAGAGAAATTCGTTCCTGCGTGGAGCCCCATGTGATAGGTGCATCACATCGACTTGGCACACACACCATTGATTGCTCTCATAAGCAGCTTCGACCTGCTCTCTTCACCCTCAACCTCACCCTCACCACTGCAGCACTCCATGACGCGCCGCTCTCACGTCACGCCTGAGCAGCCACCTCCAGCCCGTCGAGCTTCCCGTCAGCCTGCCATGCCTCGATCACCCGCGTGAAGTCCGCGATGCCTCGACTCCACGGCACAAGCCTCGCCGCCTTCACCTGCTCTTCTGGGGATGCCATACCCGCTTCGCCCTCCTTGTTCAGATAGCTAGGCGTGCAATTGGACAGCGCCGCGAATGTACTAGCCCCGCTCATACACTTCGCCGCCCACGCTTCTTCGCCCTCCTTGGTCGGTTGGATTAGCGGTGTGCCTCCCACCCTCCTGGTGGCCTCCGCGATCATGTACGCAACGTGAGCACTGAGAAGCTCCAGCAAGAACACTTGGTTGGGAGATGCGCCTGTTTGGAACGGCCCGGGCCAGAAGAGATTAGGGAACTCTCTGCTCATGACTCCATGCAGGGTCGACATGCCCCCCTGATAGTGCTGATCCAGCGATTTGCCATTGCGACCCGTCAGCTTGATATCAGCACGAGATGCTGCCGTTCCCACGCCTGGCGACGTGAATCCTGTGCTCCATACGAGGACATCCACTTGGTACTCTCGTCCATCGAACTCTACGCCATTGGGTGTGATACGAGTCACCCCACGACCATCGGTGTCGACCAGGGTGACGTTGTTCTGATTAAAACACGGCAGATAGTCGTCATGAAAGGTCGGTCGTTTGCACCAGATGGGATACCACGCCTGCAACTTCATTGCGACTTCAGGATCCTTCACAATGAGCTCCGCCCGCCTCCGCACTTTCTCGGCACGTGATCTGTCGAGAGCATGCATTTGACGTACATGTGCGTCCATGCTGTCGACATTCACATTGTATGAGGGACCCCCAACCAAAGCACTAAAGGACGGCGCATGGGTCCAACCATCATCCACCAAGTCAATCTCCGGCTTTGACTGCGCATTTCCCACAAAACCAAAGTAGTTCATGTTGCGGGCTCTCTGCCAGCCCGGCCCTGTGGCGACTTTCGTCTTCCAGGTTTCTGGGTCAGTCTCTCGGTTGTTCCTGGCATCAACGGCTGACGGCGTACGCTGGAACACGTACAGTTCCTTTGACCTAGAAGGAAAGAAGTCGAAGGTAAGCTAGTATCTCTGGGAACGCGAATGTGTCTCAGCAAGACCTTGCACCGGGGATGGTTTCGAAGTAGATTCGCGTTTGGCGAGTTATTCTTGGAAGTGAGTGCAGTCCTTCAGACTGTCAATTGACTTACCATTTCGCCAACTGTGGCACGGCCTGTATCGCAGTTGCCCCGGTCCCGATGATTGCAACCCTTTTATCCTTGAGCTTGGTCATGGCTGGCAGTGCTGAGCTCCCACCTGTCACATCATAGTTCCATCGCGCCGTATGGAACATGTGGCCTTGAAACGTTTCGCTCCCTGCAGTATTCGGCACTTTGACATTGGAGAGAATGCCGCTCGCAAGGATGAGAAAATCCGTGCTGATATCGAGTCTAGACTCCGGACATCCTTTGGGTCTCTGCGTGAGCTCGAGGTTCCAACGATTGGTCTCCTGATTCCAGCAGGCTCGGTCAACGGAAGACTGAAACATCGCAGTGCTGTACAGTCCATACTTGTGGCAAATGCTCTCAGCGTATGCACGAAGTTCCTCCCCACAGGCATACTTGTGCTTGGGCATGTAGTCCATCTCCTCCAAAAGCGGCATGTACAGGTAGGCCTCGACATCGCACATTAAGCCAGGATAGCCTGCCGGAAATCAGCATGCAGGACAGACTGGAGCATATGCGGTCACCCACGATTCCAGTACCATGTTCCACCAAAGCCCCCGGCTGGATCCACGATGACAATATCCTCTTTCTTAAACCCCTTCTTGATGAGCTGGACTGCGAAGAGAATGCCCCCAAACCCAGCACCAACAATCACTGCTTTGCGATGGCCCCCATTGGATACCACCTGCTGTACCGGCGTGGCAGCTTCCACCCACGGATCAATGAGCAAATGCTGCAGTTTTGCAGACTGCTTTGGGTCGATATACTGCTTCAGGCCACCTCGACCCAGTCTCTTCTCTCGCTCCACGGCGTACTTGGAAATATAGTCTTGATCATTCGGCGTAGCGGGGCCATTTCCGTCTGGAGCTGGAACGTTGGCCCCGATGCGCTGTGTCGTTGTTGTTTCTGTTGTTGTCGTCGTAGTACTACCTGTCATGTTTGTCCGGTCGGTAAGTAAGGTAGGTAAGCGATAGCAGCTTTCCTGGGAGGGAGATTTCTCTACAACGTGGCTGGTAGTGGGGGTTTTCTTTTCTCTCTGAAGATGAAGGATTGAAAAGCAAACTGTTTCAGGCAATCATGGTGCTGGTGTGATCCTCCACAGATCGGCAGTGGCTACGTGTTACCTGTACAATGTAGGTATGTATCGTCGATGCTAGTGATGGATGTCGACTTGGCAGACAATTCGCTCCTGCTTTTTGCGGCAGTGGTCACTGTCGATCTCTCTCGTACCTACATGTGTATCTACCGGGTATGTACTATGCAATACGAAAACGACCCATCTCAGGTACCTACATGTACTGTTGTATACCTACAATTCTCTCTCTCTCTCTCTCTCTCTCTCTCTATATATTTATCATTATAGTGGTGGTGCATATTCCTCAATCACACTCTTCGGCTCCACATATTCGCCCAAGGCCTTGTACTCAATATCATCATATCCAAACGCTCCCGGACCTCCAATTCTCACGCCGGCTTCCGTATCACTCCAACGAGGACTACACGTGATTCCGAGCACCGTCACACGGAATCCATACTTGAATTCTGGCACGCCCAGACTCTTTCCGGACACGGTATCGAGTACGCAAATCAGATCGGGGACTGAGGCGAGAATGGTTGTTGTTTTCACGCCATTTTGTTGTTGTTTCTCATCATCATCATCTGTGTGCTCTGCGTAGATGTTTTCGTTCTTGAAAGGGATAGTGAGCGTGCCGGACGACTTCACGGCGGGTAGACGTTTGGCTGGGGAATGTGGGGACTCGCCCTCTTCCTCTTCTTCTTCGTCGCTGGAAAGGCTTGCGATGGTGATAGTGCCGTAGGAGTGGCCTTTGAAGAGGCGACGTTCAACATTGATGATTTTGCCACGGAAGAGGATTTTGGCGCTCTTCTCTCCGCCGACTTGCTCGACAATTTGCTCGGCGACGGTAGAGAGGGTATTAGTCGCTTCGGCGAGAGCGATGCAACGACCGATGCGCCAGGCGAGAGAGACGGTGTTGAGCACGCTGAATTTCTTCACTTTGTCCGTCGTGGTGGGCTTGGAGGCCATGCCTACTCTGCTGCCCATTTCGGAACACGAAGCGCGGAGTGCGCGATCGACGATTTCGTCGTTGCTGGCTTTGGTCATGAGGATGGTCTTGCCATCGCCCGAGTCGATTGCACAGGGTACGAGCTCCCCGGGAGCATGGACGGCAAGTGTGGTTTGCCAGTACGTTGGATAGGCACGTCCCATCCAGTCCGCATCAATGATGGGTCGATCAAAGAAGCGCGTCGAACCAGCAAGGAATGGTTCGAGACCGTTGGCGCCTCCGATCTCTAAGCTCATCACGGCGTCGAAGGTGTCTTGCCCGAGATACTCGAGCAGAGCATGGAACGCGTGCACGGTCTCGATGGACTGGAGACCCTCGTTGGATGTTGCTGGAGACCCCATGTGCCCTCCCCAGTAGACCACGGCGTTCTCGGCGAGCGACGAAGCATCAATCACTCTCATTTTGTGCCCAGCACGGAGCATATCTCTCATCTGAATTCTTGACGCTTCAGGAGATCCACCGCCAGCACATCCGAGTACATAGCATCCTATCAAAAGGTACGTCAGCAAGGAGGTATCTCGAGGATCCTGATGAAGCTGTCTCGACAGGTCGATTATCCGAGCGTCTCGCCAGGTACAGGCTCTCTCACTGGGATCATGAAATGAGAGGACTTACCATCTGCCAGGTATTTCACATCAGTCTCGGTGATGTCCCATTCCAAAACTCCTTTTTCGTTTCGGACTATTGTGGGCTTGTAAGTGCGAGGATCCACGGGAGGCTCGTCCATGATCTTCACTGCAAAGTCCTTATCGACCTCGGTTTCGAAATCAAGCCCATCTTCTTCGTTTTCGTCGTCATCATTCAGTACCGCAGCTTGCTTATTGATGTCTAATTCGCCAACAGCTTTCACTACTGTGCGAAGTTGGTTTGCCTGCAAAAGTAACACGTGAAAGGTAAGGTAAGCATATATCTCTAGAAGGGCGAAGCTGTTGCAACTTTGAAATGCTGGTACATACCATATAGCTGACTGGGTAGCTTTCGACTTCGGCAATGATGATGCTGTCCTTGATTGCGCCGGCGTCCACTGCCCGCTGTATGGCGATTGACTTGGCACGCTCGTTCGCTTGCGTTTGAGTCTGATCTGCCACACCTTGGATGATATCTACAATGCCTCCGACCTTGGAGATTGCCGCGCCTACAGCGTTGGCGACGTCGTGATAGATGGGGAGCTTGAGTTCCGAAGCACCCTTGAGAGATGAAGGTGCCAAAACGGCGCCGCCTCCGACAAGGAGGACGGGGAGAGGTTCTGGCGATGTCTTGATAATGTCAATTGCTCCCTCGAGTAGAGCCTTGATCCTCCGTTGAGCTTGCTCGACCATGTCCTTGTCCAGATGGGATACGGCCGAAACGTTGCCAATTTCTGCTTTGCCTGCTGCAACGGCAATGTCTGAGGCAGTGATGACCTTTCCACCAAAAACCAGAGCATCGCGCGTCAGGTAGTGACCGACAGATTCCGGACCGACAGTGACTTTGCCCTCCGCTTCTCTGACAATGGAGCCGCCTCCGAGGCCTATCGAGTGCAACGAAGGCATGGAATAGTTCACGCGCACTCCAGCAACGGTGACATAGGCCGAAGCTTGCCTGGGGAGGCCGGAAGGAAGCAATACACCCACATCAGTGGTGGTACCGCCGATGTCTGCTACGATGGCTGATGACTTGGCAAGATCGTGACCTGTCAAATATGCGGCGCCTCGCATGGAATTTGTCGCGCCGGAAGAAAAGGTACGAATGGGTATTTGAGCAGCGGCCACCGAGTCCAGTAATGTACCATCATTCTGCGTCAGAAACAACGGACAAGTCAGTTTCAGCGACTTCATCGCCCTTCTGAACCCTTGAACGGTCCGCCGGGCATAGCGCAATATCGCAGCATTCAGAATTGCAGCATTCTCCCGCTCCATGAGACCAATATTCGCACATTCGTGCGAGACAATCACATCTGCCCCGGGAATCTCTCTGAGGACAATTTCGCGGACCCGATCCTCTTGCTTGAATTCTTCATCGATGGGAGAAAATACGCCAATCACGACAATCGCGGTCAAACCCAGTTTCTTGATCTCTTCACATCTTTCCACAATTTGCTGCTCTACCACAGCCGCTTCCTCGGAGCCATCAATGTGTAATCCCCCATCCGCATACCCCACGTATCCTTTGATGATACTCGTCAATCCCGGAGGGAATTCCGAAAAGGGTGGAACCTCTCGTAAAAAGCTCTTGGAGAGACGAATAATGGCCACTCGGCGTAGACGTCTCGCATCTTGTTCCACGACGGCATTAATAAAGTGTGTCGTACCGACCGTGACGCTCGCGATTCTTTCTGAAGGCAATGCTGACTTTTCAAGCACATTTCTCACTGCGGCTTCAATTCCTCCTGTCACGTCGGGCGTTGTGGGCGTTTTGTGGTGCGCGAGAATACCTCGGGTGGGAGTGTATTGCTGCGAAGGGTCAATGGCTACTGCGTCGGTGTTTGTGCCTATTCGTGTTGTTATATGAGCTTGTTTTCGTTTCAGTAGTACATGTAAGTGGTAGGAAGAGCTTACCGCCTACATCCACTCCAATGCGAATATTCTTTATGCCTTCACTAGCCATTTTTTCGGAATTTGAGTCAGTCGGTCAGTCAGTCAACCAGTAGCACTCGCAGACATGGCGTTTTATATAGCAAAAAGAAAGAAAAAAAAAAGAAATAGCATGACAAAGGGCCTATCTATCTCTTCACGTGCTGCTGGTGATATGCCATTCCATGCCATAGCTACTTGCTGGCCTGCTGCTGCATAATCGAGTGAGCTCTCTTGCGCGATCTCGGCGTAGGTCTACAACGAGATACTTGTCTCTATAATCGTACAATCGGACGAGCGCGCAGCGAGAGCTCACTTCAGCCGGTAAAAGGTAAAGTATGGGGAGTACCCTGTATATGATTATGTGGCCTATCATAAATGATACATTCTCTTCGAAAGATGTACCGTATTGTCCGTATCACCTAGATAGATTATGATGTTATCTGCGTGGTTGGGTAGATGTTGTACAAATGTACAATCAAAGTAAACTTGTTTCGGAACGGCAAAAAGTAGACATCCCGATGGATTCACCAACAACATCATCTGTTTTCTCTGCTTTCTTATCGGCCGTCGGCCAACCGACAACGCCAATCTACAGTACATATTGATTGATTGCTCTTCTCGGCAGATTCGTTTTGCTGCTGAGTGGTGACTGAGGAGGAGGGATGCCTATCGTGGCGACGGGGATATCATAGGTAGGTGGTATCTAACTGCTGATATGAAATAATATAGAGAGTGAGAGAGGGGGAGAGAGAGAGAGTGAGGGAGAGGAAGAGGTACATAGGAGGAGTAAGTAGTAAAGTAGAGCAGGGCAAGGCAGGGCAGGTAGAGCCAAAATACTATCACGGCAAAGATGTGTGATAACTGACCATAATACACATTCTATCCCTATCTGGACTGCTTCTTCTGTTCTTCTATTCCCACCACCATCATCATCATCATCATCATGTCTTTTCAAGCCATCATCGACTACTGCAGACTCCCATCCAACGCTCGCAGCGTAGCCAATGTATGGATCAACGAAGACATTCGACCCCTTCCACCCCATCGTCGGACATGGACACGATGGGCCTACATTTCCTTCTGGGCCATTAATCAAATGTGTCTTTCGAATTGGCAACTCGGTGCTTCCTTGGTCGCCGCAGGTCTTTCGGTCTGGCAAGCTGTAATTGCAACCTTCATTGGCAAGCTCATTATCGCCATGGTGGCCGTCGCGAATGGATATGTTGGTGCTGAGTGGTAAGTACAGATTGTGGGAGGAAGGGTTTGATTTTGTGATGCAGCATTGAATGGAATGGACTCTCCGATTTGGAAAAGAGAAAAAGAAAAGAGAAAAGAAAAAGAAAAGATTCCTTACTGACCTCCTCACGTAACTTGTCTAGGCACATTGGGTTTCCAGTCGTCAGTCGCTACATCTGGGGCATGTATGGCCATTATCTCGCTCTCTTCCAAAGAATTCTTCTCTCTCTAGTCTGGTTCTCCGTGCAAAGCTGGACCGGAGGACTATGCGTGCAAAACATACTCGCATCCATGTTCCCGTCATATCAACACATGGGAAACCACTTTCCCGCCTCGGCGAATATGAACACGAAGCAGGTCAGTCACTTCTCCTCGATACTGCCCAAAAAACTCACTTATCAGTCGCTGCTGGTCTCCATACTGAATGATATACAGTTCATTGGCTGGGTGGTCTTCAACGTACTCATGGTACCCATCTTGTACGTGAAGCCAGAAAAGATGCAATGGGTCGTCGCGGGGATGAACATGGTGACAGCAGTGACTCTGATCTCCATGTGCATCTGGATCATGGTAACCGCGGGCGGGGGAGGACCACTACTCAGCCAACCCGCAACAGCTCTGAGTAATTGGGACTTGGGCTGGAGTATGGTCCACGGTGTCACAACCGTCATAGGCGGAATCGCTGTCGGTCTCACAAACCAAATGGACTACTCTCGTTTCGCGAGGCGTCCGGGAGATCAGGTCATGGGCCAGTGGCTCTCGATTATAGTGCTGGGTGTCCTCATGCCCGCTCTCGGATGTCTGAGTGCTTCTGCATCACAGGGAGTGTACGGAGAAGCGATTTGGTGAGTTTTCTTTTTTCTTTTTTCTTTCCTTTTCTTTTCTTTTTCTTTTTTTTTACGACCATCGTAATTTCACACCTCCCAGCTTGTGACCACCCATCACACAGCTAGCTGACAGCAGCAAACTACTAGGAATCCTCCAAATTTGGTACAGAAATGGCTGGATACCGACTACAACTCTCGATCCCGAGCTGCAGGCTTCTTCGCAGGTTGCGGCCTCGTCATCTGTCAATTGGCCATCAACACCATCGACAACGCATTCTCCACCGGCATGGACATGGCAGGTCTATTTCCATCCTTCATCAACATCCGGCGTGGAGCATACATTGGCCTGATTCTCAGCATTGCAATGTGTCCCTGGCAATTACTCAGTGCCGCCAGCACCTTCATCAGTGTACTCTCCGCATACTCCGTCTTCCTTGGTCCCATGGTCGGCATCATGATTTGCGACTACTTCATCCTGCGCAAGCGACGAGTCAAATTATCCGATCTCTACCATCCGGGCAAAGACGGTCTGTATTATTTCTGGAATGGCATCAACTGGCGAAGTTTTGTCTCGTGGGCAATCGGTTGGTCCTACCTCTTGCCTGGCTTCGCACATGCTGTGACTCCGAGTATCAAAGTGCCGGAAGCATGTACCAATCTGTACTATCTCGCTTTTCCTCTGGGCTTTGCCGTGAGTTTCAGCGTGCACTTTTGCATCAATACCGCTTTCCCGCCCGTTGGACTGCAAGAGATTGATGATGTCGATTACTTTGGCACTTTTACCGAAACTGAGGCTGCCAAGATGGGTGTTGCAGTTTCAGAAACTATCGAGAGTGAAGATGGTGGCTCGCCTCCGAATGAGCTGGATAAGGGGAAAGCTGGTTTGACGCAAGTTCGGAGTGTATAGAATAATACTTGTACCTGTGTATGCTGCAGAATGCTCAAGTCAGTTCACGTGCCCTTCTTGTTTGTGAATTTCGTGTACATGTTGTTCTGCTACACAGGTTGGCCGGGTTGCATGTGCATATGTCCTCCAGATTGAGTTAGTGGCGCGCCTCTTCTCCTGAGTCCAAAGGCAGCAAGGTCAGGTCCATCTGTGTGCATCAGTGAGAGTTTTCCAGAGATGTGCTGTTACTTGCTTGGGCTGAGGAATGAAGCCAGGTCGATAAACCAATCATGCTCAACAGTGAACCAGTGGAAAACTTGTCAAAACGGGAGCACGTCGCACAAGAGAAGAGTCTGACAGGAAGAAAGTCATCAATGTCTGTGCATTTGGCAGTGAGCCTCATTTTGATCATACGCTAGCGTAATCCTCCGTAGCAACGCCAAGGACTGCCAACCAAAGCAGTCGTGATCCATCCCAGCAAATGCACAATGTCCACGAAACGTCTAGTAGAAGGTGTTTGGACGGGTTGCGGCAAAGACCTTCTTGCCGGACTTTGGTGCTGCACGGTGAGGCAGAGGGAATTTGAGGTTCTTGGTGGTGAGTTGCTTGATGTATGGGCGGCGAAGGTCGTCGGTCTTCTCAACCTCAACGACCTTGAGGATCTGTGTGAAGTGTCAGTATGCGCTCGGGAGTGCAGCTTGCAGCTGGAACGTACGTGGATGGTCCTGAAGCGAGCACGGTGGCGGGAAGCCATGTCCTGGTAGAGCGCCTTCACGGCGTCTGTGCGGGACATCTCGCGGTACTCCTTGTACATGTTGTGGGTACCGGAACGCGAGTCGTATCGAATCCAGATACCAAAGTTCTTGACCTTGAGAGGGTGCTTCTCGTGGATCTGTTCGCCAGGTATCAATAGCTATCCTCCACATCACTGCCCATCTTGTTCCTCTGCTCCCTATACGCACCTTGTTCAAGCTGACGATCTCACCGTTGGCCTTCTTGATCTTGCGCAGCTTGGCGAGGAAGTACCAGAAACGAGACTTGGCGACGACATCGTTTGGTGCAAAGATACGCATGCGGTAGAGCTTTGGGGTTGGGTTGGCGTCACTTGGGAGATGACGGCCAATGACCTGGTACTCGACCAGGCCCTTGTAGCCGGTGCTTGCAGACTGAACTGTTGGAGAACAATATCAGCGCTGTCTGACAGCAGAATAGGTAGAAGTGGTATCCAATGCGTCTCGACCATCTCAGCTCGTGCAGTCCACTTTGACACTGACTCTGCTGCAACGAATGCTGTTCGCTCGTGCAGAGAATACAGTACCTGGCCCTATGCGCAATCAAGCGCATTGCAATTCTGCTCCGGTCTTTGCACAATCCCGTCTCTTTTCATCCAGTCGGCGAGGCTCGTTGCGCAATCGCAGTCGAGGCGGAGGTCGAAGAGTGCTTACCCATCTGCACAATGTTAGCACATCATGGCACACGGTGGCCTGTTACGCCAGCACTTACTGTTGCTGTTCCTGCCGGGGTTAGTGATTGTCGTCGTGAACCTGAACAAAGACGGACGAACTGAGGTTTTCGCAAATCGCAAAAGTGTGGGCACCTCAGTTCCCGCTCGGAAACAGCCGCCGATCTTGGCACCTACCTTACCTTAGAACAACCCGGACATTCCTGGTCACATCTACCAACTTACCTACATGTACATCCACACACTGCACATGCGAGTCAGTAGACAAAGAAAAGCAAACAGAAACACAACAGCAAACAACAGCAGCAGAGAACAGCCGCCGTGATGGTCAACATCGACACGCTGTTCGAAGACTTTGCAATCGCCCACGAGGATCCGTCCGGTCCAAATGGCTACCTCTTGGCTGGTTGCATCTCACCCGAAGCACCTAAGCATGACCAAGGACGACTGTACCACTTCCGCAATGGCATCAGTGCATCGAATGCGCAGACCGACATTCGCTACAAACTGCAATACAACCCTGCGCTTCACCTTGATAAAAAGGAGACCAGTACCTGGACTGACATTCTCACTTGCTATCACAAATTCGTGGGCAGCCTTCTTGCCGCAGAGGAGCTGCAGAACGTTGGCAGAACCAACGAAGCAGAATGGGCTCAGGTGTACGATGAATGGAAAAAGGTCGTCAACACCATATACCAGGGCTACACGAACCAGGCGTTGCAGGCCTGGACCATTCCTTGTCTGTATGTGGGTGTGAAGTACTTGCGGGTATTTGCTATCAAGGCCGACGAAAAGTCCGCCAGCCAGCGAGAGAGCGGCATGACTTTCGGCGGCATCACAGAAGAGGACGCCTATGACCCGGATAGCGCCAACGAGAAACTCGAAGACGCTGCACGCCAGATCAATCGAATCTTTGGATTGTGCATTGGCGACCGGTAAGTCTCTCCCGTCCGTGCAAACTTCACTGTCAAAGAAACGCCACTGCTGTTTGCCGTCGTAGCAAAGACTCATGGTAAGTATAGCAATCCTGTTGAGGACTCACGCAAGTGGGCGCTCTATTACATCGCCTCTGCGCTGTTCAAAACTCACTTCAAACTCAACCATATATCCTTGTCGAAGAACATTCTGAAGTCGCTGCAGTCTCAAGCCGACATGCCGCCTCTTTCCCAGTTTCCCAAAAGTCACCAAGTCGCTTTCAACTATTACCGCGGAGTCATTCACTTCGTCGACGAAGACTACAGCGCTGCCCAGGACTGTCTGGAAGAGGCATATCAATTGTGTCATGTCAAAGCAACAAAGAATATACAGCTAATCCTGACATATCTTATACCGACAAAGCTACTGACTTCCAGTAAGCTGCCTTCTGCGGCACTGCTGTCACAATATCCGGGGCTCGCGAGATTATTTCAACCTCTTGCCGAAGCTATGCGAAAGGGGGACTTGGCAGCATTCAACACGGCCCTCGAGAATGGCGAGGAAGAATTTGTGAAGCGCCGCATCTATCTCACTCTCGAGCGTGGGCGCGATGTCATACTGCGCAACATATTCCGGAAAGTCTTTTTAGCCGGTGGTTATGAGCCACCGAAGGAGGGCGAGACGGCACCACCATTGCGGAGGTCGAGAGTGCCCTTGGACGAATTTGCAGCTGCACTGCAAATGGCGGGCGCAGAGGTGACCAATGGCGACCAAGGATTTGACTACGACGAGGTCGAGTGCTTGATTGCGAACGCCATATACAAGGTATGTCCGTGTATTGGTCCTTGCTCTTCTGGCTACTTTCGGCGCCTGCGCCCATCTCCCTTCCTGGGCTATGGGACGCAGCAGAACAGCCCTAGCTAACATGCATTGCAGAACCTAATGAAAGGCTATATCGCAAGAGAACGACGTATTGTCGTGCTGGGCAAGAATGGTGCCTTCCCAGGCACAGGAGTATGACCACTGCCTAATACAGTTGCCAACCAGTGCTATCATTGAGAAGCCGGGATGCCAGCCTTGCGATCCGCATCAAGTGTCGCCACCTCGCTGGAAGGAATGCAACATGCGTTATGCATAGCATACGGTCTGGTCCATAGATCGGGGTCCTCGCCGTGAATCATCCAGCACGTACCAACATTACATCGCCCGCGCTAGCAGTTCCCGCATGAGTCACGACTGCGCTACTGAAGCTGGACTTGGGTCGCCCCTGGTATACTTTGGTGATCACTGGCAAGGGTCGCAGAACATGCTCGCGTGCCTGAAAATCCTGAAATTCACGGCGACGGCATCGCTCACTGAGGTAATAATGATATGGCCATGTCGGCATACATGTATTGCGGGAATGTGTCTCACTCAAGACTGCTAGCAAGAAGGTCAAAAGCAAGAGACGCCCTCCGTGATAGCGACGAAATATTGAAAAAAATCGTTGCATGCCATCAAGGACATGAATTCTCATTCTGATAATTTCCTACATTTTTCTTTGACATACTCTTGTTTGCTGTTTACGTCCTTCCACTCCAATCAGCGGCATGCTGAATTCAGCATTGGCATTCATTTCCAATGCCACGCGCGTAACAAATAGGTATTATGACATCCTGATCTCCTCCATGCACAGCTTAGCATTCTTGATTCCACTCCTCCAAACGCCATCGTAATCAGAACAATGATAAAAGTACAACAGTGGTTTTCGTCGTTTTGGGGGGTGCTTGTGCCTTTGTCTTGTTTTCTGCTTCTCGACACCACACTTATTGCAATATGCGTACGCCACGCTAGAAGTAATTGAAATCTCTGCTCCAGATTTCTTTTTCATGATAATATACAAAAGGGGTATCAATAGGTAGTAAGTATTATGAGATACGAGATGCTGCGATCGAGCGGGCAGCCAGGAATGCGGGATGATGATGATAAGAAGAAGACGCGATACAGTTGGGAGTCGTGTTTTGTTCGGTCCTCGTGAGTCAGGTGATATCAGCTTGAGGATGATGAGATCGTCAGGCGCTGAAGAAAGCGGTGGTGCGCAGCAGATTTAGGTATGCGGAGAGCGAGTGGAAGAGGCGATGTCGTCGAGATGATTGACTGGTAACGTCAGTTTTCCTATCGATAGCTAGGATGATGGTAAAGAGTGTGGTGTATAAGGCTTACCCATCGCGACGAAGAGGTCGAAGAAGAGGGGCGAGCCTCCAGCTTCCATTTCCATCTGCATGGTTCCGCTGCGCTTGAAAGTGTTTCGGCTTCTGATGATGAGGGCGAGATAGTGTGCTCGTAGCTTGGAATCGGAGGCCGGGGTGTTGGCGTATGCATAGCGAGCCGATGAGAGGATGGTGGAGCACTGGATCCCAGCTTGAAGACCTTGCTTCTTGAGTGCGAGGCGTTGGAGGTCTGGGAGTCCGTAGCGATAGGCTGAGCACTATGAGATCAGTTAGTGTGTACCCGCCATCCATCCATGACCGGGAGCACGTACGTAGATAACTGTGTCTTTGAGAAGGACATGGTTGTTGGATGTACACACAGTGCTCTCTGGCATGCCTCTTGCTGCATCGCCATTGTCGAGAAACCACGTTTGATGACTCTTATCGTACTCGAGCTTCGGCGTGTAGTCACCCTTGTACAAGTACTCTAGCAGTGCTGAGAAAACCTCCGGCATTTCGTTCGGGATATCGATACGTTTTCCACTGACGTCTGACTCGAAGAATTGCTTGCGGATCTGTTGAGCGAAGACTGGCGATTTGCAGAGGATGTCTTCGTGAGCAGCGAACAGTCGCTGCTCTGGACCGATCGCTATTGTGACAATCGCGGAGTTGAGGTTACTAGAAAGCGTCAGCCTTTGGACTCCACGATGTGTCGACACTGCGTACGGTGATGTGGGTGAGCTGGCTGTCCTGGTTGGAGATGAATGAGTCGAAGATTGATGTTGCTGTTGCACAATCGGTTGTATGGTGCTGATTCGCTTTGATGTGCTATACTCCTTGAAAGACTTCTGCCTCTTGCTACTCATCGATTTTCCCGCTCGATGGGAGAAGCTGTCTCTGTAGGACTTGTCTCTTTTGCTGATAGAGAACATGTTCACTGGCAATGAAAGGGCGGAAGTGTATGCGAATACTAGCGTAGAACAGGGTGAGACAGCCAGAATGGCAGTGACCAGGTGGAGGAGCATGGGAGTACTTATGCATCTTGCGCCCGGCGCTGCTTAGGCAACACTATCCGCGCGGACTCATCAAGCCTCCGTTGAGAGTAATACAGGCCCATTACCCTAGCATATACGAGGCAACAGGCGTGAACTCAAGCGACATGCGCGGCAGAGTCACGAGTCGACGTGAATGGCTCGCGTCGATTGCGTGCAGGAGGAGACTCTTTCTGACTGGCTGGCAGAAACCCGATATTGCCACGAAATCACGGGACACAGTTCCAGGTTGCTGTTTCGAGTCAAGGGCGGCCTCCTTATCGGTTTGGGAGCCTATGGGAAGTGAGGGGATCGTGGCTTTGGTGGGTGGAGATGTAGAACTATGTTTCACAGGCAAAGGGATGCCGAACCCTGGCGATCCGCTTCTCCTGAAAAGTGAAAGCAAGTTTAAGCAACGCTGCACGCCCGTCTCGTCAGACAAAATCCCGCTGCTTCCCACCACCAGGTACCAATTGAAGTTGCTTGGGTGTGTGTGTGTGTCGTATCGAGAGTAGACGAAGCTGACGGGCAGAAGAGATGCGAACAGTGTGCCGGCAGGTTTGGGCAGCAAGCAGTCGTGTAGAATTTATACAGCAAATGCCAAGAATACCTTGTGGTGTTTAGAAGGTCGGCTGCATGCAGCCGCAACGCTAAGGCAGGAACCGATCAACCGAAATATCCCGTGGCATGCTTGGTGGCATATGTCGTTGCGAGAATCATAGGGTACCGGTAATAATAACTTGGATTAGGTACTACATGTACCTCATCATCGCACTCCATCTCTCTGATGCGCTTCCTTCATATCCCATCTCTCTTCGCGCGGGTTTTCAGCAATTGGTATCTGATTCCAGGTTGAATACGACTATGTGTGTCAGCGGTGCGAGACGTCCACTTACTCATCCATGAAAGACACCCTTTCGCATCAAAGAGGACAGTACCTGCTTACCCAATACCGGAACGCGACAAACAAGATCTCTGCGGCGTCTCTCCCAACTTGCATCGAGCAAGCACGGACTCGCTTGAACAGCCGTATATTGGAAGATCTTCGACAAAGATCCTGCAACCTGCTTAAGAGGCTGCTTGCTGCATCGTCGTCTTTTGTAGTCTTGTTGCACCATCTGCGACGACCCCGGGCCCCATCACCGTAACATTCCATACATCCAGCTTCCGGTCTGATGCCCAGGTCTGGATTTTGCGCCAGTCCACACACAGGTGTGGATAACCGTGCAGCTGCCGGACCGGATTGGGTGCATTGCCCACTTGTTCGTGCCATTGCCATCCCAATAGTGTCAGATCGCCCTGGCACATAATCGCCTGTCGGATGCTACAAAACAAGAGTGAGTGAGCGGTCGCTTAGTTAGATACAGCGAGCGATAGACTGCGGCGCATGCACTACTTACGCTTCGAGGCAGTGCTCATGGTGATCGCTGATATTGCCATCAGGCTTGGGCTTGGCTAATTCCCATGATAAAGGGTATCGTTCTGGGTACCATAGTTCACGGAACAGTTTCTACCAGTGGGAAGAATAAGCGTTGGCTGTCCTATGGCCTGTGTTTATGACAAAATATGTGAAGGCTAAGGCTTACCAGACAGTGGAGGTTGTGGAATACGTATGGTGTTGCCCAAAGATCCCCCGAGCCGTCTCTCAGCTCGTACGACTCGAACGGCGCACCTGCCACTTCTTTCTGAGATATCCGGACATTGAATCCTATATACGGTCGTTGACTTAACACCCGGAATCTAGCAGTAAAAAAGGCGTGGTAGGTAATATTACCGCTAAGGAGATCCTCCCAGGCCGTTTCATGCTCCGGACGTGGTGGCCCCACAAATGGTATGTTCTCTGGCAGACTCACCAGACCAGCATTGTTCATATCAAAGTGCTTCAAAATGGGGCGGAAAGCAGCCTTGGTGATATCTATTATGGTAGAGTCCTCAGCGTCTTTTTTTGATCTACGGCCATGTCATAGCAGAGAGAAGGCTCATATATTTACCGTGTGTGGGAAGGCGAGGACCTCCTGCTTGCTGGCTGCCATGGTAATAGCCAACTTTGTATGTCAGTAGAATCGTAGCGATGATGACCCCTACTCCAATAGCGTAAGATGTAGTACGAAAAGGGCCATCTCGTCGCGGAGGCTCGTCGTCTCCCTCTGCTATGAAGGGCTGCTTGTCTTCTTCCTCTGGTATAGGACAACCCGGGAGCATGTTTTTGGCCGGTTCGGACTGTCTTCAGCGATATTTCTCGGCCGCGATGATAGGCTTCTTTGCTACAGTTCCCGTCAAAGGTCATGGAAAAGAGCACAGCAGCATGCAGAGATTCGAAACGGATGAGATCACGGCATCGCCGCCAGACGACCACACCAATAAGAGACCTGAGATATTGAGGTGAATGCCTTGCTCTCTTGACCCTGCTGTAGCTCTTCAGCATTGCAGCTTCCACGAGCAGCATCGATGAGGGTGATACGCCCGTGGTAAACCTACCAGGTAGGTAATGTAGACAGGGGACATATTTTCTGAACCCAGTGAGTGAATGTTGTCACTCGTTTGTTCTCACCACCGCGTGCCTATAGGCTATATTGGCAGCACTACCTCGTACCGTATGCACGGCATTGCACGCACAACTGCACTTCCCGTCCATTTCTGTCCCGAATTCTTCATCGCGCTTAACGGAGTGTTCTTGCCCGAACGAAAAAGCTTAAAACGGGAAACAAAGTTGCCTGTTGCGCGAACTGCAAGCCCTGACGGAAAACTGCATTGATCAGACGAATCAGGATGTAGTATTGCCGCCAACATCTTTCTCTCCTCCTTGCAGTGGTCTTCTGCTACCTGACCTCCTCCCTCCTCCTGCCTACCTCCCTCCTACCTTTCCGGACCTGCCTTTGAGTTGAAGCCCTCCATCTCCTCGTAGAAGGAGCAGACTGCCCCGTCGTTACTTCCCGTTACTTCGCTTCAAATCATTCGCCCTGGACATGCGCCCACCGCCTCGTTGATTGAGACCACTCCACATGGCGTTGACGAGGAGTTCCAGATAAGGCGAATTGGCACTTGAGTTGCCTCGTGCATAATCCTACAACCTACAGCCTGTACGCCAGGCTTCGTCGATCGAGACGCTTTCCAGCATCGCGCGACTTCTCGATGTTACGCTGCAGGAGCTGGGGATACCATGAGCTGAGAATGGCGAGGGGTGTCACCGCCATCGAGTTGCTGGACGACGTCGATGTTCAGACGTAGTGAAGTATACATGGTATCTGTTGATAGCAGTCTACGGTGCTGCCGACGGGAGTCGGTATTCGAGCTTGATATCGGCATGCTACTGCCACTGGACGACGCAGCAGCACTTCCCCGAGATTACACCTGCAACACCTCTAAGCCTCATATTCACGTTACGATAGCGCTGCGAGACGTTCAAGATGTGGTGGCTGATGACACGATGGACTCGCTCTCAATACACTGCCATTTCTCAGAACTCTCTGCTCACGGAGGATGACCCGGAAATTGGAGACGCTCTAAAAGAAGGACGAGAGCGAGAAGTCCGCAGAAAATGGCAAATCAAGCCAGCTATGAAATGTAATTTTTCGGGAGTCCTGATACTCGTTGCTGGAGCAGCTTTACTTATAGCGCTTACGATACAATGCACAATCTGGTACCTACTTTCGCGAGGCATGCCTGGTCTCCGGCCGACCGAGTTCTGTAAGAATGGACGAAATCTCAGACTGTATGGAACGATGATTGACAAATTGCAGCACCTCTATATCGGCTATTCAATAACATCCACTATGAGATCGCCACCATACGCACCGGTCACTTGGCTACTGCAGATGCTCCAGATCATATCTATCGCCAGCCACAAAGTGTAGAAGTTC
Organism: Sphaerulina musiva SO2202; assembly: GCF_000320565.1. Classification (NCBI taxonomy): domain Eukaryota; kingdom Fungi; phylum Ascomycota; class Dothideomycetes; order Mycosphaerellales; family Mycosphaerellaceae; genus Sphaerulina; species Sphaerulina musiva. Next base: position 1,484,067 of record NW_016017385.1, on the reverse strand, counting down.
ACGATGCATGGGTCAATTTGACCGACACGGCGATCTTCCCCATCACTCGAAACGAAGTGATTCGGCTAGGAAAGGATCCGGATTATGCTGTCAAGGCGCCAGAAGAATGGGGCTGGCCGAAGGACAGTTACCTGGCGTCCCTCGAGGTGTTCCATCATCTTCACTGCCTCGACGTCCTTCGGAGAAACTTGCTCCACCATTACCACGTCTATTGGGGTGTTCGCTTCGGCTTCAGCCCCAATCTCGTATGGACATGGCATCTGACACACTGTCTGGATATATTGAGGCAACACCTGATGTGCAATGCAGACACTGCAATGTTCATATACTCTTATGTGGAGGGACAGACGGAACCGCAAGGCGACTTCACTGTGCAGAAAAAATGCATCAACTTCGACCAGATCCACGAATGGAATTATAAAAAACGGCAGGACAATCTGCTGCACAGTCACGAGCCTCCGTGGAGATCCAGAGTCGCACCGATCAAAGAGCTGCCTCCAGCGCCAGGCGTTCCCAGGATTACGAATGAGACTGTATATGTGGACTATGGCGATGGCTTGAGTGTTCCCACAGGAGTGATACCAGGCCTCGAGGGCAAGGAATATTGCTTGGGCGAGATAGGTGAGTACACATGAAACGACGGACAAGAGACTGTCGCCTTAAGAGACCTTCATATGTCCTACGGGCTTGCCCGTTGGTGGCACAGAACATCGACCCATCTCGCCGATATAGACAGGTAGCAAAGGTAGAATTCAGGTAGTCCGCGTGTGTGTATGTATGCGTGCATACTCTATACTGTACCTAGTAGGGCGGGCAGCAGCGGTTTTTTTTTTTTTTCTTTTTTGTGGACCGTGGACCGTGGGCCGTGGATATGGTGGCGCATGGGGTCTAGCCCGACGTCTACAGTACCTGGTACATGTAGGAGGAACTCTAAGCCTCAGTCTGTGTTCCGATGTTGAAGAGCATACCGGTGAGTACAATGACAACGTGTATTGAGTACCAGGTAGTCTGTTGGTGAGGGAAAGGTAAGAGCTACCCCGGTAGGTAGGATAACCGGCAGTTTGGGACAAAACCGCCCGCCTGGGAGAATACATTAAGGTACCAGGTATACAACATTCAGCGGGCATGACTTCAACAGGCCGGGTAGGAGGTAGGTATTGATCGATCAGTTTTTTTTGTACTAAAACGCCGATCTTGAACGCTGACCTGCCTTACTGCCGGAGCCAGGGCACGGTTTATTGATCCTCCGACTTACCTCCTACGCAAGTCGGGCTATGATGTCCCAATTGTACAACGTACATGTGGTTGCTCCGAAATCTACAGGTACGTGTATCTACATGTACCTTACCTACATGTCTCCATGCTGCTCGCTACAAGGACACTCTTCTAGTGGCTTCCTTTCTTTTTTGGACAGTGCGCTCTTCTCTTCCGCACGGTGCTATCGTGTGAGGGAGACGCCATGTTTACATGTTTAGCAGCAACTTCATGTTCCCTCGCTCTCTGGAGGTTCCGCCACGTCTGGAATTGAATGCGAGCCATGGTCAGAGCTGTTTGAGCACGCAACAATCATGCATTATTGGGCCGGGTCTGCAGAGGCCTCAGTTATCGCTGGGTAGGGGTGAGCTCCCCTTGACAATATCGACCGTTGCAGTGTTGGGCCAGCTCGATACCTTGCGGCGACTGATACGAGCTAGGTATTGTACGTGTACATGTGAAGACGAGGTACCTTAGTGTTCACAGGATCAAGGTTGTTCGCGAAGTTCGTCACACAAGCGTACCTAGCTTTGTTCACATATTGTCAAAACGACGATAGAGGAGGAATTTCGAACAGGCTGTGTCTGGTGACAATGCTACTGTACCTTATGCTCGTCAAGCCTATGGTTTATGAACCTGGACCTGCCCAGCTACCTGGTATACGTACCTACCTCATATAAAAACACTAGGTATCCACACCATTGGAGCCACACTACACAGTCTCGAATCGCAAAGTCAAGCGTCGAGAAAGAGCTGCGTCTCCATTTCCGGCTCTATCAACACACAACTCCACACTACACAGACACTTGGATCACAAGTCAAGTCTCGAAAATGAAAGCCAATGTGGTTCTGGTGTTCCTGGCATTGGCCACGAACTCGCTTGCTCTCCCCAATCCTGCAGGCATAACGAGTAAGAAGACTACTTCCCGCACACCTACTGCCCAGAGATAATGCTAATGCAGAATTCTTGTAGATCGATTGCACCTCTGGGGGGTTCGTGACCAAGCAAAATCAGCACAACCTGATATTTACCTGTACGGATGGCCATTTCGGATGTATCTCGCGGGAGGCAAGGATACATAAAGTGGTCTGTGCGGGAGAGACACCTTACCAGGTATCTTTCCTTACCTCTTACAACTACGTACCTACCTACAGGTGACCTACATCTACGGATTTTCCATTTTGCGATATATGTCACGGCCAGCGCGGAGAAAGAAGGTATCTCGGATCCGCCAAAAATGAAGTCGAGAACTGAATTCAACCTGCTATGAGAGCTGCTGCCTTGGGAGGCGTTTTGGATCGTGCCAAGAAATCGGAGTGCTTGAGCCAATTGTCGATATTAAATATCTCACTGCTACTAATTCCGCTCTCTAAGTAGCGCCGCGATATACCACTGCTATCAAGCTGTTCGTTGGCACAGTTATTCGCTCATGGTAGCCGTATCTTCAACAGCTTCTCGGCGTTCTTATAAGCGATCTTTTCCAGATCTTCTCGGCTCACAAGACCACTTTGCTCGAGCTCCACCATCCACTTGAGCCCGTTCTCGTTCGTTTCGAAAGGGTAATCCACGCTGAACAAGATATGGTCTATATTGGTATTCCCCAGGATGCATTTCAAGGGATCCAGGGACCACACGCCTGATGTCGTGAGCCATATGTTCTCCTTCCAAACCTGCAAAAACTTCCTGTGCTGCTCGCCCCATCTGGAGCTCAGCTTCGACACTCTATGCAGCATAAAAGGTAGCATTTCACCAAAATGGCCGATGATGATCTTCAGTTTGGGAAACTTGTCAAAGAGTCCGGCAGCATACAATCGGAGAACGTGAAGACCAGTCTCGGTGTGCCATCCCCACCCTGAAGCGGACATGCTCATAGTGGCACCAGTTGTGAAATTCCCGGTGTATGATCGCATCATGTCCTCGGTAGGCCACGTCGGATGCAGATAGACGGCCACATCGAGTTCTTCCGCCTTCTGCCACATGACGTCGTACTCATCGCCATCGAAGTATTTCCCATCGGCGTGGTTATCGATTAATGCGCCGGGAAATCCAAGTTCCTTGACACATCGCTCGAGCTCAATCGCAGACTCCTTGGGGCTGGCCATTGGCAGGACAGCAAGACCTGCCAGTCGATCTGGATTCTTCCGTATCGCAGCAGCAAGCTGATCGTTGCCTTTTCTGCAGAGCTCAGGATTTGGGGCACCTGGTATGCATGCGTGCGAGACTACTTGCAGCCGGATTCCCCCCTTGTCCATCTCGCTCAGCCGTACGGTTTCAAGATCGCCGAGTTTGGCCTTCACACCGGGAATGGCTTTGTATTGTTCTCGGTATTGATCATCGTAAGCATCGAGAATGGCGGTGGAGAGGAAATGTTCCTCGAGAGCGATGAGCGGAGGAGGAGCCATGGCTTCTTAGTAGTACTGCTCAATTGGGGGATCTTGCTTCAGGTCTTGAAAGGAGAGGCGATGCTGCTTAGGTATGCCTCATGGCACGAACACACAGCACGTATATTTAGGTACCTGTCAGTCGAGAAAAAACAATGTAAATGAACAACAACACCACACTCGGCAACGAGCGGAACCGACCTGGGAACACAGCAGCATGTACCTCCTACGGTGTACTGCTGCAGCACTGCTGCAGTGCATCCACCAGATCTATGACGCACAGCGCCTGGCACACATAGGTGTACCAACTGTGCGGCACTGATGGGCCGAATACTGAGTACATACCTGCACGGTTGCACCTTGTAGGAGGTAGGAGTTTAGGTGCGGAGGTCGGAGGTCGGAGGTAGGAGGATGAGGAGATCTTCCCAGGACCCGAACGACTGGAACATCACGTGAAACGCTACGACTTGGCACTTGGCAGCACGACGACAGCCACCTCGGCAATCCTCCTCTTGACACTGACTACTCGAGGAGGCTGAACAGCTCTGATGCCTGCCAGATGCAGCAATTGCCGTGGTAAGCGGAATTGCCAGATCCTCACGACACCATTGTCCATTGCTACTGTAAGTCCTCTCACATACTGTTAATATCACTCACCTCTCAGGCTGTACTACGAAACAGAACACACGACCGATTGTCAAACATGTCAGGCTCCGGCAAAGGCTCGCAATACCTCGAATCTCCTTCACTGCACGAAATCCCCATCCCTCGAAGCTATGCGGACATTGGTTTCACGGAAATCAAAGTCACCAATGTGCCTGAGTCGTCCACAGAGGTCACACCGGTTCAGCTTGTTACGCTGTACAGGCCGAAGAAGTACAATGCCTTCACGCCCACGATGATGCGAGAGCTGGAGCATGCATACACGCTGTTCGATATCGATGATCGTGTCAAGTGTATTGTCCAGACTGGACATGGCAAAATGTTCTGTGCTGGCGCAGACTTGGATACTGGGTTTGTTGGAGGAGAAGAGGCAGTGAGAGATCACAGAGACGGCGGAGGACGCGTGACCATGGCGATCAATCGATGTCGAAAGCCTACGATTGCTGCACTCAATGGTGCAGCGGTAGGTGTAGGTGTGACCATGACCTTGCCCATGAACATTCGAATCGCGTACAAGGACGCGAAGATTGGATTCGTTTTCGCGAGAAGAGGACTTGTTATGGAGGCGGCCAGCAGCTTCTTCCTGCCACGTCTGATTGGGTCAGTTCAGAAGTTGCATTGCATGGGCGCTGCAACACAGCTGACTTGAACAACAGCACCTCCAAAGCGCTTCATCTTTGCACAACGGGCTCAATCTATCCCGCTTCACATCCACTGCTGTCCGACCTCTTCACCGAAACACTTCCTACGCCCGATGCAGTCCTCCCCCGAGCCCTAGAACTCGCCGACGAGATCGTTAAGAACTGTTCCGGTGTCAGTCTACACTTGATTAAAGAGTTGATGTACCGCGGCCCAGGCAGTCCAGAAGCCACACACTTGTTGGATAGCAGAATCGTGTACGAACTGTTTACCTCAAAGGACAACAAGGAGGGCGTGAAAGCCTTCTTGGAGAAGAGACAGACAAACTTCACAGGCACGATGCAGAACGATGCTCCCGCTGCGTGGCCGTGGTGGGAGCCCATTGCAGTTGGCAATAAACCTGTGCAGAAGGGATACAAGTTCAAGCCAAATCTGTAGATTTCTCTCCCGTGTATTTCAACCTTTTCTATCTTCGATTAGAATAATAATTCAATATTGTCAAAGCCTGAGTCAAAAATGGGTGAGGTCAAGAGCATGCGTTTGATCATGCAATCATGGTAAATGGTAGGCAGAGCCCTACGAGTACATTACGCGTACTTCAGTCTCGCCGTTATTTTTGGCCTTCAGAGCACTGCTTGAGTCAACCGTGAGAGCCCTTTTGTGCTCACTCACATACATACGAAATCTATTTGGCTAAATGCTGTCGTCTGGGTATCGCTTATAAATATTAGTCGTCAAAATTGCTCCATTTGGCATTCTGCCCCTCAATTAGTTAAATATCACCTAGCACACTCTCCAATGCATTTGTATCCAGACTCTTCAAAATGGGCGGGTGCTGAATCTTGATCTCCGGTCCAAATCCTGGAATCGGGCCCATTTGATTGATACCAGGGGGCCGGAGCTTGGGCTTCTTCGGCGTTACATCAGGATCGTTTGCATTTGCAGACTTGCTGGTACTGCCCGAGGCAGCACTAGCAGTGCGACTCATCTTGGGCGGAGCGACGGCATCGGTGACCGTCACTGTGGGCATAGGAGATGCACCCCATCTGCCAAACATCCAACCGCCAACTTTACTGCCGAGTCCACCCTTGTTAGACGGTGCTTGTCGTTGAAGCGCAGCAGGCGCCATGCCGCTCAGTATACGATGACTACTATCCATCGGCCGGGACATCGATGCAGAGACGGCGGCGTATGCAGTAGCGTCGCTTATGACGGCTTGCGGAGTGTACGAGCGGCCACCATAAGAACCAAGCAGTTGCGAGGGACGAGACTTGAGAGTGTGAATATCCATTCCGCGGCAAGACAAGATTGACTCGTGAGATGCAGCTCGTCGTAGCTTGCCAGGCCGCTCGAGAGCCAGAGTGATCTCTTCGGAGAGTGGCGAGGCAGCTTCGAGGTGGTACTCTCCAGGTGGTGTGTCGGAGGTCTCCCAGTCAAGTTCGTCTTCCTCCGGTATGGCTGCCTCCGAGGAAGATTGCGGCTCTAGCTCGCGTAAGTCCTCGCAACTCTTGTCGAGAATAGAATCAAGGGATGGCCGGCCGCGATGCGATGATACCGAAGGTCGCTGGAAATGCAGAGGTGCAGAGGATACGCGCTTCGTTCCAATTGGCGCGAACATTGGTGAGCCCGGTTCCTCCGTATCAGGCGTGGTCGGCCGAGAAGAATCTTGTCCGGCATCGCTGAACACTCTGTCGAACATTGATGAAGTTCGGTTGGTCGACTGTGGCGAACTTGGCCCAGAGAAGCTCTGTATTGATTGAGCTGACACGAAGGATCGATCCGACAGGTACGACCATCGGTTACTGTTCGTAGGCCCAGACCCGCTTCCTGGCAAGGTCACCGCAGTCTGCGAGAGTATCGCAGCGGTATTAGAGGGGGTAGAAAATGAGTGCCGAGGCGTGCTTGTGCCTGTGTTTGGTGTCAGCGATCCATATCGCTTCTTCTTCGGCCTCCGGACAAGAGGAGTCTTGGGCACGCTTGGGGCGTGATAGTGGTGGTGAACATGTAGCTCTTGCGATGTAGCTGCTCGCATCTCTTCCTTGAGATGTGGCCGTATCAGCGGCGATGTCGTCTCAGAAACTTCGGCTCCCACAGTCACAGGCTGATGCACCGAGAGCTGGTTCCGTAGCGTCTCCACTTCCTCGTTGGAGTTGTGCAGCATGTCGCGGAGCTCGACAATGCCCATCTGCAGATTCGCGTTGTCCTGTAGGATATCTTTCACAAAATGGGACACGACAGTCCCACTGCCGGTCTTCGTCGCCGCTGCACCCTTGAGCCGGCCTGCAGCTGAGTCCAGTTCCTTCTCGACGAGACGTTGCCGCTCCATGCGACCAAGCACTTCAACGTGTCGCTCTTTCTCTTCCTTCGCTTCCTGCTCTATGCGCTCCATCTGTTCCTGGAGACCGGAAAGTGTGCGTTGAGCTTCCTGCCATCGGCGCAGAGCGGACTTCTCCGACTCGGCTTTCTCTTCCAGGGCATACTGCCATGACAGTTGTTCTTGTTCAAAGTCGGCCAGCTGCTGCTCCAGCTTTTCCGTGCGGGACTGTAGATACGACAACTTGTGCAGTTCGTCCTGAGTAGTGCGCAGGGTGGCCTGCAGGTTCGTGACCTGCGTGTCAGACTCGGCGACGGCGGTGTTGAGAGACTCGAGCTGGTTCAACAAGGTCCGGTTCTCTTCTATAGTGGTAGCGTTGCGTCTTTCCAGCACCTGCTTCTCGATTTCCAGCGACTGGATGTGTGCGGCCATGGCCTTGCGTTCTTTCTCGGAGTCGTGGATGTAGGCCTCATGTCGCATCAACAGCGCCTGCAGTGCAAAAGTCAGCGACGCCGCCATCATAATGGTCCACGCGCGCCCGTTGTCGCTCGCCAACGTTACATGAAAGCGACCACAGAGCACACGATTGATGGAATACAGTCAGATGAACGAGCGTACGTACCTTGCCAATCTGAGCAGCATTGCGCAGGTCGCGTTCCAGTCCCGACAAGGCCGTCTCTGTGTGTTGAAGATATGCACACGTCGTTGCGCCGCAACAGCAGTTGACGACCTGCCGCGTAGGAATGCTCGGCGACTCGTAGCTGTCGAGGAATGAGTTGATCGCATCTTCTCCGCTACAGCTACTACTCAGCATCCTGGCGCTACCCTCGGGATAGGCGGGCATGGAAACCTCATAGTATGTGTGTGGCTAACGGTAATGAGATGAGTGCGGACGGAGCAGTGGGCGGTCTCAGATTGTTTGTTGTGTTTGGGCACTTTTTGCTTATGCGAACTACTGTGTCAGATGGCTGGGACGTTCCTTGGATGCGAGAGAGCCAACCCCACGTCTACGGACTACGGCGATCCATCGTCAAAGCCAAACCAGCCAAGACCACCAAGATCGCGCTCTACCGGTCTACCCAGACTACCCTGTTCCTGTCGCCGGCACCTCTGACCTGGACTAGGTTGTTGCCGTGGTGCGGTTGTTGTTGTTGCTGTTGGCCTGTTGCTGTTGTTGTTCCGCTCTCCTTGAGAAACGCCGTGGAGAGACCTTCCGGGAACGGCCTATTTCTTTGATACCAGAATCGAAACCCGCTCCTGGAGTCCTGGTATCATTGTAACAGAGCGCGCCTATGCAAAATTGGGCGCTTCCAGTACATGGAGGTGGTACCTACATAGTGGCTGAGTTCATGTACCAACGTCAGAGGTAAGCACGTGTCGGCGAAACTGCTTTGTGGCGTAGACCTTTCACAGCCATGTTGTCGTCGTACCTCCTAGTCGTCTATAGAGCTCGGCGAGAAACAGAGGCTATGGCTTCGGGTTGTGATTCGTAAGTTATATCCGCGTTGCTTACACAGCCGACTTACTGGTATGGAGGATGGTGGCCGGATAGATCCTGAAATTCTCCGGACGCGCACTGATGCGGCTAGTCGCGTGGAAGCCCCCCAACAATCACAATCGCAAGTCAAAGGGTCAGCAGGTATCAAACACAAGGCGCGTGGGACATCCGAGAGGGACTGTGTGCAAGCCTTGTCGTCGCACGAGGCTCGACCTCGGTGAGAAAAGAGCATGCTGTCCATACGCGGTGAGTGAGACTTTACTAGGAGGTAACGTGATGGCGTACATACTGGTTCAGGTACGCTACTACAACATCATCAACCATTAACTCCTGTAATGGCTCTGATCTATTCCGCATCGGTTGCGCTGAAATCCGCTTTGAACCAGTCGAGGAGCGCTATAGTTCGTATGCTATATACCTAGGAGGTAGGAGGTATCTTAATCAAGAGTTTTGAAAATACCGGTATCAGGTAGAGAACCGAAAGCTTAGCTCTTCCCTTGACATACCTTACCTCTACCTGTACTCATTTACTACCTCAAGGTAAATAAGGTCCCTTATGCTTATAGCTTCATCAAGATTAGTTGCATCTGCTTCGGTAGCGGCTTTCTGTTCTCAAGATTTTACACTATAGCAGTATCGAATGACCATCGTGCTGCTTTTCAGGCGCTATCGTACGACACTTCTACGGCAGTTTGAGAAGCTGTACCGGCTCCATCTGTCCAAATCATGCGGACGTCTGCGAGTGCTGTGCTAACGTGGAGAGATGCTTGCCCCGGTTCTTACTTATAGAAACTGCACTGGAACCGACTGGCAAGAAGGCGTCTGGATCACTAATTTGGCCCTAGAAGTCACCTCGGGTCTTCTCCTTGTAGTGTACCTCTGGGTAAGTGCAGGAGAAGCCACCGAGCTGGCCGGGTTGACAAGCAAAGCTGCCTTACTTAAGGTAGGTAGATATCTGAAAAGAAAGGCTGCGAGGAAGGCGTCCCTGATGAAAGCGCAGATATTGCAATTTTGGGGTCCATATGTAGCTATAATGTTTTACCTCCTAGGAGGTACAATGCTGAAGGAGGCTGAACAGAGGCATGGTTACGCACGCGGCGCGTGTACGCCAATCCTCTACTTGCATACGCGAGGCCCAAGATTCCGGGACACAGTCCGGAAAAATAGAACTACCTAGGAGGTAGTGAGAGCGTGTTTGCAAGCAATCGCCAGCAAGCTGCGAGAGAACACGATAGTTGAAGCAAAACCCGTCTGTTATAAGGTAGTGAACGAGCAGCTCAGCTATGGTCGAGTTCTTGTCTGCTGATGTATAAGGTACCTGTATGTACCTAGTACAACATATACCTACCGTACTGGAGTTGTAGACAGTACCCCAATCTACGTCACCACTGCGGCGGCAAACACCCAATGGCAGAGCGAGTCGACCATCGCAAAGAGCTTCAATACATGGTTTGCATGCTATCCCGACTCGTGACGAGAATGCCACGAGCAGATTTCCAGCAGGCAGCTTGTTCTGTCTTCGAAGCCTTTTCTTCCATTTGATTTGATTTGATTGACAGCGATTACCTACGATTGGTACGGAAGCTAATAGAATGATGGGCATGGGACGCCGGGGCAGATGGTCATTGATGATGGTGATGATGAAAGGCAGTGCAGTTATTATGCTCTGACAGCTGTGCATATGAAAGCGGGCCGTGTTGGAGTGCAGTTTATTTACATGTAGCTCAGAATATTAAACTTCTAGGCAGCATGTTGTGAACAGATCGGTCGCCACGTCACCGGAAATCTTCCGGCTGCACACAGTTCATAGTTGATCGCGCTCACAGCTGTGCTTCCACAACACAACTACACAGGTACCACCACTCCAGTAGTACCTACTTTCCAGCACATGATCCCGTGCAGCGCGAGCAAGGTGACAGTCAAAGAACGCCATCCGCCACAGCTGCGAACCTCGTCGCGCCGAGTCGAGCGCCCGGCTCACTGAGAAATAACCACTCCCATCTAGCACCGACCAACCTTCTCTGCCCGCCGTCGCCAACGCTGCCTCACACGCCCACACCCATACCCACACCCACGCCCATGCCCAGCAGCCGAGCAAGCGAGAGAGAAAGAGAGAGAGGAAACGGCAGCACGCAAGAACGACCGCCGTTCTGCCTTCTCGCCGACCGACAACATTAACACCACCTCAGCACTGCTTCAAACACAAACACCACACGGCCAGCTTCACAGGCGAGCCAATGTGTCCGCCGTGATACCGACCATCATCAACACCGCTATCGGCTTGTTCCTGCCAACATTTGCACTGCTGCACCCTTACTACATGTCTTGAAGAGCTGAGGCCTACACGACAAACATGGTTAAGCCAGACCTCAAGCATAACTGTTCGTCAGCTCACTCGCAGGCACAGCCACCTTCCTGTTCGCCTTGCGGTCGAGATGCGCTGACTCGACCTCGTTTGCAGACTATCAGGACCTCGATCTTCCCATCACTGCATCAGTCGACGATGTTCGCAAGGCCTACCGGAAACTAGCCTTACAGTTCCACCCCGATCGCAATGCTGGGAGGGAGGAGGAATGCGTGCCGCGCTTCCAGGCCATCCAGGCAGCGAACGAGATTCTGAGTGATCCTACATTGAAGGCAAAGTACGATGCAGATCGGCGGAAAGTGGGACTGTATCCATCCTTTACCAGAAACAACGCACCCGGGTCCACCGGCAGTCCTTATGCAGCACGATCAGATTTCCCTCCGCCTCCAAGGCGCACACAGCCTGGGACGTGGCAAAGACCCGGCGGACAGACAGCGCATGGACCGCAGCCAACCGGCGCTGAGAGGTTCACCAACTTCCCTCGCCCCGCTGGTGCTGCGCCGCAGAAGAATCCCGCAGCAGATCGGACACAGCAATTTCGTGCGTGGCAGAATATGAAAGAGCCCAGTACTGCGCATCGCCCTCAGCCTCCGGAAGTACCACCGCGGCAGCAGGCACCGCCTCGATCACCGCAGCCACCTACCCCCGGCGCCGCTCCTACATCAGCTCGTCCGCAAGCATCTAGGAGGAATACAAACCTGGAAGAGAGAATAAGAGCTGGCATGAGACATGGTACAACTGCAGGACCAAGCGCGGAAGAGGCAGCGAGTCGTCAGTCTGCATGGCAGTCGTTCCAAAACAGCAACGCTGGTCAGCCTGGCATGAATAGTAACGGACAGCGCAGACGGCCACCTGCAACACCAAAGCGTCCCGGGGGATTTGATCCCAACGCCCCGGGCTCCGATGAGAGACCCGCGCCACAGTCAAGTCATTACGTGCATCGGCACAAGTCAGATGACTTTGGAGGTGACGGATTCCCGCCTCCTCCGCCAGGGCCTCCGCCAGGGTCTGCACCTCATTCGCCAACCTCGCCTGATACTCAGCGACCATCCCGAAGTAGAGCGTTCAACGATGATGCGCCGTATGCTGAGGCCAACCGTACGAGTACTCCATACTCATCTTATATCGGCGAGAAGACGGCTTTCAATGCCAGTGGCCTTGCACGATCAGCCAGCGTTCGCGACACCACGAAATTATCCCCTGAGAGTGCTAATAGTTCTTCTTCAACGCGTGCGCGTAGCGTGGATCCTGCGACAAGACGCACTCAGGCCAGCAGTGGAAGCCCTACTCACCCTCCATATGCCAACGAAAATGCTGCTCGAATGCGCAGCGCATCCACATCAACATCAACTTCAGAGGAGTCTTCTGACGACAACGACGACGGCGACGATGATGACGACGACGACGTAGATGATGTACCAGAGCAGAGACCCACTTCAGGTCCGCCGAGTAGGACATCTTCCAACACCGCGCAGCCAGGTGGTCCTGCTGGAAGAAATATCAAAACGCCCAAACCTCCTAGTCGGTTCTTCCCGAATAGAAACGGAGCCACGAATAAATATCCGCTGCCAGACAACGACGGTTCTGCGCATACCGATGGCGAACAGGCAACCAAGCAAGAGCGTAAGAAAAGCGAAAACATGTACGACGCCCCTTTCATTCAGCATTCTTCATATAGTTCTTCATTCAGCCGTGGCACTTGGATTGCAAGTCAATTCGGCACTGGCATAGCAAAGGATGGTAGGCCAAGCAAAGCCAGTGTCCCATATTGGGCAATTCCGAGTTCAGTGTCACCAGCAATCAAACAGTCCCGCACACAGGTCGCTTCTGACGGCAACCCATCGAAGCTGAACAACATGCGCTCCAAGAGAGCGCGTCGCGTCTCAGACTTGTCAGATCATCAACTATCTGGCGATGACCTTGCGCTTCAAGCGTTTCGAGCAGAGCTTGGGAGATGGTCTGGGGATGTTGAGCAGCTCAACCAGCTTGACATGGCCATGTTCCAAAGAGCAGTCGCCATCATTCGCAGCGGACACTTTACTGGGGATCGAAATTTCGATACCTGTCTCATCGATATTCTCGCTCGGTTTCCAGTCGGATCTGCAGCATCACACAGAAAACTTGCTGACCAGGTCATTCCCACACACAGTTTCTCATTCCCAATCGACCCCGAGACGTTCAAGCAAACGAAAGGCAAGAGTCGAAGTGTGGAGGAGATCAATACTACATTCTCGCCAGGGGGGTTCCACGGTAAATTCGAAGGATCTGGAGACTATTTCGCAAATGGAGATGCACGCAGGCCATCTCCCGCACATCGTCAATCTTCGCGACGCAGTCAGCGCACTGCGACCACAGACTCGACATCAACCAGTAATGGAACGTCGCCAATGCCACGGGCTCCCCAACCTGCCACGGGTGACACCTCTCAACCAGGCCCGAACGCGCCATTCAGCCCCGAAGCTTGGCAGAAGACTTTCAGCGATGGCGGCGCTTTTGCTTGGCCGCCCCCACCGCCTGGTCCGCCAGGTTTCAAAGCTCCAAGCAGGAAGAGCAGCCGAGCAACCAGGGCAAATGGTAAAGGCCCCACGAGTGGCTCCGCGCAGCAGCCACATGTAATAGATGACGATGTTGTGATTGGAGTGGACAGCACTGGCCGCCCAATGAATAGTTCTGCGTTCCCTGATGACGGTGATGCCATGGATATCGACACGCCGCCCCCAGCTGAGAGGGCAGCGCCAGCTGAAGAAGGCACGCCATTGGCAAAAGAAGCACGTTTGTACTCTGTGCCACCATCAGAGTGGCGGCAGCAACAAGCTTCACAGCCACAGCAACTTCGACATACCTCAGGTTCTGCACGACGAGCTGAGCGGAAGTCGGCCGGCGAGTCGAGCTTGAACGTCAATTTGGATGACCTTCGACACACGGAGCCATTTGCACGAAGTAACGATGGACTCAAGGGTATGGGTGACCTGACATCCAGTCTACCTTTTACTTCAAAGGCATCATCTGTGCTTCAAACTCAGATGCCACGCCCTGTGTCGTATCTTCAGCAGAGCGTGCCACTACCAAAGGCACCAGAAGGCCCCACGAAGCTCACCAGGACAAGTTGGGACGCTTACTATCAGAAGTTTGCCAATTACCTGGTTGCTTTTCATAGTTGGAACAAGGCGTATCTCCAATATTTTGAGAGCTGTGAACAGGAAGCAGAAACTCGCATCAAGAGTGGGAGCGGGTGGCTTGTACAGAGTGGCGATACCGTCAATGGAACGAAAGGATTTGCCAGCTACTTGCGTTCGGCCAGAGACGAAAATCAGACGCGGGTGGTGTATGGACTGGGACGTGATAAGCATCTCGAGGCTGTGGAGAGCTTTGACAAAATACGCGAGAGAGTCAGAGCATTGACTGAATCTGGTACTTTGGCGGATGTATAGAACTTCAGGCGCCTCTGTGCGAGGCTACGGCATCGTGAGCGGAAGCTATGATTTGGCGACACATGGAGTTTTTTGGGGTTTTTTGGCTTGAGTTCTGCGGCCCGTCTTTCGAAAATGTTAGGGCTAGTGCTTTGTTTTATACCCCCAAGGACAGGATCGTGGTCAACGATACCATATGAATACGATGGTGCTCACTCACATCCTTTTCAAGCTCATTAGTGCTGATGGCAATCTACATGGGGAACCTTTGGCTAGGAACGACGGACCAATGGCACAGCCCAAGGCGACGTAGTGTCCAAGAGTTTGTTTACTAACTGGATACAGAAACAACTGACTACGACGCCTCTCGTTTTCTCTGATTGTCTGGCAACAAAGACTTAAAGACTGAGTACGAGTGGTATGTGTACTAGAAAGAAGCCCGGCGCGCGAATATCTCGTAACCTGTATGGAAGCTCAGGTATTCTACAATCGATCGACACGTATGGTGGAATTTGGAAAGTACACGAACATTCTCCGTCATGCAAGTCATTGCGATCGAACACGACAAGTCCATGCTTGGCATAGGTACATCCTAAGGTACAGAGGTGGTCGAACAAGCTCACGGCATGACTGACACAAAATGATCAGATCGCTGGCTTGACAAGCTGCATAGGTAGCAGCAGTGCACGAGGGACTCGCCTACGATCAGCTTTCGGAAGACATTCGTGTGAATCACGGCTGATGACTTGTTTCCTGATTGGACTTCGTTATGACATTTACTGCCAGAAGTGTAATATTTTCCTTGTGAAGATTGAAGATGAAGGCTTTCCAACCTGGTTTGTACTTTAAGCTATGCTGATATGTAGTCACATTCTGAGCTGATGACTCGGGGGTGTACAGCATGTATGTCTGATGACAAGTGAATTCCACAGGGGAACTACCTCATAAGTACGGATAGATACTGTAGTTCACGACCGCTTGCAGTGTGGAAACATTCCGGGGTGTGTCGACGAGTTTGGGCTTGCAATCTGTTCCAGACAGAGAGACAGACAGACGATAGTGCTGCTCCAGCTTCGGATGGTGGTCGATGCGATCTTCTTCAGCGCAGCGAGCTGTGTTGGTTGCAGCTTGAGTCTTTGAGGTCGCCCAATTTCGGTAGTAAGGGTGATTGGGAGCCGAAGAAAGTGGAATACCCCCTTTCCGCAAAGTCTCTCCATACAAGAGTGCGATGGAAGTCCAAGTCGCAAGAAGGAGTTGGTGATCAACCCAATTCGAGCCAGGCTGGAGTCCGTGGCTACGCTCCCTGGTGACTACGCTTCCTGGCAACGTCTGAGGTCATTCAATAGCTGCGAGGTAGGCCAAGCGCCTTTTCGCTAATAAAGTTCATGATCATCTCCTGTACTATACATCAGTTCACACTACCATGACGTGGGAAGCTACTCTGATGGTGCACTTACCCGGCTGACGGGAGCGAGCCTGGGCACAAAGCACTCTCGGAGATATCTCTCGACATGATATTCAGCGGCATAGCCCATGCCACCCATGCTCATCACACTTCTCTCACAGGCAGTGTAAGCAGCTTCCGCGGCGACATACTTGGCAGAATTGGCGGCCACGCCGACTTGATGCTGCGTGATACTCTCATCATAGTCCGGATGCTCAGGTGTGCTACGATCGTACAGCCTCGCCGCGTGATAGGTTGCAAGCTTGGCAGCTTCGAGTTGCATAAAGGCCGAAGCAAGTGGATGCTGAATCGCCTGGTTTTGGCCAATAGGTCTGCCAAATACCACGCGCTCACGAGCATAGTCGGTTGCTTTCTTCAGCGCCGCATAACCGAGACCAAGGGCTTCTCCAGCGAGCAGACATCGTTCAGCGTTCATGCCATGGAGGATGATCTTGAAGCCCTTGCCCTCCTCTCCAATCAGTGAATCCTTGGGCACATAGTAGTTGTCGAAGAAGACCTGGTTCGCGTCTACGGCTCGGCCACCCATTTTCTTGATTCTCTTGATCTCCAAACCTGGATCTGACTTGTCAAGGTCGATGTAGAGCATGCTGAGACCTTCGCTCGGCTTCTTCACATCTTCGAGGGCAGTCGTTCGAGCAAGTAAGACCATCTTTTGTGCTATTTGCGCATTCGTGATCCAGATCTTCTGGCCCGAGATCCGATAGCCGTCGCCATCTGGTGTAGCCAGAGTCTTGAGTTTCAGCGTGTCGAGTCCAGTGTTCGGTTCTGTCACACCGAAGCAGGTTCTCCATTCGCCACTGACAATCTTCTTCAAGAAACGATCCCGTTGTTCCGGCGTTGCGAACTTGGAGACTGGTTGCGTGGCATACACGTTGGCGTGTATAGACTGGGCACCCGCCATCCCGGCGCCGGACTCTGATATAGTCTGCATCATCATCGTGGCCTCGGATATACCCAAACCAGCACCACCCAAACTCTCCGGTAGAGCAATGCCGAGCCAGCCATCTTTGGCCAATGCGGCGTGCAGTTCTCCTGGATATTCGCCACTGTAGTCGTGCTCCATCCAGTAGTCATCTGTGAAGCGTGAGCACACCTTGAAGATCGACTCTCGGACCGTCATTTGCTCTTCGGTGAAGCCAGACGTCTCCATCAGCCGTCTTCGCGGTGTCATGGAGAAGTGTCGTGCTGTGCATGCTGACAAGCGCAGTGTGCGTGATGGACGAGAAGCAGAACGGGAGGCAAATCGCAGAGCCATCAGGAATTCGCCAATCTGCTGTATAGAGGAGACAGTAAGACGAAGGGGAGGAGGTAGTAAGGTAGTACCTTAGGTAGGTAAGTAGTAGTAGTAGTACCTGAGTGACGGTGTAGATGATAGAGGTGAGTGAATACTTAATCGAATATTGAACAGAATTCTGGCCCTCTATAATGTACTTTCATTATGCAGACACAGCGACATCGCATACCTTATTAGGAGGTAACGTTGTGAGTTCCTCGGGAATAAGACTTGAAGTTAGAGACGGCACCTTCTTCTCCGCACTTACTCGTGTCGTGAAGTTGGAGCATGCAATTCAAGGAAGGAGCGGAGTGGGTCCGTGAGCAGTGGTCACGTGAACTCGTGCTTAGGTAACTTTTGAGCTTGGAACCAAAACAACAAATGACGAACAACACGCGCTGCACACAGCGACACTCACCACACCACCGCACACCACCACACCGCCCCGACCGACCCTTACCGCCCAGCGACAGCGACCACCACTTGAAATATGTACAGCTAGCAGCCATCGACAGTATAGCACAATTGAGGCGTATCTTGACACGCGCACCTGGAGCAGGGAGAGCATAGCAACGCGCACAACAACATACATATCCTCATAATCCGACAGAATGGCTGCGAGGGGCAAGGCAATGCCCGTGGGCTCGTCGCAGTGGGTGCAGCATGAAAGGGATCAGGCGGCCGACTTTGTCGGCCAGGATGTTGAGGAATTCTCGTATAGTGTGCGGAACGAGCTGGATTGGCTGAACGAGCGCATGGCCGATATCTTCAGCAAGACCGAGGTGTACGTACGGCCGTTGAAGCACACAAAGCACGCACTGACAGCCATAGTAACTTCACCGACATGTTCAAAACGCCTGGAAAGCTACGCGGCAAGACTCCTCGAACTGCGCGCAAGGCGAACGCTCTCGCACCGCGACAGCCTTTGACGGACATTTTCGCGCCCAACGTACAGCAAGCAGCAGCCTCGCCCGCGAAAGGTACACCCTTCTTCGAGAAAGTCGCTCAGTTTCAGATTCCCAAGGACGAAGAAAATGTACCTCCTCAACACAAACCAGCTGGGCGTGGAACAAGCCCTCAACGAGTTGGAAAGCCATACTCATATACCGATTCTGGATACCACGGAATGATGACTGAAGACGAGATGGAATTGGACGCACAGCGAAATGAGAGCGTCGCGTGCTCATCACACATCGCCGCGCAACCTTTGAAAGGGCCCGTACGATACGATCAGCAACCGTCCGAGCGAAATGGAGACAACCATGTTATTAGCGATGACTCTTTTGTCTCTGCGAACGAGCAGAAAAGCGGCGCAGAGAACGGCGCTGACGATCAGATGGATGACGCGCCTGGTGATACGCAACCCTATACGCATGAGGAGGAGACGAGACTCGTCGCGAATGCCCTACAGGACGTCAACGAGGTACAGATCTACGAGGATGAGCCCATGGAAGATCACATAACCGAAGCTGTGCGACCAACACCAGAGCTTGAGCAAGCGCAGGTGCCGGTCGCCCAAGAGAATGATGTCGATATGGACATGGACGCTGCAGATGACCAGTCTGAAACGTCCAGTCCCGAGAAACCTCTGAATCGCAAGAGTAGCTTCACTTTCTCTTCTTTACCAGCACGAGAGCCGCTCACAGCCAAGCGCAGCATGGGGCAAATGGAGCTGAACAGGAATAGTGTTTTCAACAAATCTATTGGCGGTCGACAAACGGATCATCAAATGACAGACGACGGCCAGGAGAAGTCACAAGAGTCCAGGCCACATGGAAAATCTACCGCACAGCTCCTACATGACCGTATCAATATGCTAGGCAAGACCAAGGAGCCTCGACCATCAAAGAGCATTCATCAGATGGCTTCTTTGAGTCACTCTGCGTACCCACAATTGCCTACAGCCGGGCAAGAAATCGCGCAGCCGAATGAGCCTTTCGACTTCGAGTTCCCGCAGAAGATCGGAGAGCAGACTGCAGCCCCCATTGAGGACGCTGAGGATGATTGGATTGCCCCCAAGAAGCCAGCTCATCCCCTGCGACAAAAATCATCAGATAATGATCTACAGCCTTCATCGGCGAAGCTAGCCTCGCCACGGCCTGCCATGCATACCAAGTCGATATCGACCACAGATATTCCTTCGCCGTTGAGGGCCAACATGGGCGATCCTCAGCACCAGAAAGCAATTTCAGTCTCACATCCCATACTCGCAGAAATCCTCGAGTCCACTACACCACACGAGTCTCCGTCGCGAAAAGCCAACGATGGACCGTTGAGTGCGTCGAAGAGCAGGCTATGGTCAGCGTTGAAGTCTGCGAAGAACATATTCGCATCGTCTGCCAGCACTAGTGCTGCGGCAAAGCTCGAAGCGTACAATGACTCGCAAGCTCTCACTCGCTCTCCGACTCGCGATCCTGTTGAGCAGTCGCACAAGGTCTTTAACATGCCCGGTGCTCTGTGGTCGACGAAAGACGTGCTCCAGAGCCCGGAAAGAAAGAATTCGATAGTTTCTCACAGCCCAAGCAGGAAGACACGACTTTCTCATGAGAGTGAGAAACGACGCGAGAAGGAGGTCAAAGCTCAAGAGAAGGCTGCCGCGGATCTTGAAAAGGTGCGAGAGAAGGAGCGTCAAAAAGCTGCCGAACAACAGGCGAAAGAGACTGCAAAAGCTGAGAAAGCTGCGAGGGCCGAAGCTGCAAGGGTTGAAAAGGAGAGACAGCTGGCGGCGAAAGCTGCCGCGAATGCTCCAAGGCCACAGTCTGCTGACGAAGAGATGACCTCTGAGAATGAGATGGCACCTCCACCACCGCCGAAGACTGGCATGCTTCCAGCTGGTAAGTTGAGAGCTCCTGGACGACTCATGCGGCCAACCAAGGAGTCTACACAATCTAGACCTGTGGCAGTACGTATGCCCTCTCAAGCACAGCGAGCAGGCCAGGCACCGTCGTCGTTTAACAAATCTCACCACGAAACGCTGGCATCATCTACGAGCAGCCACGCAGGACCACGCGCCGGATCTGCCATGGGTCCCAGGCCGGGAACTGCTGGTGGCAATGCTCGTGTAAAGGCACTCGAAAGCGCTGCTAGAAAGAAGGAAGCGGACGAGAAGGCAGCTGCGAAGAAAGCGGAGCAGAAACGAGAGCTCGAGCGCAAGCGCGCCGAGAAGGCAGGACAGGAAAAGCGCGCAGAGGAAGAACGCAAGGCCGCTGAATCACAGCGAATACAGGAAGCCAAGCAGACTGCTGAGCGCAAGGCAGCCGACAAGCGTGCTGGAGAGATGCGGAAGCGCGAACAGGATCGTGCTGAACAGCACAAGCGCGAACAGGATCGCCTCGAGCAGCAGCACATAGAGCAGGAGCGACTCGAGCAGCAGCGGCGAGACATTGAGCGCCTTCGACAAGAAGAGGATGCTCGTAAGGCTAGAGAGGCGCACGATCTGGCGGAGGCTATCCGCCGCGAGCGCAACCAGCAAGGCCAGCAGCATCGGGGTGACTTGCCCGGTACTTTACGCCAATTGAGCAAAAACACTGTGCCGTCCACAAACCCAGCCAAGCCTCCCAAGCGACAGCTTCCCATCGAGGACGATGACCATGCCCCACCGCCACAAAGACCCGGTATTCTGCGCAATGGACCTTCCTACCAACAGGCAGATCCCAAGCGACGACGCACGAATGAGGAGCAAGATGAGCCTCCTCTTAAGCGGACTTCAGTCATGGCGCCGCCAAAGCGCCCATCCACGATGCGCAAGGTATGTCATTTGGCAAATTCAATGTCGACTCGCAATGCTAACAACATCCAGGAACCGCTGTCAAAATTCTCCGGCTATGCGCACGCCCCTCCTCCTGCTGCTCACCACGCTAGCATGTTTAAATCTGCTGTCACTGCGCAGCACCAGAGTCAGCACGGGAGCAGCAAGCCTATGCACCCAAGCCAGCTTGTGCAAACTTCCAGTGCCCGCATTCCATTCGCCGATAACGCGAAAACTCCTGGGCAGGCTTCAAGTTCACAGTATCATCCTGGCTACGAACCCCACAAGTTCAAGACTCCGTCAAGACCTCAGCAGGCAGCAAAATCCGCCAAGTCCACGCCACAGTACCCTCAAGGAGACAACATTGAGCTTCCGGACATCGCGACCGACTCTGAGGATGAAGAGGACGAGGATGATGAGCCTGGCGGCTTCCGCGCGCCTTCATGGACAGCTTCGCCGGCTCTGCGTGCTCTTCTTACCGAGCAGCAACTCCTGGACCCTGAAGCTGTATTTGGACCGATTGGTGAGCTGAAAATGGAGGAAGTATTTAAAAATGGCAAGAACCAGGATCGACTCAAGCGTTTCCGCGACCGTGGGAGCAGTGCTATGTGGGTCGAGACTGGTGATGCTGTTACTAGCGCGGAGAAGAGGAGGGACATGGAATTGAGGGAGAGAGTGGTGAGAGAAGGCGGTTGGAGGTATGAGCCTGGCGTTTGAGGCGGCCTTGGATGGCTCCCGAGCGAATTGCAGGCTTCAGCACTGATGATAATAATGTCCAATTACGACTGGCTTTGGCTTGGGCGGGTTACTGGCGTACAGTGAGAGAGAGAGAGACTTGGAGGTTCGGATGGTATCATGGTTGTCACTACAAGTTACCTTGAAGCAGGCAGGGTACCTGTGCCATATTCGGCACGGATTCTTGATGGGCAGGCGAATCTTCCTAGATACCTGTTTAGACTCTCGCTGGATGCAATGCAGGAAGGATTCATAATACCTTGGTTCCGTACACCAGAGGATAGATAGATCATATCTGCTGCCGGTTGATTCGCTTCTTTTGTGACAGTCTCAAGAGGACAACCCTATCTAGCTTACGATGCCAATGGCGCATTTTCAATCTGGACTGACTGCAGATATTTGAAATGGTTCGTCGACGCTTGTGATATTCCGATCTGATTCAATCGACCTACCTACCTACCTACCTACCCACCCATAACTGGCCAAGCGCGCTGCTCACCTGAGCTGAGCTATGAGCGGTTGAAAACAGAAATTCGCTCTTAGGATCCGAGAAAAACAAAAACATGGTTTCAATTTCGCGGGTTTCTTTCTGATTTTGTTCGTCGCTCTAGATGTTACTTGCCGCGCTGCATTGCTGCGCGAGGGAACTGCGGATATGCTCTCTACCAATTCCCTATCTTCTGGCGATCGGACCTCCTCCAACACCGGAGCGAGTATTGGAAACCCAGGGACGACACTGTTCTGGGGCGCTTGGAGCCGATTGGTGAAGCTGATGCGTTGAATCAACAGAGGATTGTAGATGGTCTCGGTGAGTGAGCCCTTTAGTCTTGATGGTAATGATCTCCGAAGCGGAACTCGCGGCGTGTCGTTCGTTAGTGCCATGAATGGCGAGTTACGGGAGAGTTCGGCGTAGGTGGGCACGGTGTCGAAGGTCCAGTAGTATGACACTTGGTCGATGCAGGTATTGTACCCTCGCCTATAGATGCGCTCGCCCTCTCGAAGAGGCCGGGAGACGTCCAGCTTGCCTCTGATTCCTCCCCAAGACCAGCGCCCTGGTAGTCAAAGGTCGCTATGATGATGACGCCGTCGAACATTGTGTCTTCCGATGTCTGAACATCTCGTTCCATTTTTTTATGTCTTCACCTGGCCATCTGTGCTATCGCTCACGCTCTGCAACTTTTTGTACTCTTCTTCCAGCTGTCGTTGCATCTCGAAATCGGCCTGCCGTTCGCGCTTGACTTTTTGTTGTTCCATGTCACGTATCACACCGGCATGCATGAGCTGCACCAGGTCAGTATTAGCACAAGTCCACTCGATGTAGGTCTGGTCGGGGCGTACAGCTTGGTCTACTTTCTGCTGGCGATGCACGAGCACCACAATGCCAATGGTCCCGAGGATGGTGCCACCGAGAGTCAACTTCGCAGCAGTGGACATGATGGTGATGTGGGATTGTGGTTTGGAAGTTGGTGTTTGATGGAGGTTGCACTTTTCAAACTACCTCAGTACATCACTGTGGAGGTACCTAGGTTGTTCATCGCACTAGAACTACCTACTAGGGGGTACCTTGCATGTACTGACCTGGTCCTCGCCCTCCATCGCGGCCCATCGCCATCATCATTGCGGATACAGCCGAGACCGCAGACATCACTGCTTCAGCTTCCAAGCTCCAGCCTCCAGCTCGCCTGCAGGAGATCGAATTCCACTCCCTACACCTCCACCTCCACCTATACCACTCGTTTCGCCGCACATCTCGCAACATGGTATCTTGCACTGGCCCGCGACGCGAGTACCACGACTAACAACATCTCAGGCGGCCCAGAACTCAGCAGGCATCCAGACACTGCTCGACGTATGCGACTTCCATGTCCGCTGCGACCACGATTGTCTTTCTAACCACCTTCCTAGGCCGAGCGTGAGGCGCAAAAGATTGTACAGAAAGGTGCGCGTGACGCCAACGGACGAATAAAGACGGACTGCTAACATGTACACAGCCAGAGAATGTATGCCACGCCAATGCGAACCTCCCGTCCTTTTCGACCACCACCACCACGAATGCGCCGTCCATCCTACTGACACTATCCAGACCGAACGAAGCGCGTAAAAGACGCCCGATCGGAAGCGCAAAAGGAAATTGAAGAATACAGAAATTCAAAGGAAGAGGAGTTCAAGTCATTCGAGTCGCAGGTACATACATACTATTCCAGTCCTGCCTGGTCCGCAGCGATTCCCACAATTCCTTTACAGACACATGCTTACACCGTTTGAATCACACAGCACACATCAGGCAACAAGAAGGCCGAACAAGACGCCGAGAAGGAAACCGAAAAGTCACTCAGCGAGATCAAGGGGATTGGCAAGAAGACGGGACCCAAAGTCGTGGATGATCTGTTGAAGGCTGTTATGGATGTGAGACCCGAGGTGCCGAATCGGGTGGATCAGCCCTCAGCGTAAGAAGTGGAAGGAAGCAGCACGAGGCATGCATGATACGGGTGAAGTATACGAAAAAGTTTGGGCGAGGTTTATAGGCATGAGATGGGATGGGATGAGATTTTCGATACCACCACTATGAACCAAGAGCCACACGAACACGCACAGAGAACTACACTTCATTACCCAAGTTCTGAGTGTTTCCAAGTGCTGATATTCATGGATCGCCCCGAATCGGTGAGCAACAGATCACCACGGGGAGGTTGCCAACCTTGGGCGAAGCACACTCTACCCACATGTACCTTATTCCATGCATGCAAATAACATGAAAAAGAAAACAGCCATCCTACCCCCACCCGCTTTTTTACTCCGCGTCGGGACCGTAGGCATTACCGAGTGCCTGCAGCAGGGCCATCTGCCCTTCGTACGAGAGACCGGTCCTTTCGAGCAAATAGTGCACACGATCCATTTCCGTCTTGGTAAGACGTTTTTGTTGAGCTAAAGAGAGAAAGGAATGATCAGTAAAGAGGTTCTCACAGATGAGTGCGTTTTGATAGGTTTCGGCCTGCTTGCTGGTCTGCTTGCTTGGCTGGGAGAAGGAGAGAAGAGAAGAACACGAGGTGGAGGAGATGAGATGGGGAGTGACACTTACCGTAAACGATCAATTCTGCGATACGCCTCCTTATACTCGTAATGCTAATATGACCGCTATTACCACTCGACCCCGACTGTCCGACGGGAGCACCAGAAGGCGCGAGGTGGCGTGGAGGCATTGATTCGATGGTTGGAGCTCGTGGCTTCAAAGGGTTGGTCTTGTTTTGGGTGGTGGTGGTGGCGGCGGCGGCGGCGGTGGTAAGCGAAGGTGGACCTGATTGATAGGTAGGTACCTTAGACTTGATCGGACCAGGTCTGCTGTCTTTTTCTCTGCAAGCAGCGGCGGCGGTGGTGGTGGTGATTTTGCGAAAAAAAGTTGGATCAAGTACAACTCTTGTTCACCAAAAACTCGACACGTAGGAAATATACAAGTCTCCGGGAGGAAATCGAATGAAAAATTAGGTAAGGTACCTATGGTTCGTGGTGTGCACAACGTATTGAATAGGAAGAGACGGATCTTGGTACCAGCCCAGAATCCGCATACCTACTGATTTAATCAAGTCTCTTTGCCATGGAGTAGAGCCCTCGTATAGGTCAGTCAGTCAGTCCAGTTTACCACTCACAGCTCAAGATTGTCGTGGTCATTACGGATACTGAAGGTTAGGTTATGTCGGTCAGGTAGCTTTCACTCTTCCAGTGGTTATCGTTCTTTCCAGAGGAAGACGGGAAGCGGCCTTATATCTAAGGTAGATATGGTTGCATAAACCATTGGGTCTGTTCAAAGTTATCTTCGATCATACGGTAGGTAGCAATGCTAAGGTAGGTAGGTATGAAGAGGAGTATGTAAGCAATATATATTAAACTTGTGATGATAGCCAAATGCGGCAGGAAATGGAGATTCCGAAGGGCTCCTTTACGTGAAATGCAATGGATGGCGGAAATCTACCACAGTACTGATACACACAAACACAAACACAAACACACACACAACTACACACACCCGCATCGTATTCTATCGAGAAAGTTCCGCGACCGAGAGGCTGATCAGGCAACATGCAGTCCCTTCTGATGTGACCTTGAGCCTGGCTCCATGTGGCAAAGGGGAAGTAGAAAGGGAGGCGACACATATTCACAAATCGCAGGTGACAAGGCCACTTGCCAGGAAAAGAGGAGCTGTTGCTTGGAAGGTTTCAAGATTCCATGGGAAAAGTTCATCGAATTCGCAATATCGGTACCATCCATGCAAAGCTCGGGATTGTACACATGATCATCTCCCTCTGATACACAGACTGCTGCCATGCAGCGAGCTCTACGTCTCTTTGCTCACACGCGGCGAAGCGAGCCCTTGCTACTTCGATGGTGTAGCATCTGCAGATATCCTCACTTGTGTTGCATCTCGTTCGTCGGCATGGGTGGTTGTTCAGAGCGTGCTCGATACCACGATTCATGCTGCGCATTCGCGCTTGTGAATGAGATTTGCGCCGCGATACAATCCAGCCACTCAGAGCCCTTCCTTAGCAAGCATATCTGCGATACTGAGGTAGAAGGCGAGTGCGTTGAAGCTGTGTTTGGTTAGCAAGATGCTACACCCGAGTAATGTACCACATACTTTTTCTTCTTGCCCGTTAACTGCCAAAAGTACCATCTTAGTCGATTCGTCCAGTTGATTAAGTCCAGGTGGCTGACGTGGTTCAATGTGCCTTTGTAAGTCCCCCATTTACTGCTCTTTACGCTGACCATGCCATCATTGGGGCCTTCAATAGCCTCAATCACGTTGTGAGACTTGCGAAAGACGGACGTGAAATGCGGCTGGAAAGCCGCACCATAGCTATAGTACTTCACGCCTTCCAGGTCGGGGGTCCTCGGGTTGAAGGACTCGGCCATATACTTGAGCGTTAGTTGTCGGAATGCGCCGGTTTCCATGCCAAAAGCCTCTAGTACTTTATAGATCTTAGGAACATTTGTATAGCCAATCTGCTCGAAGATGTAGTCTGCAAAGGAGGACCCACGGTGAGGTGTGGCAACTGTCGTGAGAGAAAGGACTTTCACATTAGCTGGCTTCAGACGTGACACCATGTGTCTCGCGTCTAGACCACTGCTCGTCGTTAGTGCTCTGGCTTCCATTCATTCAAGCTGATCATACCCCTGCAGGGCTGTGTTAGTTGGCTTCCTATGCTGTCGTTCCATTTTCGACCCACCATGCTGTGTCTGTGAACAAGGTCAGTATTGAGCTCCGACAAAGATACAGGTAAGGCACGCAAGCATACGCTATAATGTTGACTGCCTTGCCTCCAGCCTGTCGTTCGATAGACTCTGCCAGTCGTTGCGCGCGCACCTCGATGCGACCCGAGGGCGGAACAGAAGCAGTGATGACTTCTACATTCTTCGCTGCCAGAGCCTCTCTGATCCCATACCAGTACTCGATACCACGGATCGGAATGGCATTGCCCAGCGGTCGCAATTCATCGAAGCCCAACAAGCCATGAGCTAGAATGATAGGGTGTTTAGGCGCCTCATAGCTCGATTTCTGCACAGCGAAATCGTCCTCGATCAATTCTCCTTTCTCATCGATTGGCTTCTTCTGGTCTTCGACATTCGTGATCCGCGGGTCTTGGACGTTTTCTGGTGCTTGTGTCTCCTTGGCTTGTTCCCAATGGCGTATCGACAGATGGAGACATGCTCGCTGACCGTGTGCAAGGGCGGTAAAAGTAGTTGTCCGCAATCCGAGAGCAGCTTGAGGCGTCGGGGCAATGCGCCGCAGTGTCAGCATAACTCGATGCTCATCATCTAATGCAGTGGCCGTGGCCGACACGGAAGAATACTGTAGTTCTCATCGAGCGTGCCGATGACGTTGTTGCCTTGCCAAGGCCTATACTGACTGTTTAGTTCTAGTGCACGACATGCATCTGGCCGAGGTCACTCAACGACATATAGCACTACATCTAAGGTAATGTACCAGCTATGCTGTATATCCTTCTCCCTCAGCTATCGCTATCGAATGGAGAAGCAGTCTACCCTCGCAAGTGCTTCATTTGAGAGGTTGTAAGTACATAAGTGTGTTCCATGCACGCACAAGATTGGCCAGCTTATACTTCCCTGCTGACCATGTGCTAGCCACAGTGTAGAGGCATTGCCCAGTCAACAGCAATCTTCAGTCAAATGCTGCACATCTTAGCTGCCATCTCTGCACAGAGCACGCGGCTGTATTGGAATTCGCTTTTGATCATACTCGTGACACATCTGTTACGTTCCACTCTCAATCATCGCCTCCTTGACCACCAGCAGTTCTCGCTTGCTTCGCGCCAACGATGTCGTCGACTCTCAGCAGCAAGCATGCACTCTCAATGGCAGTCTTGACACTCTGTAGCTTGATCGCCTGTGGCTCCCAGATGCCGAAATCCTTCTGGTCCACAACCTTTCCAGCATCTCCATCAATACCCCAAGTCGACCCGCCTTCGGCGTGCTTCGCGCGCAGAGCTGTGAGGATTCTGATTGGCGACGCACCGGCATTCTGAATCAGTGTGCGTGGGATGACCTCCATCGACTCTGCAATGGCCTTGTAGGGCCATTGTTGCACGCCTTCGATCGATTTCGCAAGCTGGCTGAGACGGACCGCACACGCCATTTCTGTTGCACCACCACCGGGTGAGAGGTAGGGGTGGAAGATGACGTTGCGAGCGACAGACATGGCATCAAGCAAGTTGCGGTCAATCTCATTGAGAATGTCCTTTGACGGTCCGCGAAGCAGGATCGTACAGGCCTTGGGGTCCTTGCACTTGGTGAGGAACGTGAAGTACTCGTCTCCAATCTTCTCAATCTCAAACAGGCCACATTGTGTTCCAACATCACGCTCTGTAAGGTCGTAGACGGAGTTGACGATTGTAGCACCAGTTGCACGAGCAACACGGTTGTTGTCGGTCTTTCGCACTCGGCGTATCGCGGTGATGTTAGCTTTCTGGAAGAAGTGCTGTGCCAGATCTGAGACACCCTTTTCTGTGATGACAAGGTCTGGCTTGACTGCGAGAATGGCATCGCACATGGCCTTTACCTGCTCCTCCTCGAGCTGCAGAATCCTGTTCCAATCCTCCTCCTTGCTGATCTCGATGTTTGTTTGTGACTCTCCCTTCTTGTACTCTAGCGTGCAGTCAAGCAGCACAACTCTAGGATTCTCTATTCGTCTTCTCATCTTAGGATGTGTGATGTCCTTGTTCAGCATCACACCGTCCAAGACTTTGCTATCCTCGATCTCGCCTCCTGGCACCTTCTCGACACGCGCATATCTCTTGATGTCCACTTCTCTCTTGCCACCATGCGCATCTGTGCTGACTGTTCTGACTGCCTGCAGTGCCAGGTCGCACATGAGATCTGAGTATCGTGAGGTGAACTTTGTGCCGATGGACGTGGAGATGAGATTTCGCATCACGTCGTTGTCGTTGATGTCGACGGGAATCGAGACATCCTGGATGACCTTCAAGCAGTCTGCCAGTGCGCGCTTGTATGCCTGGATGATCACTACGGGGTGGATGTTGCGCTCCAATTGTGGTAGTGACAGTGCAAGCATTTCGCCGGCCAGAATGATCACGGTCGTCGTGCCATCGCCCACTTCCTCATCCTGTGTCCGTGCCAGCTCAATCATGCTCTTGGCTGCAGGATGTGCGACTTCAATTTCTCGGAGAATGGCATGGCCGTCGTTGGTCAGGACAATGCCGCCCATGGGATCCAGCAGCATCTTTAGCATGGCCTTGGGGCCGAGACACGATCGAATGATGTCGGCGACGGTCTTTGCAGCGGTGATGTTGGACAGCTGCGCCTGACGGCCCGTCTTGCGGTCGCCAGTGGCAGTGTTCATGACCACTACCGGAGCCTGCATATTGTCGGCGGCTCTGCGTGCGGTGCGGTGTGGTAGAGCGGGTGGGTGGGCGTAGGGATTGGTGTGGTGTGGTGGTGTTTGAGCTGCTGAAGCAACTTTTCGTGCATAACACGCGACTTGCATTAATTCTAGAACTAGTCTACTTGTGATGCAGTACCCTGGAGCTCGACGGGACGGCACACCCGCTGCTTCTGCCTCCGCCCTCCGCCGTCACGAGCGGAACAGGTAGAACTAGGTTCAGTTGGGTAGGTACCGACCGACCAGAACGACCAGAAGCGAGAACGAGACGGGGCGCAACTGACGATTGGACTCACATCGGAGGTCTCGCTCGCTCGCTCGCTCGACCTGACCGCTCTCCACCGATACAGCACCTCCTCTTTATATATAAGAGCATGCCGCGATAGCACAGCACCTCGGTCACTTCGTCCAGGTACTCCCGTCGTCCTCCCTCGCCCGCCGCGACCATGAAAGACCCGTTCCCGATCCCTCCGCCCGTCTGGCTCGTCGAAAAGGTCCTACCATATGCCAATTCGCTCGGCCTGCCGACCCTGGCCCTGCATGCTCACGAGGTGCTCTTCGCCTTCACGCTCTACACTGTAGTTGGCAGTGTCGTATCGCCCATTCTCAGCAGACGCTTCGTGCCGCAAAAATACAAGCTGCTGAACCACAGGACCAAGGTCAATTGGGATGTCCATGTGGTGTCATTCTTCCAGTCGGTGCTCATCAGTGCCTTGAGCTTGTATGTCATCTTTTACGATGAGCAGAGGATAGCGGTGCGTCCAAGAGACCAGTGGGAGGGCCGCGTTTGGGAATATACTGGACTCAGTGGGCTTTGCCAAAGCTTTGCGCTTGGATACTTCCTTTGGGACTTCATTCAGTGTAGCTACCATGTGGACATCTTTGGTCTGGGCATGCTGGCCCACGCTATTAGTGCCATGAGCGTGTTTGCGCTTGGATATGTGAGTCTGGCTCCAGAGAATCGTTGCTCCTCTACTCTCCTCGTCCACCAGAGGCGCCATTGTCGGCACCAACCGATCAAGGGAAAGCTGACCTGTGCCATAGCGACCCTTCATCTACTTTTATGCCCCAGTCTTCCTCCTCTACGAACTCTCTTCACCTTTTCTCAATGTTCATTGGTTCTGTGACAAGCTCAACTTGACTGGAAGCCCCATTCAAGCTATCAATGGTGTCTTTCTGGTCGGTTCCTTTTTCGCCTGCCGCTTGATCTGGGGCAACTACTCTTCCGTCCTAGTTTTCATGGACATCTACAATGCCATATTCAACGGCAACACCGAGATCACAAAGAACAGCACTGGAGCACCCAAGCACTACTCCGCCCAAGATCTAATGTCAATATATGGCGACGAGCAAGGCCAACTGTTAGCATTTGCTGGAAGTCAAGGTATTCCGCTCTGGCTTGGACTGGTCTACCTTGCTTCGAACCTGACTCTCAACTCTCTGAATATCTTCTGGTTTGGTAAGATGATACAGACCATTCGGTCACGATTCGATCCCCCTCTTGGCACGAAGGGCCTGGGCAAAGAGGTCAAGCACTGGGAGCGTGAAGAGAAAGTCGAGGCAGTCAATGCCACAAGTTCACCTGCCGCTGGACATGTTGACATCCAGCGGGTCGTGAATGCAGATGGGAGCAACAGTGTGGAGATAACGCAGCGTTCTCTAAGAACTAGGCGGAAAGCTTAAGCTGCACGAGGGGCGCAGGTGGATTATCTGATGTCTCTTTGCGAATGCTTCCTCAGGTAGGGAAGTAGCTACTGTACAGCACTTTTTTGGGCTCTTGGGCCTTGTCAGTCCCGCTATGAGATGTATGGCGGCATGCAGAGTAACGAATTTCTGCTGCTATGGTGAATCAGCTCTATCTCCCATAGTAACAAGTCGCGCCATGGACAAGAGCTTTGTGTCCTCATCAGTCTACTGGACCCTTCATTGCTGAGTGGGCGTGTTTGACACAATTCCGCATGCCCTATACTGACTACGAGGCAACGACTCGCGAGCCCCTTGCCACATCGCCCCCTAGCCTCCCCGATCTTGCCACTCAGTTCAATCTTGGAAAGAGCTGGATGCCCAGCTCAGCACACTCAGCTTCGACCATGCGGCCCCACAGCTTGTACTTCATAATGAAGTCCATGCAATCCCCGACATGCTTGCGCGCCTTGTCATTGTCCATGTCCTCAATCTTCTTACTGACCAGCCAGTCTCTGTCACTGTCTGCCAGTCTCTCCTCCCATGTATCTGCGACCCAAGGCGCGAGCGACTGTTTTCCCGCCGCGATCGGCGCTCGAAGTCCATCCATTGTACAGCGGAACTGACAGTCGTGGGACTGAAGCAATCCGCAGACGTACATGGCCGTTCGCTTAGCGATGGGGAGTGGAATCTCAGCTGTGGCAGGAGCAAGACCAGGATCGAGTTTGATGATCGCTGCGTCGAAGCGGCGCTTGAGTTTGAGCATGGCGGCATCCTCTGGCGTATTTCCAGGCTTGTTGTAGAGGTAGAGATCGTTCGGGTAGAGGGACCGAGTGAACGGCGTATCGTTCAGCGCTTTCTTGGCAGCACGTTGAAGGACTCTACTCTTGAAGTCGCTGACAGCTTCCAGTGCTTCTTGTCTGGCAGGATTAATGCGCGCGTGGGGTTGGCCTCTTCCACCTTTGAGAGCACTAGTGTTACCAACTCGATCCAGGAAAGACAGGTCGACGTCGGCACCTGTGGCCCCCGGCTGTGAAACCCGAGTCTCATCGCGGTCTACATCGTGAGAACCCCAGTGTCGGTCATTCTCCGTTGCCAGGCTAGTCGGGCTGGATCTACTGAGCTCGTCAGGAACTTTTGCCTCTGCCAGGACGAATGGAGCTTTGTGTTCGGCATCGGTGGTTTCCCTCAATTTTTCGGTAACCACAGCCTCGACACCGTGACTGGATGGCTGGATATCGTCACAGTCGGCGGGCTGAGGATTGCTGAACTTGTTCTTTTTCTTTCGTGGCTTCGCGAGAATCGGCATGTGCGTTTCGGTGGAGACGGCGGCATTGACAGGCGACTGCACAGGGAGGAGATGAGCTGATGCCGTCTTGCCATCGACCGGATGCACGCCGTTGGCTCTGGTTGTTTTCTTCTTTTTCGCAGCCATGTTAGTTGGTGAAGGTCTGACTTGATTTGAGTGAGGTGATTGAAAGGTGAAGTCCAGGAATACGACGTACCTACCTAAATTTACGATACGACGCGCAGCAAACAACAAGTTAGGCAAGAACGACGCACAGAAAACGAAATCGTAAACTTTCGTGCGAACAGAAATTTCTGTCCGAGACTCGACATGACCGCTCATTAATTTGTTTGCAGATAGGCTTGTACCTAGTCTAATGGCAGGCGGAACATCACATTCTTGGGGACTCTTCTAGCTTATCATCAGCGTGCGAACACTCGAGCAATGTACACCGTCAATGATAACGGCGAATTACATATAAAAGTTCAGAACATGGCCTCGCCTGATGTAGCGTTGTCGATGCTCACAGCACCTCTCCTTGAGGCACGCGCATGCCTGGGAAACAATGCCATCCGCCGATTGTGTTATCCCAACCGCTGTCACCCCTCTGTCGGCGGGGCTGGCGATGCAGCTTTTGGCGGCCCTCCTGCCTTCGAAGGCGGAGGCGGAAGGCTGCTCGCTTTCGGAGTCGAGCCTCCATCAAGTTCGCGGCTTTTCTGCTCTCCTTCTGCGAAATAATCATCGAGACCAGATGCGGGTACGTGATGAGCTCGTGCTTTCCTGGGTTTGCCAGTCGGAACAGCCTTTGGAGGCGCTGTACCATCCGCAGGTGGAGGTGGCGATGTGCCAGGTGTGAAGTTCATGTTCGCAGGAACCAGAAAATCTCCTCCAATTGGCGCCGGCTGCGATGTATTGCTCTCGCTTCCAAATTGCGATGGGTATGCTGCTGGTGCTTCTGCACTTTCGAACATCATCTCGCCAGGGTCGGTGGATGGCTCTCCAAGTGGCGCCGGTATGCGATGTAGCGCACCATAGCCCAAAACGCAACCCAACGATCCCTCTCCGCCCCAATTCTTGGCCGGTGTGATGGTCACCATTCTCGTCACATCATACTCCTGGTTGTACACCCACAATCTCAGGGCAGAGTTCATGTACCCTTCAACGAGCCGTACCAAAGCTGCATCACCCCGCAATGTGGTCGTATCGGGGCTACCAATCACGTAGTCCGAGTATGGCAAGAGTCCAGCGACATCAGCAGGCGAGTTTGGCATGACATCCAGAATATGCCAGACATCATTCACCATGTCGAGAGGAGCCCATTGCAGAGCAAGCCCCAGGGCATCGCCGACAGGAGGCACGGATACGTAAACCTCTCGGATCTGACATCCTTTGGCGCCAAAGACTCCTAGGCTTATGGTAGAGCCTGCGCAGTTGCGGACTTCAGTTATGAACAAATTGGGGTCCGGATTATCGATGTTATGGCCATTGATCCCAATCACGAAGTCGAACCAGGGCTCAAGGGGGATCTGACTATTCGTGTTGCGTACAACTTGAAAGCCATAGTGATTTCCCAGGGCAGGACCCGCTGAAGACTGAGTGGCAGCATCTGTCGCATTTGGGTCCGAGTCTAGACGTGATATGAAACGATTGAGCGTGCCGAACAAGTTTGCCATTTCGTCGATGTCTGCAGTACGAGAACGTGCTATCTCCGTCCACTGATCACACTGAAGTCGTCGTTGCTGGGGTCAGTTTTGGAGAAGAGCAAGGTGGCAGGACTTGACAAGGACAAGTCCTGCCAAGTCCAGTCACGTGCGGTTAGTGCACCCTCGCCTCTTCGAGCATAACGGGGAGGCCGGGAGCCTACTGGCAACGACTGGACTCCGCGAACGACATAGTATGCGATACTACTGGCCACGGTAATAAGCTCACTGCAATGCAGTGTTCTCGATGTCATCGTCAAGAAATGAACTTGGAAATCCGGGATGTTAAAGGGTTACGGCATTCTCTCGAACGAGGGCTGGTAGTACCTAGACAGCTGGGTCGCAAATTGGAGCATCGAAGGGACATTCAGGCACCTACCTACATGTACCTATGATAGGAGTAGAAGGGTACCTGTACTTCTGGAGTGACTGAGGGCACTGAAAAAAAAGACAGCGAAGAGCGAGTAGAAGAGCGAGTAGCTCTTGCAATCTTCAGGTTGAATTGCTCTAGTACTTGAAAGTAGCTACCGTACTGCCTATACCCGAGACCTTGTGATACTATGTGCGTTCGCAAGCATGCGTACCTTAGGTATTGCGTCTCTTTCTTGGGAGCAACAGTCAACACGAGCGACGGGAGTGCATGTGCTTGCAAAGTGGGACTGTAACAGGTCCCTACTGTGCCACAAAGCTGACTCCATGTACTTCTGGCGTTCACATCAACCGCATTCGATTTCTTGGTCCGATATGATAGTCAGATAGTGGAGGATTGCTGGTGCTCTGGTGGTCAGCCCGACTGGATTTGTACCCCCGTCATCACCTTTGTCCTATCGTTCTGTGTATTCCAGGCCCCTTTGGCAGGGCGCTGAGTGCGGTCGCGCGAACCGCCCCCTTAGAAATACGTTGGGGGCAGTGTATACTCCCGCATACGATCTGTGCTCAAAGCCAGGTTGCGGTGAGCGGTGCCCACATAGAATATATTCTCGAGAATGAATACATGTACCATGTCCCAACAAGGCGTGCTTTCACAACAGCTTCGATTTGCGGCCGGACGAGGTGGATACGTACGTGGCCGATACGCAGAACAAACAAATGAGGTGTTGTGATGGTCAAGCTTAATCGTTGTTCGCCCCTGGAACGATACAGGCTCGCGTGCGAAGCGTGATTCTGTCAAGCAAAATACATGTACCATCATCCCGGCTGCAAACAGGGGATCCGCACGTCAAAAAGGCAGCCATTCCCTCCATGTCCATCTGCGACAGCATGTGGTTGTCATTTACAGTATTGTATGTCCGTCAGCAGGCGAGGAAGCAAAGGTCGAAATACTGGATGCATTGCATACAGGATGCTGTCACATGTCAGCTGGGACAGAAAGTAGTATGATGTGTGCCAACGTGAGCATCGCTACTAGGAGCATGTTTTGTAGGAGTTTGGACAAGTACTGTACAGGTACTGTACTCAGTGTACTGTAGCTGCGATACCTACATGAGTACATGTTAACAAGAAAAGAGCGTGGCCCTAGGAGGTACCCACCATCCACCGTGATCCCACCCCACTTGCCCACCCACGGGCCCACAGTGCTTGACTGCACTGCACCCTACCTCGTCAGCATCCGGGAGCACCCGTTCACGATGAGACGCCCTTGTACGCTCGCTCGCTAGCCTGATTGGCCTCGGAACCAATTTGACTTCCAACTCTGGCTGCTATACACAACGATTCCCAACACAAGTCATCAAACACTGAATAGCCTCATCAGCTCCCGCCGCCTCCCGTAAGACAGCCGTTCTAAATATCGCGTGCGCCGTGCGGCTCGTGCTGCCGTGCGACTGCCATGTCCACGAGTCTAGCCTGAAACACGTGCGCTCCCTGGTCAGGGTGAGAGGCACCTTCCTTCATGTGCAAACAGCAAGAGTGCCCGTGTGTGCGTGTGCAGTGTGTGCAGTGTCGTAATAAGTGTAGGAGACACCTGCCTCCGACGAGTCACGACTCTCTTCCTTACATGTACCAACTACTGCACTGTACCTTACTCGCTTTCCATAAGCTGCCTTATCCTCCTGCATCTCTTCCCAACGTTCAGCATGTCGCTCTCGGGGCCGCTGTTGTCCATGAAATTGGAGTCTGCTGACTCCGCCTCGACGAAGCCGGCGGCACTCTTGTCTAACCTTTCCAGCCTCTTCACGAAAAGAACAGTTCGCGCGGCAGCAGTCGCTCTGGGCCTGGTGACTCTGCTTGCCTTCTTCACTTCATCGGGCTTTGCTCCTGCATCCTTGGGCTCATATCGGTCCTCCAGAGGCGGCGAGAAGCTCTACAATGACATTCTCAATCAGACACTCGGGGCAAGTAATCACCACCACATCCTCACCAAGGACACCTCGATCAGAAGTCGACCACGCACACACACACACACTCTCTCTCTCTAGGTGCCACACACTGACGGAAAGCCTAGTTCGAGAAACTGTACTCAATCATCATGCCCTCCAGGACCGATCTGCGGGACTCTCTTCAGCTGGCCGCAGCATTGACTGATCTCAAGATCGATATCGTAGATGGCAGGTCAGCACCAAAAGACGAAAAAGCCTTTCCACCACATCCTGACGGATTTGGAACACATAACCACGCCATGGGAGCGTGGAGAGCGCACATGGATGTATTGAGAATGATTGTCGAACAGAACATCTCTTCCGCCGTTGTGATGGAAAGCGACGTGGACTGGGACGTGAGGATCAAGCAGCAAATGCAGAGTTTTGCCAGAGCCTCAAGACTGTTAACACAGCCCCACGCCGAAAACGAATTCTTTGTGGATGATGGACGAGACATAATATCTTTGCCCACCACATCTCCGTATGGAGACGACTGGGATCTGCTTTGGCTCGGACACTGTGGCGCAGACCTGCCTGAAGATGGTGGTCACATTCCGATCGGCCGAGCCGTGTATCACGACGACACTGTCCCTCCGCTCGATAAGCTCAAGATACGGGGCAGGTTCAGGGAACACTTGGAGGTTTTTGGCAATGCGACTCGTATAGTATCCCACACCAACGACAACCTCTGCTCCATTGCGTATGCAATCTCTCAGGCTGGCGCCCGGAAGTTTCTTTACGAGATGGGCATCAAGAAACTTGATGCAGCAGCGGACTTGATGTTTGCTTGGCTCTGCGATGGCGCCCATGGAAGGCCCATTCAAAAATGCCTGACTGTGAATCCCCAGCTTTTCAATCAGCATCGAGCCGCAGGACCCATGGATAAAGCGAGTAATATACAGCACTACCAGGGGACCATCGAGCATAGCAGCACAGAAAACATCATGTTTGGGAGCAAGGTGAACTTCGAAGCCTTGCTGAAAGGCTCCACGGATTACATTGAGTGGGGCCATGACTGGGACGCCGAAGCTGAAGTTGCAGCTTGAGAGCCAGCGAAGCTCACAGCGCGAGGCGCAATGTGGCGTGACCGGGTTGCGGGAAGTGGTCGCTCAATGACGGCACCGGCAGAGGCGTGACATTAGATTGTTTGTGATACCCCAGGAATGGTTGTAATAATGTGTTGTACGCGTTCAGGCGATGGGAGGATGGGTGAGACGGATCCAGGATTGAGGCAGAGAACAGCACCCAATAGCCATGAGATACCATGTGGTAGAAAGCTGTGCTGTAAGTGGGCAGCCTCTGCTCGGACTTAGAAACCGAAGCTTTGCCTGACTTCACTTGGACTGGAGAGAAGGGAAGGGAGAGAGAGAGGAAGAGAAGAGTACTGTGAGGTACCAAAGGAGTGAGACGTGTACTACGACTCGGGCCTGCATGACGGCAATTAGCGCGTTTTTGCCGTGCCGAGCGCCTGCTCTTCTTCATCTACAGCCTGCAGTCCACCATGGTGACTTCGAGTCCTATGTGGCGCATGGTATACTGGCTCTGGTAGAAGTGGCCGGGGAGTAGTACGCGCCAGCTCCTTTGTAGCTTCGTCTAACGCAGTCCAGCCGGCCTCCGGATCGAGACTGTGCGTCTCAACACAAGAGTCTGTTCGCAAAGTTGGTGGACCGTGTCTCGCTGATTCGCTGTAGCTCGAACTCGTCATGGATGAATGAGTCGCCCAGCTCTCGATTGTTGTGAGAATCCCGAGCTTCATCTTTTGTTCTGGAATCGGGTTGACAACATGTCGCGCGTCAGCTTTGACCATAGGTCCCCTGGGGCTTGTATATGGTAGGGGAAGCGATGGAGCTCGGGAAGGATCAAGGAATCCTCGACGCCAGAATGAAGGGTGAAAAATGGGCTTCAAGATGGGCGCATTGATAGCCAGAATGCCGGCGACCTGTTCCCTTGTAGCCCATATATTGCCGTGTACCTTTGCGGTATTCTTCAAGCTCGCTACCGTCGCCGTTAGGATATTGATGAGCGCGGCTGTAATGACAAAAATTCCCGAGCATAAGAGCAGAGTCAATGCAATCTTGCGTTTAATCGACACTTTCATCTGCCATAACAAGGGCAGCGGGAGGGTCAGGATTGCGGCATCGGTAATGATGTTGAGGATGATGGTCACATAAATGAGCTCATTGTGCTTATAGCACTGCGGCGGAGGCCGCAGCGCGATGGCCCAGTTCCTTTGAATGGGACGACAGATGGTCGTAATGGACACAATGATTCCCAGATAGGACATTGCACATAGAGCAGCGAGTAACTTGATCTGGCGATGTTGATGGAGGCCCCAGGACAGGCGGTGGAGAAAGAAGAGGACTGTTGCCTTGAGAGACCATAATAGAGTGGCGTAAGGATACCATCCGACCCACTGGGTGTTTGTGTCAGCACACGCTTCGAGGCCCACTGTACTTGCACTCTTGTTACATACCTGCAATATGTTGCTCAGAAGAAGCCGGTGCCTCTGGCAGTGACTGAGGCGCCTGAGTTCGTCCTCGGTGGAAGCGGGATTGGTGCCCAAGAAGTATGCAGACAGCGACGTGGCAGTGGTTGCCCAGAAGCATAGTAACGCGAGCGTTGCCGTGTAGTCATCGCCTTGTAGCTTGCATCCTCTGACCCGAACTCGCACACAGAGTCGGGCAGTCGTTGCTATCGTCCCGACCACAACCCAGACGCCGATTTCCCACACGATGGCAGGATTGCGGAAGACTTTTAAACTCTGGCATCCCATATCCGGGATCTGGGAAACAGCAGCATTCGTAAAGGACCTTTAGCAGCCAGATGAGGCGGAGGTGATAGCTGTTGCTGAAGAGATTTCAACCACACGAGAGATTTGCAGAACGTGGTGCGTTTGACCGGCATCTGAATTCGAGCAGACAGCAGACTACATATGCCATCATCGATTCATCGAGTATCCCGCTAGGTCCATGGTCGACGATGGTACAAAGAGCTATGGGTGGGAGTGTACATCGGACGGCGCACTCCCCGTCAGAGCGTGGCTTATGATTGGTGATGGGGTTGCTGCATGAACTCTGCGATGCTGCGTGCAGTGCCGAACTTGTCCCAGAGGGCGTAGGTAGCATCGTATCACGCGTCTCGCAGTCACTATCTTACTCGCAGTCACCATCAGCGTCTGTCTCCAAGCGTGTAGCCCAGGGGCAGTTCGCATGCGCAGATGAGACAGGCGAGGCGAGGCGAAGCGACAGAATCAGGCATCAAGGATGTGGGCAACGTGGTGGGAGCCTGGGAGCCTGGGAGCCTGGGAGCCTGGGAGCCTGGGAGCCTGGGAGCCTGGGAGCCTGGGAGCAGTAGGAGGCAGAACCGCCCCCACAACCATGACATTAAGGTATGTTCGTATACCCAGGTCAGCACAGAAAGCTTGGGCTCTGCGCGTGCTCTCTCTCTCTCTCTTCTTGTTCAGCCTTCTTCCCTTTCTTCTTCATCATCATCATCATTATCATCATCATCATCATCATCATCTTCCTCTTCCTCTTCCTCTTCCTCTTCCTCTTCCTCTTCTACCGTGCGTTTCTCCGTCCGACCGGGGAGCTGCGTAGGTTGGCACTGTTGCTGGCATATTGGGCCATGACGGAAGAAGAGCAGCGAGTGGGTTGGTTGGTTGGACGTGTTCCGTGCCTCCTAGTGCATGAAGAAGGATCGAGATAACGGACGGGTTGAGAAGGCCAGGGAACAGAAGAGAAGCGAGGGGAGGGTATGGTACAACATGTACCAAGGTAGTGTTGTTCCGAATACGTGTACTACTGGGTCCTGGTAGGAAGAGGACTGTAAGCTGGAGGTGCTGTAGGAGGTCAGGTACCTGTAGTTCTCAAGAGGTGTATGTACTCTAGTACATGTAACTAGACTGAGACTAGTTCTTCATGGCGGGACCGAAGGAAGGAAGCGACTCCGATGACATCGGCAAATTTTGCGCCGACCATCCTCTCTCTCAGTGACCACCAGCGCTAGGAGGGTAGTAGGTCCGGAGATCGAGCTACTGACTTCACAGCCTGTGACATTGTCTTCTCACCCATCGTTCACTTCTACCTCAACATGTCAGGTCAGGTACATGTACAATACATGTCGTATATCAATACAGCCTGACTGCATCACGAGCCTCCACGCCCATGCACTGACCTTCCCATCCTCTCCTCGAGCCATTGGTCGTCTCGCTCGATCCTCATCCTCGTCACCCACCGCTGTCCATTTCCTGTCCATGTCCACGACCACGACCCCCCGAAGCTGATCACCACGAAGCATCGATCTGCACCACCTCACTCTCGGTTCCAATCCGTCCATCCATCCATCACGGGGCCGCTTGGCGCTGGGCCACCACAGCCACCACAGCCACCACCGCCATCGCTGCCATCGCTGCCATCCGATCCACCCACCTACCTACTCGCCCGTCCTCCTACACACGCTTTCACGAGAACCACCCACCATGGCGATCAACCACCAAGATGCTTCCATCTTCGACGGTTCAGCATCGCCGCAACCGCAGCCTCTCACGAAACGTGACGTTCGACGCAATCGCATCATGGACAAGCTGTTTGCCATGCAAGCAGGCTTCGCAGCCAACCAGAATCAGCATTATCGCGCACAGTTGCAAGGTGTCCAGGTCGATATGACCTTGGTCCTACGCGCGGATCCCTATCGCAACGATGGTCCACTAGAAGATAGCCACGAGGGGATCCGCGAGCTCGTAGAGCAGGTCATGCAGTCCGATAACCAAGGCCGGGGGGTTGCTCTTTTCGACGACGACAATGTCAAGACCGACTTTTGGGCCACTGCTGGTAAGCGGTACGGCGAGTTTGCGCGCGAGGTCAATGACTCGATCGAACGGCGCGACGCTGACCTTACCATGCTTCATGTAAGTGGCCTCAGATGTGCTCTGGCGGGAGAAGGGTCATCATCTAATCAAATTATCTTCACAGAACAATTATGATGCTGCGCTGCAGGAGCTCGATCGCTTGCACCAGCAACGCCTTCGCCAGGCCGAAGAAGAGCACCGCGAGCTCTCGAACACGATTCGACAACGATTAATAGCCACTCTGAATAAGAAACGCCAGCAACTGTTGCGAGACAAAGATCAAATAGACATATCAGACAGCAACGCTATGCTGCTCCACCCGAACCACTTTAGCATTGGCAATAATGTAGCATCTCCGAGTCAGAATGGGGTTGGAGTCGGCAAGCGAACGCGATATCTGAGACATCACAGGGCAGCGAGTCCAGGACCAGCAGGTACTGAAGCCGAGAATGGTAAGAGAAAGCGAAAGCTGGGTCAGGCCGAAGACGATACTGGCAATGAATCGCCTATACCAAATTATGGCGGCAGAAGTCCTTTTAAAGAGGCAAAGGGCACCCGAGAGTATGCGCAGTTCGAAGCACCAGCATACAGCTTAGAAAGACTGTTCACCGAAAAAGAGCTCGCACTTGCGACAGATCTGGCGAAAAAGGCAACGTATAAATACTTTTACCAAAAAGAGCAGGAACCGTCATCGAATAGCAACGGAACTGCCGTTCCTTCAGTAGATGGCGAAGTCGTGGAACCTGGAGACGCGCAAGGAGATGAGGCCATGGCAGGTGCGCATGGGACGAA
Organism: Sphaerulina musiva SO2202; assembly: GCF_000320565.1. Classification (NCBI taxonomy): domain Eukaryota; kingdom Fungi; phylum Ascomycota; class Dothideomycetes; order Mycosphaerellales; family Mycosphaerellaceae; genus Sphaerulina; species Sphaerulina musiva. The sequence goes on along the minus strand of NW_016017385.1, from coordinate 1,441,743 downwards.
CACCCCTCCACCGTCCGAGCCACCTGCGGCTGTCGGGATGGAGCGTCAGGCGTCGCATCAAGTGCTCACAAGGGGGGGAGCCAAGGCGAATCCGTTGGCTGCCCTCTCTGACCTGGCCAATGCTGCCGCTGCAGCTTCGAGTACAGAGCCTGTGATCAGGCGGAATCCATTTACACCTGAACAGCCCAGCTTTCACGCCACATCACGAGCTGAGAAATCGGGTGCTCCAGCTCCCGCTCCGGTGAGCAACCTGGACATGGAGAATGACTTTCAAATGATGCATGATGCTGGTGCGGACTACCACACTGCAGACCCCGATGGAGACGTGGAAATGGACCACCAACTGGCAGCAGATGAGGCCAAAGATCTACGACGAAGGCTACTGGATCAAGCTCTTGGCGTTGCCGGTGTACAAGCGCCATATCGTCTCCCACAACTAGAACCTGGGCCTGGTGCTCTGATTGGAAGAGGTGTCGATCGAGAGCCACGTACAGGATTCGCTCCCGTGCAACCTGTTGTGGTACGCATCGAGTCCAGACTCAAGACGACGAACCCTTCGACAGATATCACAAACGGTGCCTCTGGAGGCTCCATGGCTGCCGCACTGAGTGGGAGGCTTGGCGCCGAGCCCATGAGTCGGACTACGAGTGCAGGGGGTACCAGTGAACTTGGCGAGCCTTCCACGTCAAGAGGACGAGGGGGGCGAGGGAGGCTTGTCTGATGCTGTGGAGTGGATGTACTGCTTCAAGCGTGGCGTTCAAGCAGTCGTTGGATTATGGCATCGCTGCAGTGCTATGTTATTACACTTTACCAGCGGCAAAAGTAAGATCCCACGGGGCCAGGAAAGACAATGTAATACTTAATATGCCTTTCTTCTTATCAACCAACAACTCGGACTCTTTCTTGGATGTGCAGAGAGCTCCCGTATTAGTGAGGTACATAAAAGGGGACAGGCAAGGGTACATACATGTACATACACGACTGAGTGGTTCAATGTGAGCTGATGATAATGATATCTACCTACTACCTAGGTAGGTAAGGTACTTGTACATGTACCGCTCTGGGCGACGTATGTACATGGGGGAGGGAAGAGAAGAGAAGGGAAGGGAAGAGAGGGGAGGGAAGAGAAGAGAAGGGGAGGGGGTATGCGTATACTCCATCCGATCTGTACAAACGGCCAACCATGCAGTGTTGCCATGCACGCACGCCGTATCGATGCAATAATAGGGTATGGTATGGTATGCCCCCCTCCCCCCATGTGCCATAAGGTATGTATGTACTACGTAGGTGGCATGTGGTCACTTCATGACCTACATACCTACCTATACCTTACCTTTACCTGATTCATGCGCATTCTTGCATGGGGGGCGGGTCCCTTTCAGGTCACTGCTTGCTGCTTGCTGCTGCTGCTGCTTGCTGATGGATGAGCTTTGTTGAGAGGTTGTGTTTGAAAAGAAAGAAAAAATAAAAACATCAGGAGATGGGAACACTGAATGCGCGCGGGTACCTCCCAACATGTGGCACCACCAGGAAAGGCTACCTACCTTAGGAGGTACATACATACATGTACGTAGGTACCTCTCTTTCCAACACGGTTTGACAACACACACGCACACATGTTGGAACGCCCATCCATCTCTCTCTCTCTTTTTTTCCTCTCTCTCTCTCGCGTGGCGTGTCCATATTGTCAGTCAGCCAGTCGGTGCAGCCTAAAAGGGAAGGGAAGAGAAAAGGAAGAAGAGAGCTTTGAAGATGGAATGGAATGACAAGGTGAGGTTCATGCGTGTGCACTAAATCGTAGCTTGCCAAGAAAACTACCTAGGTACATAACTTTTGTTGATGTTTACCGTTGAACGCGAATCGAGCCCTAAATCATCATCTTAGCTAAGTCGCTTACTTCTCTTCACGATTCCTCGAAATATCGATGCTCGAAACAAAGAAAATTATTACACGAGCAATGTCAGCGATCGACCGATCGGTTCGATCTACCACCACCTGTAGTATCCCATCGCCACGTAAAACATCAGCTTAGAGGCATTCCACAGGAGCGATGACAGGGTGCGAGTCTGATGGTTGTCCAGGATCACATCCGATATCCTTTCTTCCTCGTAAAAAAGTTTCAAGACATCGGAGGACAACTCGGCCTCGCCACCACCATCATCGCCCGTCGCGTCTGCTGCCGTGTTGAGGAAAGATACCGTCTGGACAATATTGACGAACCAGAGATTCAGCGGAATGGGAGCTCCTCCGTCGGCTTGGCGTTCGCGTCGACGCCGGTTGTAAGATGTGGCGAGTGTCTTGACGGTGACGGGACCACCTTCTGCATCCTCGAGCATGGCCTGAAGCATCGCGGGCTGGAAAGTGTAGTTGTCCCCTTGCCGTGCGTCGAGTCGGGTCATGGAGGCGTCGTGCTCGATCACATTGTGTCGCCGCATATCGATCAGATCGAAGGTGTGATCAGGGTGAAGAATCTGGTTGAGAGGTCGGGCAATGGACGAGACGAGAGCTCTGTCCATGTGCAGATGTTGCATTAATGCCTCTTCGACCTGTGCAATCGTGATGTTCTTTCCATCGCGTGGTCTGCACGTTGTCAGAAAACTGTCTCGCCAAATCATGTCAGGCGGTGGCATCTTGCAAGAAACCGTGGTTTGCGAGCGCATTCAAGCCTGGACAAGGGCCGCGGTCTTGCACGTTGCCTCGGACATAGTGACTGTCGACAATGCCGTTTGTGGGTGGCTCGGGACTGCTTGAAACTTGCAGGAAACCGCTCCGGAGGACATCAGTAAGCCCGAGGAGCATCTCGAAGGTAAAAAAAGTGAGTGAAGGAGTTGAACGAACAGAAAAAGGCAGAAGGAGCTATCAGAAGGTATCTCGGTTGGCGTAGCAAAGGAGCAGTGATCAGAAGCAAAGTCGAGAGGAGGGCTTCGTGTTTTCCATGTCCTGAGGAATAAAGGTGCTTGCGTATGCATTCTCTGGCCTCTGCATAGCCGCTTTCTGAAGCTCGTGTTCAAGCTAGTCGCTGACAGCATACAGCTGAGAAGGATGTTTGTGTACCACACTCTGTCATCAGCTGAAGCTGGTGTCGACGCGCAGGTCGTGAAACTTGCCTGGCACGACCATCAGCAGGTTCATTGATATATGCTTATCCCAGTAGCTCGTTCTCTCAGACCTTTCGTTATATGTAGAATTCTTCTGGCCAGCCCATCCGACCCATGGAGTCTCCAAATTTCAAACCATCCTTGTTCGACACCATCTTCATTGCCATATTCCACGTCGTCAATCTTTACATCCCCTGGCATCGTCTCCCTGGCCTTATCGGGGCGTTCAATCTTAGTTTCCTCCGAGTCGAGTTGAGACAATACAATCTCCATGATGGGTACGCATCCGCAGATCATCAAGGAAAGCTCGGAGACATCACCGGATTGAACAAGCGATATATCGGTACTCGAAATTCAGATGGTACAGATAACTCCCTCGAGCTGCGGAAGATGGGATGTGCTGGCATGAGATTTGGGCGTAGCTTCAATCGCAAGTATTGTCAGAAGCCGACAGAAGATGAGTTGTGGAACCCAAGTCCCAGGGAAGTCAGCCTGGCCTTCATGGCGAGAGAGCCGCAAGATTTCAAACCAGCGACTACACTGAACCTTCTCGCGGCTGCGTGGATCCAGTTCCAAGTCCATGACTGGTTCAATCATGAAGACGTAAGTGTACTACTCATTCTGCACAGGAATCATCAAGTTAACGGGCCTAGAACGATATAGCATACGATATCCCGCTTCGAAAAAGTGATCCGTGGCCGGCAGACCATATGAAGCTGTTCCAGACTAAGCCAGACACCGTCTTGGACCCCTCCGACGAGCTCTGTCCTGGCTACCGCAACGCCAACACTGCTTGGTGGGACGGCTCACAGATTTATGGCTCAAGCGAGAGCGTCACACTGTCTTTGCGAAACAATCGTCCGAATGGCAAGCTCGTCCTAGAAAGGGTTGGCACAGAGGATCGATTCCTTCCACGCGATAGCGATGGCACGCCCAAGGTGGGCTTCAGTGACAATTGGTGGCTCGGAGTGGAGTTGCTACACACGCTCTTTGCCCTCGAGCACAACGCAATCTGTGACAAAATCCAACAGGCGCATCCCGAGTGGACAGGGTGAGTGCAGTGATTGCATACATGCGACCGGAGGTGCAGGCTGACATTATGCAGTGGCCAGGTCTTTGACAAGGCACGGATCGTCAATTGTGCGCTCATGGCCAAAATTCATACGGTATGACTTTTCTCCTCATGGCCGACTGCTGTTTCCCCGACTCTGACCAATACTGTACAGGTCGAGTGGACTCCCGCCATTCTAGCTCATCCTGCGCTTCAGATCGGGATGCACGCCAATTGGTGGTTAGTATGCACCAGAAATGATCCCTGCTGCACCTGGAACATCCTCACTGACTGTGGGCGCACAAATATAGGGGTATTGTTGGCGAGCAGCTTACCAAAGCAGTGGGCCGTGTCTCAAAAACCAGTGAAGACATTAGCGGCATTCCAGGCTCGGGTGTAGACCACCACGGCATCCCCTATTCCCTGACAGAAGAGTTCGTCTCGGTGTATCGCATGCATTCTCTGATCCCAGGTAAGTCCACGGTTCCAGCCTGTATATGCCTCGAGCTCGAGCTCAAGCTCATGGTAGTCAGACAACATCGCGCTCTTCGGCGCAGTCAGTGGCAAGCACATTAGCACGATTCCTACAGAAGATGTCATCTTTCACAAATCTCTCGATGCCATCAAAGCCGGCGCTAGCTTTGCCGATGCGTTCTACTCTTTCGGCATCAACTACCCTGGCGCCATTACCAACAACAATTATCCCAAGGTACTGCAACGTCTTCCCACACCCGATGGCCAGCTCCGAGATATGGGCACAGTAGATATTCTACGCGATCGGGAGCGTGGCGTCCCACGATACACCGCTTTCCGGCGTTTGCTTCGTATGTCTGTTCCCAAGACGTTCGAGGAGCTGACTGGCGGCAACAAAGAGCTTGCCGTCAAGCTGAGTAAGGTCTACGGGGGAGACATTGACAAAGTCGATACCTTGGTCGGCTCTCATAGCGAGCCTCTTGTGGAAGGCTTCGGTTTCAGCGACACAGCGTTCCGCATATTCATCGTCATGGCGAGTAGGCGCCTCAAGAGCGATCGTTTCATTGCCGGTGCTTGGAACGCTGAAATGTACACACGGGAAGGTTTCGACTGGGTGCAGAACACTACCATGAGCGATGTACTGGAGCGTCATTTCCCAGAGTTGAAAGCGCTCTTGCCCAAGAAGACCAACGTCTTCGCCCCATGGGACAAGTTGCCAGAGTCCAAGGCATACCCGGGGATGGAGACGAACGCGCCTCCATCGTAGATGCTTGGCGGGAGGGCAGTCGTCGAGGGATTCGGAATCAATTCAGTCTCATTATCAAAAGTAGCAAGTGTGTTATCATGCAGCGTGAACATAGGACGCGAGTCTTGCCTTTTCTCTGTAGTCGTTGTGGGAAGCCTGTGTATAGGCGACGAAGGCGAGTGACTCAGGTACGGAGCACATCGTTAGCCACTATTGGCGGGAATAAGCTTGGCATGGCTCAGGTAGGGATCGTTCGTTGGCCTGGGCATATTCAACCTTGCGCCGCGGGCCGTATATTCTTCACGGCTTGAATGCATTTGTCGCATTCAACACTTCTCCACTTGGCCTCCGACTGATTTGTTCCGTGATTCTGATCCAGGCAGCACAGCAACAGTAGGTCGTCCGAAGCTGCCGCATCCACGTATCCATCCCACTCTTCTACGCTCAATCACGAGCTGTGAGGCAAGGGAAAGTTCCAAGGCTGGACCTCGCGCAGCTATACGATGGTGTACTGCTGCTAGCCATGGGAAGTGGACCCCAACAAGGGCCAATTCAAGTACTGCACTGCCGCAAGTGTCGCAGATGTCTCACGCGCGGTATTGTCGACAGACTTCTCACACCACACGCGTATGCTCCTTGTCGCTTGTCATACGTCTTTCCCATCCTGGCGCCAGGATGTCGGAGAGAACGACGGCTGCAAGAGAGACACGCATCGTTACTGTGCGCGTGCAGGTACCGACGGTGAGGGTGATGGCAATGGTGAGGGTGATGGCGGTGGTGAGGGTGATGGCGGTGGTGAGGATGATGGCGGTGATGTGATGAGGGTGATGGCAGTGATGTGGTGAGGGTGAGGGGGAGGGTGAGGGTGATGGTGAATGGTGAATGGTGATGGTACCTCTACGGTTCTACCTAACGGTGCGAGCGGGTGCAGGTGCGAGTGAGACGCGTGGAAACGGCGACGTCATTGCCTCTTTTCTACGCGACGAAGGAAGACCTGAGAGTCCATCCGACTCCGACTCCGACTGCATTCAAGTTCATGTTCAACCCGAGAGCTCCGGTGGGAGCACGAGTTTGTTTGTTTGCATCATCGCAAATTTAGTGCAGCTGCCTCTTCTCTTCTCCTCCTCCTCCTCCTCCTTCTCACCCATTCCCATTCCCATCACCACCACCCAAACTTCTCTGTTTTTGCAGCTGAAGCGACAACATGGATTCCCTCCCCGTGCAGTCGCAGAGCGATATGCCTGCTGATGGAGCGCACAGCTTGACCGAACAGCAGGACACTTGGTCCGTCTACACCAAGACGCGCTCGACCATCAACGAGCAGCCGCTGAGCAAGGATGAGCTCGACAAGATGACCAAGTGGTTCCATGCCACCATGTACTTGTGTCTCGGCATGCTCTATCTCAAGGAGAACCCTCTGCTCAGAGAGCCGCTCAAGAAGGAGCACTTCAAGTCGAGACTGCTGGGCCACTGGGGAAGTGATGCGGGACAGTCCTTCACGTGAGCTCTCCGGAAAGACATTGAAATGCAGAGTTTCGCACTGACGCCGCTCCAGTTACATCCATATGAACCGACTGATCAAGAAGTATGACCTCGATTCCTTTGTCATCTCCGGCCCTGGCCACGGCGCACCCGGACTCATCTCCAACTTCTACTTGGAAGGCGTCTACAGCGAGGTTTACCCGCACAAGAGTGAAGACGTTGAAGGTCTCCAGAAGTTCTTCAAGGCATTCTCGTTCCCAGGAGGTATTGGCAGCCACATGACACCAGAGGTAAGCATCGCAGCGGTTGCCAGATATGGGGTTCGGACTCTGACTTGAAGTAGACTCCTGGCTCCATTCACGAGGGTGGCGAGCTTGGCTACTCACTCTCGCACGCTTTCGGTGCCGTATTCGATCACCCACAAACCATTGCCCTGACGATCGTTGGCGATGGCGAGTCCGAGACTGGTCCCCTTGCCACAAGCTGGCACAGCAACAAGTTCCTCAACCCCATCACTGATGGGGCCGTGCTTCCAGTGCTTCACCTCAACGGCTACAAGATCAATAATCCAACAGTACTCGCGCGTATTGATCAAGAGGAGCTTCGAAGCTTGATGGTGGGTTACGGATGGACACCGTATTTTGTCGAAGGCAATGATCTCGAGACCATGCACCAGGCAATGGCCGGTACGATGGAGCGTTGCGTCAACGAAATTCGGGCATACCAGAAGCAAGCCCGCGACTCGGGCAAGGTTTTTAGGCCAAGATGGCCGATGATCGTGCTACGCTCACCAAAGGGCTGGACCGCACCACGCAAGGTTGGAGGTCACTATCTGGAAGGCTTCTGGCGTGCTCATCAGGTTCCTCTGCCAAAGGTGCATACCGACCCCGAACAATTGAAGGTGCTGGAGACTTGGATGCGAAGTTACAAGCCAGAAGAGCTATTCACAGAAGAGGGCAAACTGGTTCCGGAATTGAGAGAGCTTGCGCCAGCCAAAGGCAAGCGCATGAGCGAGAATCCAATCACCAATGGAGGCGTTCTCAAGAAACCACTGCGACTTGAAAATTGGAGAAACTACGCAATCGAAGTCAAGAAGGGGGGAATCACGAACACCTCGGGCATGGCCAAGTTTGGCGAGTTCCTGCGCGATGTCGTGCGGGACAATATGACCAACTTTCGCTTGTTTGGCCCTGACGAGACCGAAAGCAACAAGCTGTCGGCAGTGTACGAGGTTGGCAAGAAGATCTGGGTCAATGGTATGCTCCCTGAGGACGAGGATGGTGGCAATCTGGACCCGAACGGCCGCGTGATGGAGATTCTCTCCGAGCACACGTGTGAGGGCTGGCTTGAAGGATACACACTCAGTGGTCGTCATGGCCTGTTCAACTCGTACGAGCCATTCATCCATATTGTCGATTCGATGGTCGGCCAGCACGCCAAGTGGCTTGAGAAGTGCGCCGAAGTCGAGTGGAGACAGGCTGTCGCATCCCTCAACATCCTCCTCACAAGTACCGTCTGGAGACAAGACCACAACGGCTTCACCCACCAGGATCCCGGTTTCCTCGATGTTGTGATCAACAAGTCTCCGGAAGTCGTCCGTATTTACCTGCCTCCTGACGGAAATTGTCTCCTCTCAACGATGGATCACTGCTTGCGTAGCGAGAACTATGTGAACGTCGTCGTAGCCGACAAGCAGAATCATCTCCAATATCTCGATGTCGAGCAAGCCGCTTCGCATTGCGCTCGGGGCATTGGAATCTGGGATTGGGCTTCTAACGACTACGGTGCCGAGCCTGACGTCGTCATCGCGTCTTGCGGTGATGTTGTGACCCAAGAGGCCCTGGCTGCGACCGCCTTGCTGCGCGAATATCTACCGGAGCTCAAGATCCGTTTCGTCAACGTTGTGGACCTGTTCAAGCTCCTGCCAAACGGATACCACCCACACGGAATGACAGCTGTTGAGTACGAATCGCTCTTCACCAGCAACAAGCCTGTGATCTTCAACTTCCACTCCTACCCATGGCTGGTACACCGTTTGACCTACAGCCGCAAAGGCCAAGACTTGATGCACGTGCGCGGCTACAAAGAGAAGGGCAATATCAACACCCCTCTCGAGCTTGCCATCCGCAACGAAGCAGATCGATACTCCTTGGCTATTCTGGCGATCGACCATTTATCGGAAGTGCTAGGTAACAAGGGCTCGGGTCCGCGTGAGAAGTTGGTCGAACGAAAACTGTCTGCGGAGAAATATGCGTACGAGAATGGCCTCGATCCAGAAGACTACAACACGTGGCAGTGGCCCTACTGAAATGCAGGGCATAGAGCAGGCAAAAGGTGCAGCTCGCCCATGGAGAGACAGGTGGTGATGAGACGGAAGATTGAATGAGTGTAACGAAATGAGTACCTGGTTAGACGGGTCACGTACATGTTGCGGGTGTCGCTTGATCGCTCCAGACTCCAGAGAAGAGAGAGGGGTGGATCGGCGGCTACATTGCACTAGCTCAAATAGGCAGGTATCCACTTTCAGAAGATGCCGTCTTGAGAAAAGTCCAAACTGCATTTCTCACAGGCAACTCTTGTTCTCTTTTGACAATATAACATACATTACCCTGCCTACCTAGCTCAGTAAGGATGGTGCCCAAACCCCGTATACCGGTCACAGTCAACGACTTTCTCGTCCTGCCATTGCTGCTTCCTCCAACGCCTGCTTATCACGCACACACGGCCACTCACTACCTCTACATGCGCCCGAATGCGCCCAAAGTGCCTTCGGATTCCACACCACGCGAGCTCTTCCTCGTCAATCTCCCCACTGACACCACAGAGCCACACCTGAGACATCTTTTTGCCTCGCAACTCGGCGGGGCGAGAGTCGAAAGTGTCGCGTTCGAAGGCGCACGAGTGGGGAAGAGCATTTCTGCGCCTGTCGCGCCTGTTCAGCAAGGAAAGAAGCGAAAGCGGGGAGCCGAAGCATTCCAAGAGGGCGGTGATCTGCCAGAGACATGGAGCCGGAATGTGCTACGCAGTGGCAGTTCGGCGGTCGTGACGTTTGTGGACCAGGACTCGGCCAAATTGGCGTTGAAGGAGGTCAAGCGGGCAATCAAGTCGCGAGCAGAAATTACTTGGGGAGAAGGCCTGCGAGATCTACCAGATCTGGGGAGCGCACGATACAAGTCACACCACGAGCTGCGATTCCCTGATCGTGCTGTACTGCAGCAGAGTGTGGATATCTTCATGGCGAACTATTCGGCGCAAGAGGAAGCGAGAGCGAAGCTCAGGGCGAAGTTGAGGAGTGAACCTGACGAGGATGGATTCATCACTGTGACGAGAGGTGGGAGACAAGGACCGGGAAGAGCAGAGGAAGCCAAGGCGAAGGAAGAAGAGTTTAAGAAGAGGGAGAAGTCGAGAATCAAGGAGGACTTCTACCGCTTCCAGACGAGGGAGAAGCGAAAAGAGGAGCAGATGGGGCTGGTGCACCAATTCGAGGAAGATCGCAGGAGAGTGGAGGAGATGCGGAAGAGGAGGGGGAAGATGAGGCCGGAGTAATCTTCTCTACTCAAAATAGTTACTACTTTTCGCTCTGACATGGAAGTTCGCTGGTGTCGGACTTGGTGACCTCGTGGTTCTCCTGTTGAACCAACATCGTCTCTCAATCGTCTGCGCTGGCTTAGAAGGTCCTACACCCAAAGATCTGAGGCTAATGCAGAACTGCAATATCTATCAAGCTATAGGTTCGGTAATGCCTGCGCTGAGTAGAACTACGTGTGTTCAGAGGGGCCACTATTGGAGAACTGCAAATATGTTGCAGCCTACTGAAAGATTATTGTTTGCACAACTTGGACACGAAAACCATGGCCTGCTTCGCTGTCGATGCTTTGGTAGGCGTACGATAGGATATCCCAGACCATTGACAATCCTCAGTCTCGAGAGCAATTAGCACCACGTGGAATAAAGAATGACTTTGTGCGTTTGTACCATAAAGTGTCGACGGATCTGGCGAATGGATAGCGCAACTTTGGTGCCAAATGGTCGAACAAAGACATGTTTGGGACGTGATGTGGCAGACCGGCAGTACCGCAGCTCAGCCGTTCAACGGCACTGTTCTCATCCTGAAGAGAGGATTACATACTTCCTAATGGTCTCTCCAGAACGGCAGCTATGGATCAAGGTGGAGTCCAACGCCTGGCTGGCCTTCGGACTTCGTAAACGATATATCAAAAGAGCTCGTGAGTCGTCAGCACGTCAAACGACTGCGTGTGATCTGACTTTGTCATACAGCCGTAAAGACCATACGCAAGACTTGGGCCAACTTGACCGAGCCTGAGAAGGTCGCCATCGGCGTTCTGTTGACCACAAACCAGGCTCGCGAAGACAACCTGACAGAAGTCGAAAATGCACTTCCTCCCAGACCAGATGATGATGCAGGCGCCCGGGTGGACAAGACCAACTACCTCACTGCGCTGCGAGACCTCAGAAATGCCACTGCGCGAGCTGCTCTCAGCACTGTGGCGCTGAGCCAAGGTCGTGCACTGCATGTCGATCCATACAATTGTGCCGCCAGGTTACTCGCACGGTATACGACGCTTCTCGCTTCCGACACGCAGTTGACTGCGCAGATCAACAACTACTGGTCTGGCCTGCGAGGGCCGGCAGACACTCCGCCTCCCTCTCAAGGTGGCGATGCAGCGAATTCCACCGCCTTGGACATGCCACCTGCTCCCACTGACTCTTGGCTTGGTGGCTTTGCTCTCGGAAGAGGTGGGCAGGCGATACCTGGCGTGTACCTAAGACAGAACAGACACGGCCAAATCATGGACCGTGTGTGCGTCAAAGATGCCGTGTGGCCTTATGACCCTGAATCGGCGGAAGAGATGCATTCGTTGTGGGATCCCGACGTCGCTCCCGATGTATTCAATCACGATTTGAAGCAGCCGTCGGAGATTGGCGCCTTGATCAGACTCAATGCGTTGGCCGGATCGAACAGCATCATCAAGCTCCGCAATTGGCACCGTATCTCTCGGAACAATCGAGTATACCAGTACCGCATGTATCTGGAGTGGTGCAGCTTTGGTGACTTGTACGGGCTTTCTCGAAAGTACACGCCGTATGCAGACATTCGTCGGGTGCCACGGCCAGAGGACCCTCTCGAGGAGGACTGGTTACCGGAGGCCTTCTTGTGGTCCTGTTTGGAGAGCCTCGCCGAGGCCGCTTTGCTCATGGAGACTGGCAGCTTGCTGTCACTTCAGTTTCCGTGGTCACAGATCATGTAAGCGATGGAATCTGTACGAACATGCGTGTGTGTCGGGGCTAACTTTGTGCACGTCCAGACATGCAGATCTAAAGCCTGAGAATATATTCTTGGCCTCCAATATCACCAATCGATATCCCGGCTATCCAACAATCAAGCTCGGAGACTTTGGACTAGCGAATATCATATCGCATGATGGAAACAGAGTGCTCCCTCCTGCTCGATATTACCAGGGAACCGAAAAATGCCGAGCCCCTGAGCAAGTCGACAACACACAGCCAGTCAACGAGCAGACCAACGTCTGGGGTATCGGCGTGGTTATGTGGGGCCTGATGAATTCAAGGACTAATGCGCTCCAGTTCTATACCAGAACCGTTGATCCCGGTCCACCTGTAGTGGTGACTTGGGTCCCTACCAACCCACGAAGTCCTGATGTGGTCTGGTCTCCAGATCACGTCTCACGGTATAGCGGCGTGCTCAGAAGATTGGTTCTCGAATGCTTGGAGCCTGTACCTGACGATCGGCCTTCGCCTGCTATTTTATTGGCCACGATCAGAGCGGCCACCAGGTCAGATACTGCCCGCGATCGTGCTAGTGGGCTCAGAAACGCAGACAGGAATGATGAGAGGTGGCTGAGTGATGCCCACAGTCTCAAGCTATCTGCTGAAAGATATCCTCATCATGCACAGCTCTCACTACACATGGACGATGCGCCAGAACCAGACAAGACCGTGACGGCAGTAGGGCCGGGCGGAGATGGTGTCTTTGGGCCCATTCCTGTAGGTGGAGTCATCCATACAGAGTAGACATTTCAGTAAATGGGACGATTGGATCTCCGAGCGATGGCGTTGTTCTTTTCACGGCGGCTCAAGTCCAAATTCATGAGTGTACGGCGAATTGGCAGATCTGGATTTGACGAACAAAGAACGATCGGATGCGGCCTGTTGTTGGGTGGACATGGCGATTGCTCTTCGCACGTCGCCAAAGACGGAAGAAAATGTGATCGGGATCAAAGAAACGTCGAAATGCGTGGCATTCATTCATTATTCGCATGCGGTCTACTGGCAGCATAATACCGTCCAGCATCATACACCAATTTTTCTGCCAGACTTTACTGACAAAAAGTCTCTCGGCAGATATCAGCACTACGATGGCCGCAGCAGCAGCAGCAACAGCTGCAGCCAATTTGGCCCTTTGGCTCGCACTCGAAATTGAAGGATGGCGAACACCACGAATCGCAAGAGGGGTGAGTACTGTACCAAGCAAGCAGCGTCCGATTGCTGCGACCAGAAGTGGGGTATGGAATCGCATGACCGCTGCTGAGCGAACTGCAATGGCGACGGAAATCACAAACTTCCGAACCAGTCAAGGCAATATCGACAATGTCCGAACGAACAACCCCATACCACCAGTCCCAACCGACTTTGACGACCGAGGCGCAGCGCGGGCTTACTTGACTCCTCTGGCAAACATTAGAGCCGCATTGGCCGCTGCTCGGCAGGCCGCAGTCCAACTTCGAACCATTCGACAGACCCATGGTCTCTCAGGCACGACTGTTGCGTTGCTGCAAGGTTTTGAGGCCGCTTACTTGGCTGAAGAAAACCGGATAACAGCTCTTACCGGGAATTTCCAGCAAGCCGTGGTAGCAGAGGGTGCCCGTCGAGCAGCAGCAGGACTTCCGCCTCTAGCCAGTGACGACGGTGGTCACGCCGGTGGGGGCAGACTACCCCCTCCGCCGAATAATGTGTGGGTGAGTGAGCAAGCTGCTCCATAATGGTGCTGTCACATGCGCAGGCAAATAACGAGTCCTACAGGTCGGAGGATGGCCATTGACACCAGGCGGTCAAGCTCGGCCTGTCGTCTACGTGAGACAGAATCGTGTTGGCAGGATCACAGACGTGAGTAATGGAAAAAGAAAAAAAAGGTCACAACAGCAGCAGGATTCCCCTGAGACTGATCTATTATGTAGCGTGTCTGTGTCAAGGACACTCCGTGGCCGATGGGGTATCCGTCGGCTACCCACCCGATCGCAAGGGAACACGTGCAGCGTTGGGATCCCGATTTCATTCCTCCGACCAACAATCACTATGACAGAAAACCTGCAGAGGTATGTGAGGTGTATCCCTTCTCTCTCCGTCAAGCATTGTCAAGGGTACTGACGAAGGGACTAGATCGGAGCTTTGGAAAACATGCGTAACATCGTTGGCAGCGACAGCATCGTCCAGATGCGAGGCTGGCATAAGATCTGGCACCAAAACCAGCTGCGATGGTATAGGACGTATCAGGAGTGGTGTAAGTTGCAAATCACATCCACAAAAACAAAGACAGAACTTCCCGCTGATGATGAATTCGTGGGCACATAGGTGGCTACGGAGATATATACCATCTTTCTCGAAAGTACCAGCCCTATCTTACACGCAGCGGTATTCCATCTCCGCCCCCCGCTCAGCAAGACTGGCTACCTGAAGCCTTTGTGTGGAGCGTCTTTGAAAGTCTTGCGAGAGCTGGCCGGATCATGTCACGAGGAGCCGTGACTGGAGCTGGACCGGGCAATTGGTCACAGGTTATCCACGCTGACTTGAAGCCCATGAACGGTAAGGGGGAGACCGCCCGTGTTTCTGACATGTGCAATATTATTTATTCGTGGTTGCACACATCGTTCTGACGAGAAAGTTGTTTAGTCTTCCTGGGCGAGAATACCTCGGGCCTGCACAGCGGTTACCCACTGGCCAAGATTGGCGATTTTGGCTGCGCCATGATCGTTCCGCATGATGCCACCAGAGGGGCACCGCCTCATGAATATTTACATTGGGGGACTGATTACTGTCATGCTCCGGTAAGTTTACCCTCCCAAAGAAAAAGAAAAAAAAAAGAAATCCCCCCAATACACACACACACAGTAGTAAACAAAAGGGGCTCATGAAAGAAACATTACAGGAACAACAAGCCCTCAACGCCAACGGCACCCACGACCTCTCCGAAAAAACCAACGTCTGGCAAGTCGGAATCACCATGTGGGCACTCCTCCACTCCGACTGGAGCGCCGGTCCCAATATAATGAGTCAAGGTCCCTACAACCCCCCCGGTGGCCCACTTGTCCATCCTCGCGCCCGCAACCCCATGACAGCCACATTCCCACTCGAAATTCAAACCCACTATTCCATCCACCTCATCTCGACCATCTACCGCTGTCTCCGACACGACCACACGCAACGCTACACTTTCGATGAGATCCTGGCAAGATGTCGCAACTCCCAAATCGCTCTTCCGCAACAATATCGTTTGCGACAATCGCCGCGCGACGATGCGAGATTTTTGAATAATGATAATGCGATCAAACTTGATGAGGACCGCTGGCCGTTGGGCGCGCCGTTGACGAGACATTGGTATCGGTTGAATGATCAGGCTGAACCTCCTGTGCCGGCGAGAGGTGCTGGGGGAGACGTTAGAGGTATGGGTATACTTCCGCCGCATGGGACGGGTGTGCCGGGGTGATGATGATGATGATGATGATGAGGGGCTTGTAATGGATGTTTATTAATGTTATTGTGATTATTAAATGTGTAGAGGGGAAAGAGGGTCGAGTTGTGGTAGTAGTACCTAAGTAGATGCGACAGTCGAGATGCTATTGAATATTATCGTTTGTGCACACATATTCATCCATCCATCCCATCTCGATATGAGATAGGGGGTCGCGACATGCAGTGACAAAAATGTGTTTAGGATATATAAACCTTTTTTGGACTCCAATGCTAAGGTTACCAAGTACTTCCAAAAAGATGAAAGGAACAGAGGAGAGAAAAAAAAGTCCTTCGTAAAAAGTGAATGTCATGACGACTTGTCTCCTCAAGAAGATACCTACTACACCCACCCCCCGCGCCATTGCTACTCACGTCCACCTCTTTGTGGCCGGCGTGGCAAAGAAAAAGTACATCAACAGATCACAACATACATATCCAAGAGAAATGCAGCCGTATGTCACTCCGATTGACAACAGAATTGGAATGCCAAAAACTCCACGTCATATAGTCTGTCCCGTTCGAGTAACGAGTGATATATTCAAAAAAACCAAAACAAAAAAAGTTGGTCCTTCCCATGCGCCCATCCCGGTTGTTTCTTCCGCCTGCTTGCGGGCATATTATAAACACAAAAAGGTATCGGGATATTTTGAGGAGATCGACAGCTTTGTACGCTGATCGGCGGAGACTGTGGCCCTGGTAGCCGCAAAGAGAAGGGGCCGTGTAATAGAAGAGAGATAGAAAGTTGTGTGTGTGCGTGTGCGTGTGTGTAGAAAGGAAGCTTGGGCCTCTCTCATTGGGTATCGATATTGACAGAATAGGAACGTCGTGGTGTTGGTGGGTAGATTGAATGAAATACCGGCTCTCATGGAGATGGAATGGCTGGTAGGCTGGGATGGTTGCGTGGTTGGGCAGCGCGAAAGCAAAATCTTTCATGACCAAGTCGCGTTTGCGCAGTGTTGCTGCATCGCGCATCTGTCCATGTCGATTCGCTCCCGCGTCGACCGCCCTACAGGAGAGGCTGAGATATTGCGGCATGCAGGGAAATGTTCACGTGTCCGGTACGATGACGGAGCTCCCCCATTATCCTGCGGATAGTGCGTACCCCAGGATGCGCCATGGCCAGATTCTCTCCACTGTGAGAGGGCACAAAGCACTCGAGCTCTGCAGCGTCCATCAAAGGGGGCTTGCGCACCCAGGATCTAATTGAGCCCGTCTGTCTCCGTGCCAATAGCATCACCAAACGCGAAATTTGCATCAAATCCTAGTCCAGTATCATCCCCGCCAGTGTTGTTCAGAAAGCTGTCAAAGTCGAAGTTATCTAGTACATCTCCAGAGTCAAGATTGGCGAAGTCCATGCCGGTAAACTGATCCGTTCCGTTGAGGTCGCCGAATGGCGCATTGTTCATATCGGGCACTTGGGGTTGCACGTTGTTCTGCTGCTGGCCATTGTTTTGTGGCGGACCTTGGCCTGGTGCACCGTTTTGCATGGGGAGGTTCTTGTTGTTACTGAATGCTTGTGCGTTGCTCGGCGTGACTGGCGGCGGTGGCGTAGGTGTTGGAGGTGCGTTTTCGTTTTGGTTGTCTGCGCCACCCTTCTTCGAAGCAGGGCCCTGAGATGATGTTAGTGCTTTGTCAGAGCAGATATCAGCCTTGCTTGCATCGATGGCCTACCTTTTTGTTGTCAGCAGCCTTCTTTAAACCCGGCTTTGCCTTGTTCATTTGGTTTGGTGTTGGTGGTGCAGCCGGCTGTGCAGGGCTGCTAGGCTGTGTACCCGCTTGGCCTGGGTTCGTCGGTGCTGGCGGAGGTGGCATGTTGTTCGGTCGAGGCGTCATATTCGGCGGTTGCCCGGGTGGTCCTGCTTGACCTGGTTGCTGTCCAGGCATCATCTGGCCCTGCGGCCCTTGTGGACCGCCTGGATACATCTGTCCGTTCGGCATCATGCCTTGTTGCCGCATGAGGTCCATCTGCTGGGTACTCATGCCTTGGCCTGCCATCGGATGCGACGAGGGAGCGCGCATCATCGGTCGGCCATCAGGCCCCATGACCATCTGTCGCATTTGAGGGTTATTCGGGTCCATCATGCCAGGTTGTGGCGAACCGCGGCCTGCGATGTTGGTGTTAGGAGACATGCCCATGTGTCGAATGTTCGAGGTGCCGCGTTGCATGTCACCAGCAGCAGAGCTGGGAGACGGAGCTTGCATTCTAGCAGGCTGTGGTGACATGTTGCGTGCAAACTGACCTCCATTGGGGCCTTGGACACCCGTCGGGTGCGCCATGCTATCTTGTTCTTGGCGTGCCATGAGCAGTCGCTTCTTATTCTGCTGCTCGAGCAACATTAATTGCATCTGGTAGTCTTGCAAGGCATGGTTGCCGTTGTTCGGTTGTGGTTGGCCGCCCGCGGCTGGAGCAGGACCGTTCTGCTGCGGCATGCCCATGCGCGTGTTATACTCGAATTCGCTCCCTCCCGCGTTGGCATTCATGTTGGACTGCGCCATGGGACTCGATTGTGCTGCGCTATGCATGGCGGGGTTCTGAGGCATGCCCTTGTTACTGTTAGATGTGGTTTTTTGAAGTGCACTTTGCATCTGCTGCTGTATGGCTTCAGAGTAGCCCTGAACAGACTTCGCTTGTATGTTAGTAGGTTGGACGGACATCCTCTGCAATTGTTGTTGTTGTAGATGTTGTTGTTGTAGTTGTTGTGGTGACATATTGTTTGGATCGAGGTTGTCTCGAGCAATTATCTCTTCAACCTTGGGGGGAAGGGGCATCGCATGGGGTGGAGGGTGGAAAGGATGACCGACCTGATTTGCGCCTTGTATCTGGCCTGGCTGAGCACCTCGTGCTTGATTCATCGCCTGCTGTTGCTGCTGTTGTTGTTGCTGCTGCTGCTGCTGCTGCTGTTGCTGCTGCTGCTGCTGCTGCTGCTGCTGCTGCTGTTGTTGCTGCTGCTGCTGTTGCTGCTGCTGCTGCTGTTGTTGCTGCTGCTGCTGCATATTACCGTCGAGACGTTGTCGTTTCGGCGAAGGTGCCTCACCACCACCAGTGTTTGGGGAACCAGACCGTGGGTCACTCATATTCATCTGTGACCCCTGCCGTTCCATCTGGTTACCGCCTTGGTGCATTTGGTTCCTTTGCATTTGCTGTTGCTGTTGCTGCTTCATAGCGTGAATCTGCTGCGGGGTCCTGCAAAGACCATCAGTGATAGCCCGTAGTGAATGGTAGCGTGCAACCACATTATCCGCCAACGAACGCAAATCAAAAAAACTCACATTCCGTTACCCATGGCAGTCTTTCTCAGGTCGTTGCCCGCTATCCCGTTCATCGCGTTGTACTGCTGACGCATGCCATTCGGGTCCATGCCATTGATCGCGTTCACGCGTCCCTTCATCTGTGTGCGCTGCTGTCCGACGTAGTTCAGCGTGGTAGGCTTGCCTCTGGAGCGGTTCCCGTGATACAGCTCCCAGAACTGGCACCACCAATCTTGAAGGAACGGACTATCCTCGCTCGACAGTGCCAACGGAGCGGGGAGATCGCTGGGTCGCTTCTGAATGCCGACGTGTTCCTTGCTGTCCACGTCCATGTTGCTGTCGATGCCGTTTGCTTGGTTTTGTCGCTGGTTAGGCGACTGCTTCACGTCTGACGTCTCAATTTCCATCTTCTGGGAGAAGACGCGTGCGACATCGTACTCTTGCCGACAGAGCAGGTAGTCGTATATGGCGGTATTGAGCTTCTTGATGATAGCGTCCGGTGTATAGGTGGACGAGGGCGTCCCAGCATTGGCTGGTTGCCCACCCACCGGGCCGCCTATGCCACTCATCTGCATCTGCTGGCTCATGCTGCAGCTGCGAGGGCGACGCGGTCGTTAGGAGGAGGAGAAGGAGGGATGTTTGGTTCGCGCAAGAACGGCCAGTCGTGGATACGTGATAGGCGTAGTGGTAGTATGGAGGGGGAGCGCGATACGGCGCGGCGCGGTGTGGTGTGGTGTGGTGGAGCGCGGGGGCGGTGGTTGGGGCTGGTGATGGAGACTCGAGACTCGCGTCGCAACACCTGCGCTGATGTCGCGCGGGCGCAAGTCGTCGGCGGCGCGTTGGTATAATGGACTCGAGCACGCCAGCAAGGCTGTCAGCACACGCGCGCGGAGGCAGACTAGGCCAGGTGGGTGGATGGTGTGTCTGGCGGAGGTCCAAGAGGGTTGTTTTGCGACGCCCGGTGGCTCGGGACTGGGCACTGGCGTTCGCACAGACGCTCACACGTCTGGGCGGTTCGTCGAGACGGGAGAGCAGTTTCAGGCCTGCTGCCCTCGTCGGCGCGGTGTAATGGGGCGGTGCGGTGCGGTGCGGTGCGTTGCGGTGCGGTGCGGTTCAGGGAGGTGGATAGGGAATTGTGGTTCCTGGCAGTAGCTTGGGAAGATTGCAGCACTGCGACGGGAAGTTCGTCCACGAGTCTGCGGATGTGAACCCCCGTGCGGCGTGCGATCAACGCGAGGGAAGTAGAACTATAAAAAAAAAGCGCTCGCTGCAGCGCGCGCCGGCAGTAGAAGGGATTTGGGAGGGAACTTCGTTCGAGGAGTAAGCTTTCGTCCTCCTCTACAGTAGAGTGGTCGGTCGCATGGACTGAGGTGTGGTGAGAGAGAGAGAGCCACGGCAAGGGAAACGTGTGGAAAACGAGTGCAGCATGTGTTCGAATTAGGATTAGTTCCAGGTTGCAGTAAGATCAGGTAGGTAGAACCGTAGAGGTAGTGAGCAACTGAGTGAGCACTGCACTGATGAACAAGTGAACGTGAGAACAGGCAGCTTTCAATCATCATCCCCTAGGAGGCTGGAGGCTTCTGTTGGGCCTCTTCACATTATTATTGTTATTATTGTTATTATTATTATTATTATTGTTGTTACAATATTCAGGTAAACACACATATGTACTTCACTCCACTACTGCACGATATACAGCTCTGCCCAAGCACCGCTGGCTGCCTCTGCTGCCTGAGATGAGGGCGGAAGAGGGCGATAGAAAGAGAGAGAGAGAGAGAGAGAGAGATGTGTTTGTCACTGCTGAGAGGGATGTGCTGGCCGGCCATCTGCCACCTGACCTAGTCGTAGACTAACGAAAGGCTGTTGATAGGCTCGAGCCTCGCCGAGCGAAACGGAGCGGTCCAGTCCTACATCGCCGCGCCCAAACTAGGTAGTAGGAGGGTCGTGGTTTTAGGTACGGAGAAGGCCCTGATGATGATGCTGATGATGCTGATGATGCTGATGATGCTGATGATGATGGCTAGAACGGCGCTGTCAACACTCTTCCTCACCTCTCAAGCGTGTCCTACAAGTGACAAACATATTCTGTCCCGTGCAGGTGAGTGGATGTGTGCTGGCTATGGGATGGGTTGCGAACTCTATCGCGTTGCCGATGGAATACCGGCCGATACGCACGAGGGCAAATCAGCTGTGCCTGTGGTCGATCCGGCTTGCTCCCGTTGTTGTCACGCATGGGATGTGGCTGTGGATAAAGGTCAGGTAGCTCTCCCACCACTGACCAGATCGCAAAGCGGTGTCAAATACATGCAATACCTTAATCAATGCCTATCTGCCAACACACCGCAGTGGCGGACTCGTCAAAAACTACCCTACGGCAGTGAAGAGCTGTCCAGACTGGAACAGGTTGGTGTCGAGGCCCTCAAGGGCGGCTGCTTGCACATTGCCACAGTCACTTGGTCAATACGGTAATCAACAATCACATGTAGCGTGCACACATTCTTGTTCCAGTTCAGGCGTGAGACTACATCTGGTGCTTGCTGCATACCGTGCCACCGCGCCCTTATATTTCCGGATGCAAAACACATGTGCTCGGAGGGTTCGTCGCTACCGTCTTCCCTTAAAATACCTGGTACCTTAGCCATCGATAGCCGACGAATGCGATATAAAGGTGCGACAAAGTGCCAAAAGCGAACTGCATGGACTGGCCAGTCCTGCAGGAAAGCGACCTTCTCGCTCAGCTACTGTATCGATGTAGCAGGCTGCCATCTTTCGTGTTGGTGGCATACAATGCTCCCTCAATGCTGTGAGGCACATACATGTAACAGTCCGGAAAGCGCTGGTATGCGACGAGGCATACATATGCGACATGTGGTGGTGCGAAGTTCTCAAACCTCCAACCGCATCACTCATCGTCTGGCGGCAACTCGTCCTCGATATATCGTAACAGCGTGACCCGCATCTCCGTCGTATCATTTCCTCTCAGCACATCACTGACAAAATGTGCCTCGACTTGCATTTGCACCTAGAAGACGACGGGGTTAGCATTCATACCACATGCCACCCCAAATCCACCAACGACATAATACGCACCATCTCCAACGCCCCACGGATCACACCACATAGTATGTTGCTATACCACAATTCCTCCTGACTCCTCCCGTCATCCGGCAACTCCACAAAGTCCGCCAAAGGATTCTCCTCGAAGACGAGCCCAAACCCCTTCCCATCAGCCGTCCAACCTGTAACAGTAGGCGTGATGTTCATGAAGATCTTGAATCCCACTTTGCTAATAATCTCTGCTGTTTCTTTGAAGCTCGAGCAACTTCCAGTATTACTCTTTGCCAAAAAATCCTCAATCATGCGTTGTCCCATGTTGTAGCCCATGCGATCAAGTTCGGCGTTGACTGCTGTGTAGTCCGTTTGGGCAGCGGTGTTGGGAAGGAGGAGATCACGGCACAGCTGGGCGACGATTGTGCCGTACGTGAGAGTGACTACTTCAGCATTGATCTTTTCGACGCGCGATTTCCACACCCTATACAGTTGTTTTAGTTATTAGTACCAAGAGTAAGTGTGTAGAAAAGATGATGCCTTACTCTTCGCCCAGACGAGCTGCTTTAGAGGTCATGGCTGTAGAATTCGAAAGGCGCGTCCGGGATGGTACACGCGACTGCTCAGGTTCACTTCATTGCTCCAGACGGGATTCCAGTTGCTGTTCTGTGAATGCGTGAAATGGGCTCAAAGTAACAATCGGAGGATGGATTGAGTGAGGTCGGTAGGTGTGATTAGAGTGTGAAGGGAAGGTTGACAGCCTCGTGGTCCTTGCTCGGCCTATCCTAAGGTCGGGAAGCTTGAGTGAAGGTCAGGATTTTTTGTGGAAGCTCGCCAACCAGCCCAATAACAACAACATCACCGATTGGAACGAGTCGGAACGCCACACGAACAATCATCTGGACAGAAAGAGCGGCGCATATTCTCAAGATGTCGGGCGAAAAGCGCTCAGCGGACCAGACATTTGGCAGCTCGCAGCTGGTGAAGAGACAGAGATCCAATGGAGATATGAACGGAGCTCTGATACAGAGCAATGGCGCGGTAAGCATGTCTTGCAGACAGAAAGCCTGGACACCCAAAAACAGTGCTAAAGCAGCATCCAAGGGGGAACAATGGCTGATCAGGACGGATGAGTAGGGATTTGGCGCAAAAAGCCTTCAGGCGCCTGTCATGGAACTGAGTGGTGAGAGTCAACCCTGTGGAAGGAACTGAACTGTACTGATTGGATTCCGGTAGGTCACTCTGGTGAAGTCTTCACAGCTCGATTCGATCCTTCTGGCGCTCATATCGCATCTGGATCTATGGATCGGAGCATCCTGCTCTGGAACACATCTGGCGAATGCGAAAACTATGGTATTTTGACTGGTCACAAGTCCGCAATTCTGGATCTCCAGTGGTCGCGCGATAGCCAAGTCGTCTACACAGCAAGCGCAGACAAGCATGTCGCAAGCTACAACGTGGAAACAGGCGAGAGGATACGAAGACACGTGGGGCATGAAGAGGTGATCAACTGCTTGGATGTAAGCAAACGAGGAGAGGAGTTCTTGGTGACGGGCAGTGATGATGGCTCCATTTCGATATGGGATCCCAGGCAAAAGGCAGCACTGGACTTTATCGAAACGAGCTTCCCAGTCACTGCGGTATGCTTGGCCGAGGCGGGGAACGAGCTGTTCAGTGGTGGTATCGACAATGAGATCAAGGTGTGGGATTTGAGGATGAAGAAGGTCACCTACGAGTTGACAGGGCACACGGACACCATCACCAGTCTGGCAATATCACCAGATCAGCAGAGCTTGCTCTCATATTCCCACGACTCGACCGTGCGAACATGGGACGTGAGACCATTCGCTCCTGCGGACAGGGCGATCAAGACCTTTGATGGTGCGCAAGCAGGATTGGAAAAGAACCTCATTCGTGCGTGCTGGGATAGTGAAGGCAAGAGGGTGGCTGCTGGCGGTGGTGATGGCACGGTGACCATCTGGAACAGCACAGATGGGAAGCTCATGCATAAGCTGCCCGGCCACAAGGGTACTGTGAATGATGTGCGCATATCACCGGATGGATCCATGGGTGAGTCCACGATGCAATCTAGTCGCGATGTGGATCTATGCATTTGCTAACAACACTACTCCAGTCCTTTCCGCAAGTACAGACCGCACAATGCTACTTGGCGAGCTGCCCCGGTAGCGACGTTGTTCACAACAGAAATCTCATTCAGCAAACAAGCACCATTCACGCAAGCAGAAGCTTCACCTTCGAATGACTGCGTATCCGCCTGAGCCAATAATGTAGCGTGCCTCGTCGCACCAGCCTATGAGCGATATCCCTAGCGAAGCGCCATAATGCGATCGCTACTCCACATGAACCAGTCGTGCTCGAGAGAGAGCGGGTTCGCAACTCTACCCACGAAGAAGCAAAACTCATGACCACGAAATGAACTTGCTGCGCTGCTACACAATGCAAGTCGATCCTTGTCTCAGTGAGCCAACAGTAGGTAGTGAGTGATACATGCAGTAGCTAGCTACTGGAAGGTATATCGCACGCTCATTAATCGTCTGTCGACCGCCACTCCGTACCTTAGACGTACCTCCTAGTACCTTCTAAGGTACATGTATGTAGGTAGGTACATGTAAGTAGGTAGTCAGCACACCGTACCGTACCGTACCGTACCTTACCTTAGGAGGTAGCCAAGAGCGCCCTTTGGATGTCTCGGAGATCTCATCTGCCAACGAACGGCTGATTACCTTTCCCTACATGTACCTTTCTGGACTACCTGACCTACCTATGTACCTACTTATATGTACCGGGCTTATAATCCCCCGGACGACAAACTAAATCGATGTATTGAAGTGTCCAAGGTACGTACTGTAGGTACTGTAGGTAGAATTGAGTCGAGATCTGACCCACGCATACCTTAACGAGCAGGATTACCTTAGGTATTCATCAGTGTCCATAGAGACCACAAGGTAAGGTACTTCCTACCTACCTGAGCTAGACACGAACACCATAAAACGAAAATCATCAAATAGCTCAAGAGTAACATAGGTATATATCTACACTTCGCACAAGGAATCTACATCTCATCAGTCGCCCCCGAGGATCAACAGACAAAACTACAGACTCGGTCGGCGGGGAGGGCGGAGGTCTTTTCTATAAGATTACACTGTGATTTCTCTTATTTGCTTCAGCCCCTACCTTCGACTACCGCTGCTTCTTCTTTCTCTTCTCTATGACATATTTCGGCTCATATCGCCGCGGATTCTGCTGTAGTCAAGAAGACCCTCGATCTGGCCGACAGCCGAAACCGCAATATCACGGTCCCACAACTTCTCCTGGGCGAATCTCATGACATCCTTGGCGGTAATGGCGCCCACTACTCGCTCCACCTCTTCCGGTGCAAGTCGGCGACCGGTTGTGATGATTTGTCGTCCAATGTCTTCTGCGACTGCGGTCGTGCCATCCAGAGAGAGGAGGATGGAAGCCTTCAGTTGCTGCTTGGCACGCTCCGTCTCGGCTTCGGTCACGTTGAAGGATAGGCGGGACCATTCGCGGAGAGTGAAGTGGACGAGATCATCGATGCGGGTGACGGCATCAGTGACAAGATAGATTCCCCACAGACCAGTGTCTGAGTAGGAAGTCGAAAAGGACATGAAAGAGTTGGCAAGCTTGTGGTCGTGAACAAATGTGGAGAGCTTGGATCCTAGGTATGGGGAGTTACCCATGCTGCGGTCCCAGTTCCCTACAATGGCCTGAGTGACGAGTGCGGTAAAGTAGTCGTCATCCTTCCAGCTGACACCCTCGACTGCAATGGCGATGTTAGCGGTCGGCATGGTGTCGTCTCTTATCCGGACCTCCGATCCAACAAAATCCGGCTTCGCTCCGAGTGCACGGTCGAAGGCGTTGTTTTGTGCGTTGGGGTTGTATGCTGGGACCTTGGAGAAGTACTTCTCGGCGAGCTGGACCATCTGGTCGTGTGGCACTCCACCGGAGCCCACCAGAACCATGCGGTCCGCGGTGTAGTTGGTCTTGATGTAGTTCTCAAGATCGCTGCGCTGGATGCTGAGAATGTTCTCTCTGGGGCCCAAGATTGTGCGGCCGAGAGGCTGCTCTTGGAAAGCAGTTGCATGCAAGTGATCAAACACGACCTCCTCCAGCTGCTTGTCCACCTCTTCCTGCTCGCGGAGGATGACGTCTCTCTCGCGCTCAATGGCGGATGGTTCGAGCTTGCTGTTCTGCAGGATATCGGCGAGGATGTCCACAGAGGCGGGCACATCGCTGTTGAAGGACTTGGCGTAGTAGACGGTGTTCTCTCGGGAGGTGTAGGCATTGAGGTGGCCACCCATGTTCTCAATCTCGAGCTCCAATTGCGACTGGCTGCGCTTTTGGGTGCCCTTGAAGGCAAGATGCTCGAGGAAGTGTGCGGTACCATTGGTCTTGTCTGTTTCTGCGCGCGAACCCGCATCAATCCAGACGCCAACGGTAGAAGTCTGGGCATAAGGAGAGTATTCCGTAGCGATCTGTGATTGCCCTCATCAGCGATGCTGTCTCTTTCACTATTTCCATGCTCTTGCGTATATGGATGCTTACCGTGAAGCCGTTGCTCAGCGTGGTGGATTCGGTGGTGGCTCCATGGCTCACAGGAGTCGCGAGGGCTCTGCGGGTGATGCTGGGTCTGACGGCATTGATGGCGCGCTGAGCACGCAGTCCCGTCTGGAGACTCAATGCTAATCTTCGAGAGGCCATCGCCGGGGAAGCGTCGAAGGGGGCGGGGCGGAGCGGGACGAGGTGGTGGTGGTGGAAGAGGGAGGACAACGGTGGATGCGCGGATGGACAGGCTGTCGCTCGTGAAAGCTCTCTCTACTGAGGACTCTCGATGTTTTCTCGGCTGGGCTGACCTCAAGTTGCAAGTCGAGTCGGGAGTGAGAAACGGGTGGTACGGACAGACTTCCTCGATCTATACCGCGCAAGAGAGATCACACAACGATACAAGTTGATTGGATATATCGACTGCTATTGAATTCCAGTGGGTGCGCCTAATTAATTCCTATTCGATACCATGCTGTAGAAGCTGTATATACATGTTCTTGGCTGTTCTGCCTTCAAACTTCAAAGCACCTCTGTCTGTGCCAAAAGTCCTGATCCGCTTCCGGGCCTGGCCACTCATATGCGATGCATTGATGACATCCTCGGGCCTAAGAAGCTGCCGGCAATAGCGCTGGCACATCCATTATCTTCGACCACAGGAGATCCGACGGGAGAGTACGGACCATTGAACAGACACCACTCCCTTACCATCCTGTCACCACCACACTCACAGTCATGGCATCCATCATGCGGCCGACGCTCCTCCGCCAGGTGCAGAAGACTGCTTCCACCCAGCGCGCCTCTTCTTCCATCATCTCCAGCCTGCGAACGGGCCCGCAATCCGCTTTGACGACACGAGTTCCACGATCCGCCTTCCAAACATCTGCTGCCCGCAAGATTCTGCCACCGCTTCCACAGGTGGTCCGAGGAGGTGTAAACGACCCTGCTCCCGTTCCAGAGTCGCACCCGAGCCATGGAAGCTATCACTGGACTGCTGAGAGGTATGCATCAAGCTGAAAGTGGAGAGCCAGAGAGGGAGAGCAAGAGTGAGAGGGAAGGTGAGAGGGAGAGGGAGAGTGAGAGAGGAGGAGAGGAAGAGAGCGGGAGACGGCAAACGGCCGAGAATTCAAAAGACATGCTGACATGGAGAAATGACAGAGCCGTCTCTATCGGTCTCATTCCATTGACCATAATGCCCTTTGCTGCTGGTTCCCTCAACCCAGTCATGGATGGTGCCTTGATTGGCTTGACCATCATCCACACATATATCGGCTTTGGGTGAGTGGGACAATAGCTACATTTCCTATGCGCCAGCTATGGACTTTGCCGCTAATTGCCCTGTCAAAAGTGCCGCAATAACGGATTACTTCCCAACATGGCGCGTGCCAAAGACCCGCAAGATTGCCGACTGGGCCAACGTGCTCATGGTCTTCATCGTCGGCTGGGGATACTACGAATTCGAGACGAACGACGTTGGACTGACGGAGGGTATCAAGAGAATCTGGAAGGCTGGTGCGAATGCAAAGGATGCGGAAGCTAAGCTGGCCGGTGGTCCTCTGGACAAACTTTAGATGGCTTGAGCATGAGAGGCGGCGAGAGGAGCTGCAGTGTTGTGCGGTTTCCAGTGTACAATTGACTCGGATCAGAACGAGTAACCAGAGAGGCAGGCATACATGGTACAGTGCTCAATGCCAGAATATCGGAAAATCGGCTACTCTCCTTTTTCCTTCACTTACGTGCCATGGCAGGTTCCACTCCTCGGGCCCTCTCATCGTTCTCAATCCGTATGCGTTGGACAAACGCGGAGGATTCACTCAGAGCCCCTTTCCAGCAAGGCAGACCTGGCGACCGACTCTTTGTTTCTTGGCTTTCTTTCATGATGTGATATTGGACTTACAAGCACATTGTGTTCACACAAAGGCTTGTTTCACGAGTCTGTCCCGATAAACAAAGCCAAGAAGCAGACAAGGCCACGCCGTATACAAATAGGGCCATGTGCCCGCGTTACTGCCTTCTTCTTCCCACGCATCCTCTGCAGCCTTGATCAAGCGATTACAAATCGCTCAGACTCAACGGTATTCAACGTCTTGAGCCTACTTTCATCCCAGTGCTGGCACTAGACATGACGCTAGATCAAGAGCAGCAGAGTGAAGCCACGACATCCAACACTAACACATCAATGCAAACCGCAACGATGGATCAACAGCAGGACACCACTATCGGTCTTGCCTGCACTTTGGAGGCAGAGAAGCCAGAATCACCAACAGACAGCGACAACTCAAGTGTATCCTCATGTTCTTCCGATGAATCTGAAGAATACCCGTCAACGTACGTGTACGGTATGTGGCTCCGGACGATTGTAGAGGAAGACGAAGAGGAAGAAGAGGAAGACGAAGACGAAGACGAAGACGAAGAAGAAGAAGAGCAAAAGGAAGAAGAGTGGCCACTCCCAAACCTCACCCAAGCAGAGCACAACAACACTGACAATATCTCGCAGAACCAAGAGCGAGATCAAACCCTGCACGCCTTGACCCGCGCGACTCTGTCCCCTCGATCAAGCCCCAAGTACTCCCCTTTCCCTTCCATTCTTCCCACCCCTACAACCTCGCAAAAGAGCTTCATCAGCGGCCCCTTCAAAATCACCGATTCCCGCTTCCGAGCACGTGCACCCAATGGACCCCTGAACTCCCACCCACTCTCCGCCGCCGAGCGACGCGAATGTCTGGGCCACGCCAATCGTCACCAGGCAGTGCGAAAAGGTGAGTGGACGAAAAACCACTCCATTTGTCCGAGAGTCGAGATGGGGGCGCCTTTGGAATTGCCCAAGTATACTTGTGATAAGGGAGAGGGGTGGCAGCCGAGGGATTTGTTGGAGTTTTGTGGCAAGGCTCCGATGAAGAAGGGATGAATGATTGTGTGAGAGATTGAACGGGTTGGATCTGATCAGGTAAGTAAGATAGGTGCGTTGCATGAGTGTTGTCCGTCCACCTCCTGGGTGGTGAGAAGGTATTGTAGAGGTTTGTAAAGTACGATCATCCCGTTCTAGTCAGAGAAAAGAAATCATAAAATAAACTGAATTGCGAAAGCCCTTCACCAGGTATACTGTAGTCTCATTCCATCATCCCCTTCCACTCTGATTCCCATCCAGTGCATAATAAAGTCAAATCAAATTGAAACTCCCATCCATCCCACCAATCCCCAATCCCCAACAATAACAATAACAAGCAATGGCTAAATGGACCAGCTCTTATTGCTGTGCGTAATCAACTAATAAATATATAAAATACTCCAGTTGAATTTTATTATCAAAATAGGAGAAGCTCAAGCTACCTACCCCCCGGGCCGAGACCTTTCGTCTCCATGGAAGTTCGAATCTACGAACTCACTGTCTCTCCACCCCGATATTTTCTGATAACAGATATCGTTCCTGTGTGTTGTTTATCGTCCGCTGCGTAGTGCCCAATGCCTAATAGTAAGGCCACTGGGGAAAACCCGAGAGAGAAAATTGAAAGAGTGAAATATGAGCGAAATTTCGTCCTGATATTTACTTCGTGGAAATATCTAGATGTCTTCTGCTACCTGCCGAGACTGTATCCCCTAAAGCCTTATATCGGAATATGCAACGTTGCGAGTCACAATAAATAAATACGTCTCGACTATAATATACCCTCCACCTTCAAGGCTCGTCCCCGAACTCTTCATTCCCCCTTAAATGGCGTTGCAAGCTGTCTTACTCGCCTACGTTTCTACCCATACTGTGCCCGTATCGATCTGCTCGCCCACTCTCCGCATTCTCGATTCATCTTGCGTCAGCACAATAGCCCGCTAGTCCGTTCTCATTACCTATTCTCACAGACTTGACAGCTAGGATGACTCGGGCCGAGCACCTCGACTGTTCCGGGAAGTGGTATAAACTCGTAGACATCGATCGGATAGCTTCCGGAATGCATATAGGGGATTCTGTCTGATCAACCTGTTCAAGAGATCCAGCAGCGTGATATTTGACAGTGCTACGAGCAAGAGATAGGTGCTGCCTTATCCTCAGATTACAAATCCAACTTTACCTTCTGTTGGCTGGTGTTATAGTACTTCGGACAGGCAGCGTGAGCAAGCCACTCAGTGTCCAATATATTGCAGTTCGACATTCGAGGAACTTTGGATGCTTCCTGTTGCATCAGCACGAATATGGAGAATTCCAGTGTGATTCCCGATCCCACGCCATTCCATCACTGGCTGCGGGACAATGAGAACCTGCTGCAGCCACCTGTGAACAATTTCTGTCTTCACGCGGGCAAAGACTTCATGCTCATGGTCGTGGGCGGGCCCAACGCCCGCAACGACTTTCACGTGAACGAAACGGAAGTGAGTAATCTCGAGCTGGAGACCCGATTTCTCACCTCGTTGGTACTGAACCATGTTAGGAGTGGTTCTATCAGGTCAAGGGGACGATGCTGCTGCGCGTGATCGAGAACGACCGATTCCGGAACATTGAGATTCACGAAGGCGACACGTTCTTGCTCCCGGGCAATACACCTCACTCTCCGATTCGATTCGCCGACACCATCGGAATGGTGATGGAGCGGACCAGGCCCGAGAAGAGCGTGGATCGATTGCAGTGGTACTGTTCGAAAGGCGAACACGAGCGGCCGACGATGATTCGAGAAGAGGTGTTCCACTGCACGGATTTGGGTACACAGCTGAAGCCTCTGATCGAGAAGTGGCAGCAGGACGAATCGAGTCGGAAGTGTCCCGAGTGCGGCGAGATTGAGGATGCCCAGTTGGTGCTGCAGTAAGTAGGAATGATCTATGGCAAAGGGCCAAAAGGAGGTCCACAGATGTATCGTCTGGCACGCACATACCGTGCACTGGCTACAGGGTCCAGAGGTCCAGAGCCTCTTTTCGTGGTCTATAGACAGCGCCAGAGCAATCAGGGTGTCGCGGTCATGATAACATGCCCAGTCGCGCCTCTCTGGGACTTTGCCGTCTTTTGATGTCCATATCTACCTGCCACCTGGTATATTCACGATATCTCTTGCGCATGCCCTCTAGTAATCGACCCAGGAGTCGTTACCGCAGCTCGCCCCGAGGCTCGAGTGGGTGATGCGTGTCTTCCAACAGCTCTGTCGAGCGCGTAGGCTCGTCGATAGCTCGGCAGGGAGGTAGTAGGTAGGTAGTGCTGACACTGCTGAGAGTGAGGTTCGATCAGGGGGGCTCGACAAGGGTCGTTCGTTCGTTCGTCGGTCATCTCATCTGCATGCGCTTCAGGCTACATGTGGCTTCACTACATGTATACCGTATGTACTGCGCGACGTCGATGACATTGTCAGTGTCTCGGATGTTCGTAAAGGATGAGCTCAAAAGAACACTCGTCACACAAGAATAGATGGGACCGCTTCGGAGAGCAGCTTCATTTGGGACACCAGCCCGAACCGAGGCTAGTCGCCTTGATATACTTCTAGCACTACCGGTGTTCGACCAGATACATATCCATTGCCCTGTCTTCCACTTCTTTCTCTCAACAATTATCCTGTCATCTTCGTCTCATGATTTTTTCTGTTGCTCGCATAACTCGGTCAATAGGTTCGAGATCTCGGCATTCAGCATACCACAACGATTATCACCATGGCAGCATTACCCTCAACGTACAAGTCCGTCCATCTGGCCAATAGACCCAAGAACCACATCGAATCAGACACGTTTGTGATCAAGCAGAATCAGACTCCATCGAGCTCCTCATTGAAAGATGGCGAAGTTCTCTTCCAGCCCAACTATCTCTCTCTCGATCCCGCCATGCGAGGCTGGCTCAATGACACCCGATCATATATTCCACCGGTCAAGATTGGTGCTGTCATGCGTGGCGTCGGCGTCGGCACCATCGTTGCAAGCAAGTCTTCCAAGTTTTCTGTGGGTGAGACAGTGTACGGAGGCTCTGGTTGGAGTGAATTGGCGGTGCTGAAGGAAAAGGATGTGCAGAAGTTGGATTTGCCCCCGAATGGAAAAATGACCGATACTCTCGGCGCTCTCGGCATGCCTGGACTGACAGCGTACTTTGGAATTATCGATGTGGGCAAAGTCCAAGCGGGCGATTTCGTGGTCGTGTCCGGAGCTGCTGGAGCCACGGGCAGCGTAGTGGGCCAAATCGCGAAATTGAAAGGGGCGAAAGTGCTGGGGATTGCGGGATCAGAGTCCAAGTGCAAATGGCTGGTCGATGAGCTCGGGTATGATGACGCTCTGAACTACAAAGACCCGGACTTTGCGAAGAAGTTCCGCGCCGCAACGAAGCAGTTGATTGATGTCTACTTCGACAATGTTGGTGGTGAGATTCTGGACCTGGCCCTCGCCCGAGCAAAGGAACACTCGCGATTCGTCATGTGTGGAGGGATATCACAGTACAATAGCAAGACTGCGCAAGGGCCCAAGAACTATCTCATGATTGTGTCTATGCGGATTCGAATGGAGGGATTCGTGGTGTTTGACTACGAAGAGAAGTATCCCGCGGCCAAGAAGGAGTTGGCGCAATGGATGGCAGAAGGGAAGATCAAGCGGCAGGAAACCATCATCCGGGGTGGCATTGAGAAGATGCCGGAAGCATTGCGAGCACTGTATGAAGGCGTCAACACGGGCAAGCTGATGGTGGAAGTTAAAGTCCCCTCGGAAGCAGGGAGGACGAAGCTATAGTAGGAAAGGTGGTATGAATCTGATATTAGTTTGATAGTGGCCTCCCAGTCATGATGATATTGCCTGTAGTCCTCGTTCCAGCTGTGATGTTCGTGGAAAAGTACATGTACTTCCTATTGCGTGCCGTTTCTTGGCTGACTCGTGTACCTTGACAATATTTCACTTATGCAACCAATGGTGAGTGATTATAGGTATACTGTGCCACTGTGGCGGTGCTGCGTGGGTGGCTCTAGGTGGCACCTACTATGCACTTTCCATTCACCTCTAGGTATCAACATTCCATAGTACACCTCTCGTCACTTTCACTCTCATCCGCTCACGAGAACGACCATTCCTGCTGTCGCTGTGCTCGCTCGGGAATATGTTCGTGCGTGTCGTCCTGGACCAGCCGGCCAATGTGGCTTATACCAACCTGGACATTATTTCCGGCCAAGTCGTGATTCGAACGCCCAAAAGCGAGAATGTCAACTCGGTCGTCGTCAAGCTCGAAGGGGAGAGCCGGACGAGGCTGATGAGTGCGCCTGGTCCGAACGGGGAGAGGCCCAAGCCGATGATCGAGTATCACAAGCTGTTGTATAAAGTGCAGATGGTGTTTCCTGACGCCCATGCGGCAGAAGGACGAAGTACAATGACGATGGGCAGGACGGCCTATGGCCTGCCGCCTGGCGAACACATGTACCCCTTTTCTTTCAAGGTACACCATGGAGCACTCCGGACTCTACTCGCGAGACGGGCCACTGATGGACTGTACTATAGATCCCATTCAACAACAACTGCACCGCGAACGGCCTGCAGCAGCCAAAGATTGTGGGCATGGAAATCGCAAGACCTGCGACTCGGCATGTCAAGAAGACGCTGCCGCCCACGCTGAGCGGATTCCCGGGCGAGGCAGAAATCAGATACTATGTCAAATGCACAGTCAACCGGCACGGCTTTCTGAAGGAGAATGCCCGAACCCAAGTACCCTTCAATTTCTTTCCGATTGAGAACCCTCGCCCACCCGTGACGGGATCGGAAAGCTTTGCTCGTCAGAAGCATATGTTCGACGGCTTTCCCGGCCCTATGAATGAGAGTGCCAAAGAAAAGATGAAAGGGATATTCGGCAAGAAGTCGAGTAGCACGCCCAATTCGCCACTGGTAGCGGGTGGCCCGCCGCTGGTCAGCATCGACGCACGCCTCCCCGAGCCTGCCATCCTGACCTGCAACCAAGACATTCCTCTTCGACTGATATTCAAGAAGCTGAGTGAGGTCGGCGACCAGGTCTTCATGAACTCATTGCAAATCTCCCTGATTGGTTACACCAAAATTCGCGCGCACGAAGTCTATCGGACGGAAAGCAACAGCTGGATCATATGCAGCACCAGCAATACCAACGTACCACTCGGTAGTCCATCAGACCCCGTGGATGCGGAGAGCATTCTTGATGATCGTTTCTGGCGAGGTCCCGGGCATACCCTACCCAACACAGTCGCTCCGTCCTTTGAAATCTGTAACATTGAACGATCGTACCAACTTGACATTCGTATTGGGTTGAGCTACGGCAATCGAGACGCGAAGGTACGCATTGGGCAGTGGCGAACGGTGGTGAGAAATTCGATGAAGAAACAGTCTTAATCACCATACTATCGCTCGCACAACTTTGCATTGTAAGCTGACATTCTGTTCCACAGCCACAACAGGTCGTTCTGCCTCTCCGCATGGACTGTCAAATCTATTCTGGTATAGCGCCACCAGCGGAAGTGATTGCGCGCATGGCAGAGGCGAATTCGGGAATACTCCATGGACGAAAACAAGATAAGATCTGGAATCAGGGGAGAATGGACACTGATTTCGGATCTAATCAAATACCGCCCACTCCGTTCGATGCTTCAGCTGCACCATGGCCTTCACATGCCCACGCTGGTAGTAGTGCTGTCCCGCAATACGACGAAGCGCCTCCACCGAGTTATGAGGATGCCATCGCTGATCGATCGGGGCCTGTCACTGCACCACGGCCGACGTACGCGCCTCCTGCGCAGGTAGAGGATCCCTTATTAGGTGGCGATGAGAAGAAGGGCTGGCATTAGGTGTATGATGTTTGTAGCATTAGTAGCATGAGTGGAAATAGAGATGTGCGGAGGGGAGAGTGTATGAGAAGATGGACGAAGAAGAAGAAGAAGAACAAGAAGAAAAGAAGAAGAAGAGAATAACGCCAAGCCTCAGTCTTAGTAAGAACAGACGTTGTGATCACTGGGACGTTCAGGTTCCCATGGAGCCACAATGCAGATGCAAATGCGTCCACAAACGGATTGACCGTCTCATATCCGACATAGGTAAGGTACTTTACGTGCTGATATCACTCTCACAGAATTGCAGAAGAACAAAGAATCATCCCTATACCATACTATTATTGGAAACCGGTGTCAAGATGCCGAAGCACTGATATCACTAGGTACATACTGTATGCACGTGGGTGGGGGCCTGATCAGCGTGTGCGGTTCCGTTATTCACTCGCACGACATGGAGGATGGGAAAATGAGAGGACGGGGGTTGTTACACGGAAATTCATTATCAATCGACTCACAATCACACTGCAGTCCGTGAGAGGTATACCTACAAAACTGCGGGAAAGTCCAGAAGTCGTCCTGTCCTTTCTTGTTCTCTTCTCTTCTCTTCTCTCACCTTCCTACTCAAGTCAGTATACCTCAGCTACCTATACTTCAATATCAGATCATATAAAAGCATCAAGATGTGGACTATCTTGTCCGCTGTGGCTACAGGCGTGGGAGCCCATTGTCTCTTCTTCAACCGCGGCGAACATCACATGTACCCCATCAAGTACATGCAGCTCTTCTTCCTCATTTGTGCTGGCAGTGGCATCTACCTGAGCAATGTTGCCGGACTCTCCCCTCTCGCCGCCGCTTCGACCGTGTCCGCGCTCGCCTTCAGCTGGCTGGTCGGCGTGTACTCGAGCCTTCTGGTCTATCGACTTTGGCTGCATCCCCTCGCTCGATTTCCCGGTCCCTGGCAAGCACGACTGAGCGACCTGTGGCTCTCGACCAAGCTCTCGAATCTGGACGGCTATTATGTGATTGATGGCTTCCACCAGAAGTACGGGAAGTATGTTCGAGTGGGTAGCAATGTCCTGTCCATTACAGATCCGGCGATCATGCAACCTGCATATGGCACGAATGCGAAAGCCGCCAAGTCGGACTGGTATGATGGCACGGGACCGCATCACAGTATGCAATCAGTGCGCAGCAAAGCCGTGCATGATCGGCGTCGAAGGTTGTGGTATGTTGTTGTTACTGATTTGCCTACACGTCCCTTGCTTTTTGGCTAAGGTCGGATTGTGCTAGGGCTCCCGCGTTCAGTGACAAAGCGGTCCGAGAGTACGAAAAAACGGTACATGAACTCAACGACAAGTTAATATCGAGAATCGACGGATTCCGAGGCGAGCCTGTCAATATGACGACCTGGTTTAATTTGTACAGCTTCGACGTGATGGGCAGATTAGCCTTTGGCAAAGAGTATCATATGATTGAAAATGGAAAACGACACTGGGCCCTCGGTAAGCATGGTGCCCGGCCGTACTGTCACGACTGGGACAAATGCTGAACGTTGGTAGATCTACTGACCGAGGGAATGGAAATCAGTGGGTTCAAGGTACCAACGTGGGTGTTCCGCGTACTCATTTCGGTTCCTGGTCTTGCTGGTGGATACTGTAATGTCGCCCTCCTGATACATGGAGCCCGCTGACATCTTGTAGATAAATTCTTGAATTTTTGCACGTCTGAGCTCAAATGGCGTGTCGAGAATGACGGCAAAGTGACTGGCAAAGACATTACGGGATGGTTGCTCAAGGCATACGCCGACGAGAAGCACCCCGAGGCGGATCTCATGTTGCAAGGTGATGCTCGCTTGATCATTGTTGCCGGATCCGACACGACATCAGCGACGCTCACGTACTTGTTTTATCACCTGGCGAAGAGCCGGGAGCAGGTAGAGAGGCTCCGACAGGAGCTGAGACCCTTGACAACTGGTGACTGGAGCGACAAGGACATCCAACATGCCGATCATCTCAACGGGGCAATCAACGAGGCTCTGAGGCTTCATCCTCCCGTGCCATCGGGGTTGTATCGCTTGACGCCGCCAGAAGGGATGCAAGTGGGCGACGTGTATATCCCTGGTGGCGTGACCTTTTTCGCTCCCCAGTACAGCATGGGACGAGATGAAGACATCTACACCGACGCGAATGCATTTGTTCCGGAACGATGGTACTCGAAGCCAGAGATGATCAAGCATCCTGACGCGTTTGCACCCTTCTCAATGGGCCCGTTTGGTTGCATTGGAAAGAATCGTAAGCACGCACGCTACCGGTTCCTCGCCTCATCGGGCCAATGCCGTTGCTGACTGCATGCACCTTACCTAGTTGCTCGTATGGAGTTGCGTACATTGACTGCTCGACTGCTGCTCAAGTATGACATTGCCTTTGCCCCTGGTGAAGATGGCACCCGAATTCTGACGGAGACCAAGGGTAAGCGATGGCGAAACAAACATACCCACCACGTGGTAAACACTGTCGCTGAATCATATCTACTAGATCACTTCACCCTGACCGTAGGACAGCTGGACCTCGTCTTCACGCCCGCTACGAGTTGATAGGAAAAGAAGGAAGAAAAAGGGGGGCTTTGAGAAGCGCGGCGCTGCCGGAAAGTGTACGACAGACAGATTCGTGTAACATGAGTAGCTGAGCTTGTGTAACACGGCTGTATCCATTGCATATCTCACTCCGACGCGATTCCACAAATTTTGTCAATACGTGTCAGTGTGTGTGTGGTACTGGGGAAGGAAAGCAATGAGCAGCAGATGACCTGTTGCAGCCAACATGAATTAGCTGCGGTTGCGGCCGCACCCATTCGGCTTGTTAGGAGGGAATGGAAGTGGTACCTGTAGGTAACGCCGCATTTACCGACTACTCTGACTCGTGTTTTTCGAGATGGAACTGGTCAGGATTGATGAGGAATATTGATATAGAGAGGCTGAATTATTACGATGATATTGTTGCTTGCTGTATGGGGATATGTTACCTAGGTACTCAGTACTGGTACTGGAGTGTATCTACCTTACCGTTCCACCTGATTCTTTTGTGATTCTTTTGTGATTTGATTGATCATTGATTGACATGAGAGATCCGAGTCGTCGCTTGCGAGAGCCGAGAGCCTCAGAGAGGAACATGCATATATTCTGCAGGGTATCCCCAGATTCTTGGCATCGATATCTCAGGTACCTTATGACCTCGGATCTTTCACCACTTTATGCACATGCTTGTATGTCTATTGCGGCTGTTTTGCTTGTTGGACCATGTGGTCGCTCTACCGACATGAGTAATCCTTTCTTCATCAATGCAGTGCCGTCCGGTTGTCGGTAGGATATAGCATCACCTGGTACTTCCTGTCTGTCTCTCTCCTTCTCTTCCATTCTCTTCCTCCCCCTCTTGCACACCAACTCCCCATTCTACAGAACATACCTACCATACACACACTGCAGATCAGATCTCATATACCGCCATCGAAGACCACCCTCATCGCCTACCATGGCAGCCTCCGCCACCATCTCCTCCTCCATCGACGCAGCCAATCCTCTACTCCAAGTTCCCTTCTCCGAGCCACCCTACCTCCTCGGTCTGCCTTCCCCCTTCTACGCCGAAAAGCATTTGCGGTTCCAAAAGGCCTGTCGAGCATGGCTCGAAGAGCACTTTCTCCCCTACTGCATGGACTGGGAGAACTCGGGTGACCTACCCCACGATCTCTTCGCCAAATTCAATCAATACAACATGTTGCTCCCCAACCTCCCCTCCCCTCTGCCTGTCACATGGCTGCATCAATTGGGCATCAAAGACATCCTCGGCACGCCCGTGGAAGAGTGGGATTACGTGCACACGGGCATCTGGATCGACGAGGTACATCGCAGTGGGCTCGCAGGACCCGCGAGTGGGTTGACGGCGGGATTTGCATATGCGATTCCGCCAATTATTAAATATGGTTCGAAGCAGTTGCAGGATCGATTTTTACCGGATCTGTTGTCGGGGAGGAAGAGGGCGTGTATTGCCATTACGGAACCGGATGCTGGGAGTGATGTTGCGAATGTGGGGACTACGGCGGTTAAGTCGAAGGATGGGAAATATTATATTGTGAATGGGACGAAGAAGTGGTGAGTTTTGTTTGCTTCCTTCCACCCATGGTGGGGAGTGTGGGTTGGGGTTTGGTTGGAGGAGAATTGAGGGACTGATTCATGGGTGTGATAGGATCACGAACGGTGTTTGGAGCGATTATGCTACCATGGCCGTGCGCACGGGAGGGAAGGGAGCTGGTGGTCTGACGCTTTTGGTCGTGCCATTGAAAGCCCAGGGTGTGGATATGAGGAGGCTCAAGGTGACAGGCAGCAAGACTGGAGGAACGACATTTATCGAGTTGGAGGATGTTAAAGTGCCCGCGGAGAACATCATTGGGGAAGAAGGCAAGGGGATGTTTTACGTGATGAACAATTTGTGAGTTCCCTCCAGACTACATGTGATGTTCGATTTTGATCTCAGGGAGGCATTGACTTTGGTGATGATGATGCTGATGACAACAGCAACCACGAACGTCTGCTCATCGCAATCGGAGTGACTCGCCAAGCACGGGTGGCACTATCCTCAGCAATGGCATATGTCATGAAGCGAGAAGCCTTCGGCAAAGCCCTCGTCGAACAACCCGTCGTGCGCAACCGTCTCGCCAAAGCGGGCGCAGAGCTGGAAACGTTACAAGCGTGGCTGAACGAATTCTTGTGGCAGATGAACCACCTGCCCAAGAGTCAAGCCGATACGAGACTGGGTGGTTTGACCGCACTCGTCAAAGCCAAAGCCGGCATGGTCTTCAACGAGTGTGCTCAAACGGGCGTGATGTTGTTCGGTGGCAACGGTTTCACGGAAACGGGCCAGGGCGAGCTGGTCGCGCACATTTATCGTGATGTGTTTGGCGCGAGGATTCCGGGAGGGTCGGAAGATGTTATGGTGAGTTCATACATTCGTAATCTGCCTTGTGTCACGATCGTCGTTGTTGTGCTTCCTTTTTTCTTTGGAATGTCAACGCTGACTGTGTGCTTTGTGCCATATTATAGCTGGACCTGGCTGTGAGGCAGTTGGTGAAGAACTACCAAAAGGCTACGAAGTTGCTGGAGAAAGAGGGCAAGTCGCGACTTTGAAATGCTTGGATTGTTGGAGGAGATTGTATAAGGTAGTCGATGTATTCAATCTTTGTATGAGGTATGATGAATGATACAGGTATTACTATACGTATGGGGGCAACGTACATGTAATTGATATCCCCTCTTGTCGCAAAATGAAGGTTTTGCAAAAAACTCTTTGTCTGAACTTGTACAATATGCACAGTCATTCACTTGATGAATCAGAATGGGGCCGGGGAATGCCGTTCCTCCAGACAAATAGGAGCTGCCGGATAGTGCCGGCGCTGCCGCGGACTGCCGCCAGACTCGGAGGCGCCGGGGGTTTGTCGCTTACTAAACGACTCTACGCTCAAATTGGTCTAGCGCGTCGAGACAGGGCCGCACCTGCATCCATCTCGAACCAGCATCTCGACAAGTCCGCTTCATCCTCTTCACTACAACAACCACCACCATCATCAACCAGTACTCCGTCGCAACTACCAACTTCCATTCCTCGCAAAGCGCTCGGTTACACCATCGCATACCTATCTCGGTAACGTCTGCGACTGCGATTTACGGCATTCCAATCCCTTTCATCCACTCACGGACTGCAACTGTGGAGCGCGTCTTGCGTACTCCCGCGCCTCGCCACCTGGTGACGGCAACTTCATCGGTGCAGACGAGCAGAAAAGAGTAGCAGCGGGCTGGACAGGCTGGAAGGCGGTGGACGTGGCTCGGTGTGTGTGAGGGCGTCGGCAGAAAGTAACAGGCAGGCTAGCGAGGCGCGTTAATTCGAGATGTCGTACGCACACGGAGATGCCATGTCGGCCATGGCAGAGGAGGAGGAAAACTTTGAAGACAACACAATTACGGCCGAGGACTGCTGGACCGTCATTCACTCCTTCTTCTCCACCAAAGGCCTGGTCTCGCAGCAGCTTGATTCTTTCGATGAATTTGCCAGTACGACTATGCAGGAGATCGTGGACGAGACTCCAGCGATTGTCATCGATCAAAATGTGGCATCAGATGGAGACGATGAGACCAACATGCCTATCGTGAAGCGACGATACATCATCGAGTTGGGCATGTTGACCATCTCCCAAGCTGCCATGACCGAGGGCGATGGTAGCACGCGACAAATGCATCCACACGAGGCGCGTTTACGGAATCTGACTTATTCTTCGCCCATGTTTATCAACATGAGGAAGAAAATGATGCTTGCGCGTGAACGATCGATTGGCGGTCATTTGAGCGAGGATGGCACGCACTGGATAGATCCTGTGGGCTGGGACGGTTACACGACCGAAACTGTGTGGGAAGATGATCCAGACAATCCGATGGAGGCCAAGGATCAGGTTTTCATTGGCAAGCTACCCATCATGCTGAAATCCAAGATCTGTGCGCTGCGCAATCGCAGCGAGCAAGAGCTTTACGCCTTCCAAGAATGTCCCTTCGATCAGGGCGGTTACTTCATCATCAACGGCTCCGAAAAGGTCTTGATTGCACAGGAGCGTAGTGCAGCTAATATTGTGCAAGTGTTCAAGAAGAAAGGCACAAACACACCAGTTGTTGCAGAGCTCCGAAGTGCAATCGAAAAGGGTACACGCTTGATCAGCTCCATGGGAATTAGGTTGTACAATCAATCCGCGCAGTCGGCAGTCTCGGGCAAGACTATTCGAGTGACAGTCCCATACCTCAAGGTCGATATTCCAATCGGTATTGTCTTCCGTGCGCTCGGTATCGTATCTGACGAAGACATCCTGAACCACATCGTGGACAAGAGCGACACGCAAATGCTGGAAATGCTCAAGCCGTGCTTGGAAGAAGCTTTCGTGATTCAAGACAAGGATGTCGCACTCGACTACATAGGTCGCAGAGGCCAACAGCAAGGCACAAAAGACAAGCGAATTCGATATGCTAAAGAAGTCATGCAGAAAGAATTTCTTCCGCACATCTCTCAAGAGGAGGGCAGCGAGACGAAGAAGGCCTTTTTCTTGGGATACATGGTCAACCGCATGCTGCAATGTGCGTTGGGCCGGACAGACGAAGACGACCGTGATCACTTTGGTAAGAAGCGCCTTGACCTGGCAGGTCCGCTCATGGCGCAGGTCTTCCGCCTGAAGTTCCAGCAACTAGTGAAAGAGATGAAGCAATACCTCCACCGCTGCGTAGAGACGGGGCGCGAGTTCAACATCACTTTAGCCGTCAAGACTAACATCATTACATCTGGTCTACGGTACTGTCTCGCCACCGGTAACTGGGGAGACCAGAAGAAGGCGTCTTCGTCAAAAGCCGGTGTCAGTCAGGTGCTGAACCGATACACATATGCATCAACGCTGAGCCATCTACGGAGAACGAACACGCCCATTGGTCGCGATGGCAAGATCGCAAAACCGCGGCAGTTGCATAATACACATTGGGGACTCGTGTGTCCCGCAGAAACACCCGAGGGACAGGCTTGTGGATTGGTCAAGAATTTGTCCCTGATGTGTTATGTTACCGTCGGAACACCAGGCACGCCCCTTATTGACTTCATGCGCCAGCGTGGCATGGACCTGCTCGAGGAATATGATCCTGTCATGAATCCAAAAGCGACGAAAATCATGCTTAACGGTACTTGGATCGGTGTGCACCATAACCCGGGGCACCTCGCGGAAGTCCTCAGGACCCTGAGGCGCAAGGACACGATTAGTTTCGAAGTAACCATCATTCGAGACGTCCGTGACCGCGAGATTAGAGTCTTCACAGACGCCGGGCGTGTATGTCGCCCACTCTTTGTGGTTGACAATGATCCAAAAAGCTCGAATCGTGGTCACCTGGTGCTGAATCAAGAACACATTGGCAAGCTCCAGCAAGACCAAGAGATCCTTGCTGGTTTAGAAGGTGTGACCGAAGAAGAGCGCGAGTCGTCAATTTACGGCTGGACCGGTCTCACCCGAGAGGGTGTCGTCGAGTACCTGGATGCAGAGGAGGAGGAAACGGCCATGATTTCCATGACGCCAGAAGACCTCGAGGAGCACAGAAATATGCGACAGGGGATCCAGTGGGACGATGCTAGAGACGATCCCCACCGCCGAATCAAGCCCGCGCCAAATGCCTCGGTGCGGACGTGGACGCATTGCGAGATTCATCCAGCCATGATTCTCGGCATTTGTGCCAGTATCATTCCCTTCCCCGATCACAACCAATCGCCTCGTAATACTTATCAGGTAAGTGGTTGTCTCTTTTTCCCCCCCAGTCTTCAAGAAAGCTAACATTTGTCTGCAGAGTGCCATGGGAAAGCAAGCTATGGGTGTAACGCTCACCAACTACAACGTGCGCATGGACACCATGG
Source organism: Sphaerulina musiva SO2202 (assembly GCF_000320565.1). Lineage (NCBI taxonomy): Eukaryota > Fungi > Ascomycota > Dothideomycetes > Mycosphaerellales > Mycosphaerellaceae > Sphaerulina > Sphaerulina musiva. The sequence continues at coordinate 1,398,046 of NW_016017385.1, read as the reverse complement.
CGAACGTACTCTACTACCCACAGAAACCACTTGCAACGACAAGAAGTATGGAATTCTTGCGTTTCCGAGATCTGCCTGCGGGGCAAAACGCCATCGTCGCCATCGCCACATATTCTGGTTACAACCAGGAAGATTCCGTCATCATGAACCAGAGCAGTATCGATCGTGGCCTCTTCCGGTCCTTATTTTTCCGTGCCTATATGGATCAAGAGAAGCGTGTTGGTATGAGTGTAGTGGAGGCCTTTGAGAAGCCCACTCGTTCCGACACTATGCGCATGAAGCAAGGTTCATACGACAAGCTTGATGACGATGGCATCGTGGCTCCCGGTGCTCGTGTGAGTGGAGACGACATCATTATCGGCAAAACTGCGCCTATGCCACCAGATGCAGAAGAGCTTGGACAGCGAACAAAGCTGCACGTCAAGCGCGATGTCAGTACCCCGTTGAGGTCTACAGAGAACGGTCTCATCGACCAAGTACTTCTTACTACGAATACTGAAGGCCTTCGATTTGTCAAAGTCCGCACGAGAGTGACCAAGGTGCCACAAATTGGTGACAAATTCGCCTCTCGTCACGGACAAAAGGGTACTATTGGTATAACCTACCGACAAGAAGATATGCCCTTCAGTGCCGATGGCCTCACACCCGACATCATCATCAACCCCCACGCCATTCCTAGTCGTATGACGATTGCTCACTTAATTGAGTGCTTACTTTCCAAAGTCGGTGCGTTGCAAGGTCAGGAAGGAGATGCTACGCCTTTCACGGATGTCACTGTCACATCGGTTTCACAAATTCTGGCAGCGGCCGGCTTCCAGCAGCGTGGCTTCGAAGTCATGTACAATGGACACACCGGCAAGAAGCTCAATGCGCAAGTCTTTCTTGGTCCCACATACTACCAGCGCCTCCGCCACATGGTCGACGACAAGATTCACGCTCGAGCACGTGGACCTCTGCAAATCCTCACTCGCCAGCCGGTGGAGGGTCGTGCCAGAGATGGTGGACTGCGTTTCGGAGAGATGGAACGCGATTGTATGATTGCCCATGGCGCCTCCGCCTTCCTCAAGGAGCGTCTCCTTGACGTCTCCGACGCCTTCCGAGTTCACATTTGCGAGATTTGCGGTCTCATGACGCCCATCGCTTCGATCAAGAAGCAACAGTTTGAGTGCAGACCGTGCAAGAACAAGACGAAGATTGCCCAGGTCATCATTCCTTATGCTGCGAAGCTCCTCTTCCAGGAGTTAGCAGCTATGAATGTGGCCACTCGCATGTTCACCGATCGCAGTGGTATCAGCATTCGGTAGAGCTTGAACGAATGCGCTCGTACTCCGGCGGCGACTGTGACTCCGCAGGCGTCGAGGGAGGATACTTTGATGACAGGAGAGGTCGCCAAGGACGTAGCTACATGTGGTGCGACCGATAGATGCAGATCAGAGCGCGCACTCTTGAGGCTACCACGTTTGAAAGTGTAAGTTGTGGGTGCAGGTGGTCACACGTGCTTCTCTGCGCCGCACAAGCAATGATATTTGGGGGTTGGTGGATGAAAGAGGGGAACAAAACGGTCTTGACTAGGTACGGGGACCTGTAGCATTAGAGAGTAATGAGCGGCATGCTATCGCGTTGGCATAGCTATACCAAAAGAATCCAGAGCATATCCTCACAGTTCAACGCATTGTGCATTCTTAGATATGAAGGACGGATCGGTATCACAAAGCCTAGTTGGATCAGCTTGAAGTGAATTGAATAATGGAAAATCCTGGCTCCCGCGGACTTGCCTCCACACGGATCAGCCGAAGGCTCGAAGCCATCAAACTTACGTATGACGTCGCCTCGAAGCTCAATGTTCTCAATTCCGATCTCTCGGTTGCTTTGAGAGCTTCCAGTCCATCGTACACTCATTCGCAATCATGTTTTCAACGCGTCTCTTTCGTCCGGCTGCGCAGCTATCGCAGGTAACGACCACTCGGCCCTTGTGATGAAGCTGAGAGGAAGAGAAGAAACGGAAATGCTGACTCAATGGCACTTTTAGCACGTCCGTCGATACGCATCCGAAGCACCAAAGAGTGGCGGGACCAATCCTTTCCTGCTCGGCGCAGTCGGTGTCGCTGCACTAGGTGGAGGATACTATGCGTTTTCAGGCACGAAAGACCCGGTAGCAACGGCCATCGAGAACACAGCCGCTGCATACGAAAACAAGACTCCGGCGCAGGGAGGTCCGCCGGACAAGGTCTTCATCGGTGGTGATCAAGGCTTCATCAGTCTGAAGTTGGACAAAGTGGAAGATGTCAATCACAATACGAAGAAGTTCATCTTCGCATTTGAGAATCCCGAGGCCGTGAGCGGACTGCCCGTGACGAGCGCACTCATCACGAAATACAAGGGCCCGGAAGACAAGAAGCCCACGATCAGGCCATACACACCCGTATCAGATGAAGGAGATCGGGGACATATGGATCTGCTGGTGAAGAAGTACCAGGGAGGTCCCATGTCGACACATTTGCATGACATGAAGCCCGGCGACACACTCGAGATCAAGGGCCCGATTCCCAAGTACCCGTGGTCGACGAACAAGCACGACCACGTTGCGCTGATTGCAGGCGGCACTGGAGTGACACCCATGTACCAGCTTGCACGAGGAATCTTCAACAATCCCCTGGACAAGACGAAGGTGACCCTCGTGTTCGGCAACGTGACCGAGGAAGACATCCTGCTGAAGCCCGAATTCGACCAGCTCGAGAAGGACTTCCCGCAACGATTCCGCGCCTTCTATGTGCTGGACAATCCTCCTGCGGGCTGGAAGCAAGGAAAAGGCTTCATCAACAAGGAGCTGCTCAAGACGGTCTTGCCTCCTAGCGACTCGGAGAACGTGAAGGTGTTTGTGTGTGGGCCTCCGGGTCTGTACAAGGCTTTGTCGGGGCCGAAGAAGAGTCCGCAAGACCAAGGCGAGCTCGATGGCATTCTGAAGGAACTGGGATACACGAAGGAGCAAGTTTTCAAGTTTTAGACTACGATGCCATAGAGACTTTTTCTTGGACAGATCAGATAGAGAGACATGAAAATCTTCTCCCGTCACTCGCCTTCTCGCCTTGCCCTTGACGCTTAATCGGTTAATAGTTTCAAGGCATTAAGGCATACTATAATTTACCGAGAGATGTCCGAATCCCCCACACCCACGGCACGTCATCCGAGAGCATTGAATCTGTTCCATACATGTAGATTGTTGCTCTGTGACGCGACAGCGACGTCGCCCACAAACACGGACACGCGGCACTCGGCTCCAGCAAATGGAACTCTCTTTCTTTTTTTCACTCGTAAAACTGTCTGCTCAGGTAATCAGCAAGCGTCAGGTAAGGTACATGTACCCTACCTACATGAGCTATATCGCTACTACCCTTTACTCGCAGCTCACTCCAATGTAAGTGGCGGCCTCCTCTCCTCTCCTCTCCATTCCATCTCTTTTCCTTTTCAGAGCACTCTTGCACCAGCCCGCTCTCTATCCCTCTCTATTTATCCCCAGCATGCAATCCATTCTGCAATTCAAGAGATTTAGGACCACGGTGCAAGCACAACTCGAGCGAGATCGTGAGAAAGCGGAGACTGGGAGACTGCATGGAGGACACAATGATGGCCCAGAGGCATTGACCTCACCACCACCACAACAACGACTGCCTGCTTCCTCGCTCGAGAGCAAGCAAGATGATCTCGACAGTGACGTTGAAAGAGGCGATCGCGCGACCAATCGAGACGATGGAGAGCCGAGGACGACGACGAAGGAAGAGTATGAAGAGCCGCCGGAAGTTCCAGGTACCGAGGATGATGAGGAGGACGACGACGACGTGGATTTTGAGCTTCGAGCAAATCGCACTTTATCACGAGTCAGCACGCAGCGGAGTGCTGGACATGCTCTGAGTACAGTCTTGACGGGAGTGGAAGTGCGGAGAAGAACGACGAGAGAGGGAGGCGATGGGAATGTGTTTGTGGTGGGATATGAAGGACCCAATGATCCCAATGATCCGCATAATTGGCCCATGTGGAAGCGCGTACGATGCACGATGCTGGTTGCATCGATCGGATGTGTGGTGGGAATTGCTAGTTCGATTGATAGCTCGGCTCTGTCGCCAGCTGCAGAAGAGTTTCACGTTGCGGAGGTGGTGGAGAGTATGGCTACGGGACTGTTCCTGGTCGGATTTGGGCTGGGAGCGCTCTTTGCAGGGCCGATCAGCGAGACAGTTGGTCGTAACCCGGTATACATCACCACACTGGCCATCTATATGATCTGGATCATGGCGTCTGCCCTCTCTCCAAACATTGGTGCTCAGCTCGCATTCCGCTTTCTAGCAGGTCTTTTTGGCTCCACTCCTCTCACTTGTGCTGGAGGCTCCATTTCCGATCTCTGGAATCCGCTGGAACGAGTCTTTGCATTCCCCGTCTTTGCAAATGCAGCCTTCACGGGCCCGCTTCTGGGCCCGGTGATGGGTGGGTACATTGTATCAACTGGTGTACTGGACTGGCGGTGGGTCGAATGGATCACTCTGATCATATCTGGACTCGTCCTCATTCTCGTGGTGCTCTTCCAGCCAGAGACGTATCCGCAAACACTGTTGAAGTGGAAAGCGCAACACCTTCGAGAGCTCACGGGAGATGACAGATATCGAGCTGCCATTGAAGTCCGCAGCGATTCTCTCTTCGTACGGCTCCGGAGAGCTTTGTATCGACCATTCCTGCTCACGTTCCAAGAACCCATCATCATTCTGCTGGCATTATACCTCACTGTCATCTACATCATCCTCTTCACTTTCCTCGACGGGTACACCTACATTTTCACCGATACCTACGGAATTTCTCCCGGACTCACGGGCGTCTGTTTCCTCGGCATCATCCTCGGCTTATGTGGCGCATCGGCTCTCGTGCCACTCATATACAAGTGGGCAAAGCGCGACCTCGCCAAGCTTCAAGCGCAAGGCGGCACTCGACTTCCCCCCGAATTTCGCCTATGGTTCTCCATGCTCGGCGGCTCGTTGGCGATTCCCGTCTCGATTTTCTGGATGGCATGGACCGCCTATCCTCACATTAGCATCTGGTCCCCGCTCGCCGCATCCGTGCTATTCGGCTACGGCATCCTGTGCGTCTTCATCACCTGCTACCAGTACATCATCGACTCTTACGAAACATTCGCGGCGAGTGCTCTCGCGTCGCTGACGCTGATTCGCTATGTGGCGGCGGGCGGCATGACGGTCGTGGGAGTTCCCTTTTACGAGAATTTGGGCACGCATTACACGCTCACGATCCTCGCGTGTATCTCGGTGCCGTTGGTGCCGGTGCCGTATGTGTTTTATAAATACGGCCCGTGGATTCGGTCGAAAAGTAAGTATGCGATTAATGAGACTACTACGACGATGGGGGGAAAGGGGTAGAAGGGAGATATATATATCGACAGCAAAGAACTCATGGAAGGGCTCGGTCATTTTTGAGCATGGGATTAGCATAAGGCGTTTTTACTTTCACTTTACAGACTGTAGAGTAGCAAGATTCATTCTATCTGCTTCAACTATTGTCTTTCACTCAACCGGCACCTCGTCGGCAAAAGGCAAATCCATACCATGTACTCCAACGAACTAACTTGGAAACTATGGAGAAATACGTAGTTGTACTCGCCGCCGCCCCACGAACAGGAAAGGCCCGACTGCGGGCCTTTTTGTACATCTACCTCCTGTTGTATTCACTCGAAACTCTAATCAATATTTGATTCACTTTTCCATGAAATGTAGAGAGAAAACCCTAGGAGGTAGGTACTAAGGTACATTAAGTTCCTTGGCTGCTGAAGACGTCAAGTGCAGAGACCTCACCTTGAGGTACTAAAATAACCCTTGTCGGGAACGTCACCTCTTTCCTTTCTTCTCACTTACCTTACCATCTTTCCGACAACAACCATTCTCACTTCCACCTCCTCCTCCACCAAAAGAAACCTCCGCCAGCAATCCAAACCCGACTTCCTCCTCCCTTCTCCCCGCCAGACACAGCACCAAGAAAAAGAAAAGAAAGAGAAAGAGAAAGAACAAAATGGTCTATACCCTCGTCGTCCACCTCCACGCCAAAGAAGGCGAAGAAAATCTCTCCAAACTCAAAGCTAAACTCGCAGAGGCGAGTCAGGTATATTCCAAGGATAAGGAGACTTTGGGATGGTATGTGATTTTGTGTGTGTGTGAAATATATATATAGTTGTTTGTTTTGAAAAAAAAAGACAGAAAAAATTTGGAAAGAAAGAGGGGAAGAAAATGTCAAGGTCGCTGTGGAAAAGAGTGCTGTGTTCTTGGACGGATTTTATTGCATTAGCTGATTGATTTGTTTTTTAAAAAACTATTAGGTTCGTTATGCAAGATCATATCGATCCGAGATCTTTCACGATTGTGGAGAGATATGCGCATGAGAGTTCGCAAAAGTATGTTCTTTCTTCCCTTCTTCTTCGTCTTCTTCTTTTCTTCTTCTTCACATTCGCAACAAGAGAGTTTTGACTAATGAGATTGATCTGATTTTCTGTCTGCATCTACCTAGGTACCATCTCGAGAACCCGTAAGTTTTTTTTTTCTCTCTCTCTCTGTCTCTACGCCAAATACATGGTACGCTACCTACCTTATCCACCCGCTAACTCTCAGCTTCGTAATGTATATAGATATTGGCAGACTTTCGACCCATACGTCAAACCTTTGCTCGACCGCGAAATGGATCTGCGTCGCTTCAACGAGCTGGATACTAGCAAGGAGGTTCGCGTCGTGACGGATGAGAGCGTTTGGGACAAGGTCAAGGAACATCAGACGTACTGAACGGAAGGTTGAATGGATTTGGCTACAGAAGGGTGCGCTGTGTCTCTGACGAACGCTGTGAGCCGGGGTTCTTTCTGCAGACTCCAAAAATCTCAGCGTATTGTCTCTTCCGTTGCACCTGCGAGTGCTGTCTTATGTAAGAACCTTCCTGCGTATTGTCTCTTACAATGCACCTGCGAGCGCTTTCGATGTAAGGAACTTCCGGCGGATTGTCTCTTACGTTGCACCTGTGAGCGCTGTTTATGTAAGAACCTTCCCGCGTATTGTCTCTTACAAGGCGCCTGCGAGCGCTGTTTTTGTAAGGAATTTCCGGCGTATTGCTTCTGACAATGCCCTTCGAACGTAGTCTCCATCGAGTATGCGCAGCCAATACCGTGAGGTCTCCTTTTATTTTTAAACCACCACAAATCGCATGCCTACGATCACTTCATCTTCCTCAAACTTTTCAGGTCTCGACTTGGCCACCTGCCGTTGGGGATGGTTCGCGGAGTAGCTAATGGCAGAGCCGAAGCACGATTCAGGAATGAGAAACCCGGCGATGGCTTCTTCGGGCGTTGGGTCATCGAGCCTGCCTGGATTGCGGCGAGTTGTTCGACGAGATGACTGAGGAATCAGAGGCGCAACCCTTGCTGCTCGGCCTGTCTTCTGCTCCACGGAGCTGCTGCTCTCGATTGCCAGTGGCGTGTCCCTGCGCTCGTCCAGATTTGGAGAGGAACATGCCTTGAGAAGCGCGACGAGTCTGCCATTGGGTGGCGCGCCGTATGCGATGGCCATGTCGGCTCGGGTTCGAATGCGCGAGCCTGTTGTACCTTCCTCGGGAACCACCTCCGCTGCTGCTGGCTTGGGAGAAGGGGGCGATTGCATGAACGCTGCTAGCAGATTCGAACTAGGAGTCCCGGGCTTGAATGGAATGACTTTCCTCTTTTTCTGGGCACGTGCAGGTGTCACTGGTTCCGCAGGATAGTCCTGCTGAAGGTGTCGTACCGCGGCTGCTCTGTTTTTGGCTGTCATCTTCTGAAGATCCAGAATTCTGTGCGTGAGAGACCTGTTCCCCCTCGCTGCGCCCCTCCGGTCCATGAAGTTCTCAATCACAGCATCTTTTCGCCACGCTATGCCATGGTTCTCTGCAAATTCTTTGGCAGCCTGCTCTGTCTCGGCCACTGTCCTTCGCGCTGCAGCCCTGGGAAGGTTGAGCTTGTCATTTGGCTTGCGTGGTCGCTGTCTCCTTACTGGAGGGCCTGCCGGAGACGTAGAGGGCGGAGCAGGTGCAGCATATGATCGCAGAGGCTCTGCAGGCTTTGCTCCTCGCCCACCTGCGAATGGGTTGTCGTCTGCCCTCGGTGACTTCGAGGCGTCAGGAGATGGTGGTTCCCCAAGCCACCCCTCTCCAGCACGCTCGCTAGCACCAGCAGACGACAATCCACGAACAGGCGAGCTTTGTGGCAGATCTGAGCTGGAGACCGCGCTGCGGAGATCGTGCTTCTTGCTCCTTGAGCGCTTTGACCGCGCCATGGATCCGCCAATTCCACTGTCTCTGACATCTGTCCCGGAAACGACGATGATATCCACGATACCCATATGGGCATGGTCCACCAGGCCTGCAGGGAGGGAAACGTCTGCGAGCGCGGCAAGGAAATCAGCGGCTGGTGGACGGCGCCCCCAGCGATCCAGCCCGCGTCGGCTCACTTCTTCCTTGAGTGCCAGAGAAGTGCCCAACCATCGGGTCTTGGCTGTCTGAGCACTCGAGGGTCGAGTCGCCGAAGGCTGATAAACCCATGGCATGTCGACCTGCTCATGGATTCGAGTGCCATTGGTGGTGTATGTGGCCTCTAGGCCTTCCTCTCTGTGCTTCACGAGATGGACATCGCACAGCGCGCCATTGAGATAAACTTCTATTTTAACTCTCTTGTTGGCGTCGTGTGTTGACTCGTTCGTACTCACCGAGAGACGTAGAGCTCGCGGTTCTCGTGGTGTTGATGAGTCAAATTGACTGTTTTCCTCCCTGGCTTCGGTCATCATGAAGGCAATGTCCTCGTGGTCCCCAATGTACTGTAGCAGGCCGTCCGCACCGCCATCAGTGCCACTTGTAAGACTGATAAGCTGGACGCCAGCTGCAAGCGCGTCTTCCACCGGCTGATCATCGCGTGCTCGCTCCTTGCCCGTTCGCAGGGTCGTCGTCTTCGAGAGGGGGGCATCCAGATCGGCAGTCGAAAGCGCTGCGCTCACTCCACGAGACCGGAAGTTCATCATGGTGTCGATATGTGTTGATGGTGATGTTCAGAACAGCAATGGTCGTTGTTTTGCAGCAGAGCGCAGTTTCGAGCTTTTGCGAGGAAGGCACGACGCGCGCGTCTCGTCGACTTTGATCTCGATTCACCCCTGCGGCTGTTCCCACCATCAAATGCAGCTTCAATTCACTTCAATGTTTCTAGGGAGAAGCCAAAGGGCAGAACACTATTATTACTCCGCCTGTCCGTCTGCACCATGTGGGAGCGAATCACCGTGGGAAATCCCTCTGGGGACACATATCGTCCCGGTCGACGGAACACACTGCCAGCTTCCTGTGCTGGCAGATTCCCATCCGTGTCATGTCCCTCTGCTGTGCTGCGTCTCCATCATGAGGGCCACGGCCGCACGGGGCCCCTTCCATTCATCCCCGTCCCTCTGTGATGATACCAATGGATGGCTGCTCCAAGCTGTCACCCAATTCAACCATTGTGGCGTCGTAGACTCGAGCAATCTTCAGATTGAAATCATCATCATCGTCATCGTCCAGCCCAGCCTTCTCGGCATTCTCCAAGACCAGCTCACCATCAGTGTCTGTGTCCATCCTGTCCTCTTCGAACTCCTCGGCTTCAGGCCGATCATCCTCCAACTCCCCCTTCTTGAAAGCCTCGACTACACTGATTCTCGTCCGCTCCGCTAGACTCCTTATCCTCACCTTTTCTGTCCCGCTCACCCCTCGCTCTCCAATGAAGCCAGGCAACCTCTCGCCAGTATCAAGATCTCGACCCTGTAGAAGGCTCGCAAACGCATGATCGAGCTTGCCGAGAGTCTGGAACAGACTTCTGGGCGTAGGTGGCATGGCTTGCACAACATTACCCACCAGCAACGCAAGGCTGATTAGATATGGCACTTGCAAGCTCGGCGTTCCACTGATCCAAATCACGTTCAGCAATTCCTCTATGTCTTTACACGCCTCTTTCATAGATGCATATCCTTTCACATCTCCCCACGTGTCCGCCTTGTCGCGGTCGATGTCTGACAGCTGGTCGGTTTGGGGCGATGTACGTTTGGCAAAACGGCGCTGGATGTGGAGAATCTGCTGATCAACGTAGCGTATGAAGGTGCTTTCTTTGCTGCCGCCAGGTCTGAGGGGCGATTCGCGTGGGTGGGGAAGGCGAGTCGCGGTATTCGAGGAGGTGGTCGAGGATGCTGGCGGCGACAGGATAAAACCACCGCCATCCATAGTTGCGGAGACGTTTGGACCTGGTCGACTACAAATGTATATAGTCGACTAGGTACGAATGTATGTAGTCGACTAGGTACGGATGTATGTAGTCGACTAGGTACAAATGTATGTAGTCGACTAGGTACGAATGTAAGAGATGTAGTGGACTAGGTACGAATGTATGTGGTCGACTACATATATAGACTCGATAGGATAAAAGTGAACGTGATCAAACATAGTTACGCAATAAGCAACACGTGCAGCATGCATGTGAAAGTGAAAATGACTCGGGGGTGGAAGCAAGGTGAGACGAGATGACGACAGCTGCACCTTCGGAACCTAGGGATTATTAATTTATTCCGGGTACAGGGCACGCACATGTTGCTTGACTGCGACAGCGCTTTTGGTCAGGTATCTTATCGAGCATATGGGTATCTTCAAAGCATTCATCAAATCGTTCACTCATGCCTGCATCGTATCATCATCGTTCCAGCGCGTTCCTCGTGTGTAGCGGCGCCAGCAGCCATGTCAAATCCACCTCTGCATCTGCTTGTCATAGCCAATCACGGCCATATCGATGTTCAGACTTCGCAACATCATGTCCATTGTGAAGGTCTAGAAAATGTCAGTCGTGTCAAAAGCGGTTCTCAGCCCAAGTCTTGCATGCTCACATCATCTTCCTTTCCATCTTCCTGCCACACCTTGTCTTTCACGCCTTGCCCTTCCACCGGCCGGTCAGGCTCATCCATAGCTTCCATGGCCTCTTGCTTCGCCTGCCGCTTCATCTTCTTGCGATACTCCTGCTCGGCCTCGGGGAGCTCTTCGCCCTCCGAGTCAAACTCGCAATCTGCGTCGTTGTCCACCACCTCGGGCTCTGCAAATCCTCCCATGCCATTGGCTCGCTCGTGCTTCTTCTTTTCCATCTCCCGCCATGCAGCGGCACCTCCCATTCGGCAGACTCTCTCCTTAACAGAGCCAAACAGTTCCTCTGCGACTGACTGTGATGCTAGACGCCATTTGTCCTTCAACTCCTCCAGATCAGCGTCCGTGGTGGAATTGGCAAGTACTTCTGCCTGCTTGAATGCGTCAAGTTCGTTCTGTACTCTTCGTATCTGTAACTCCAGCGCTGTGATGGCTTTCTGTGCCGCAAGCTCCTCCGGGTCTGTCTTCTTTTTCTTCTGCGTGGAAACTGTGGCTGAGTGTGACTTTCGAAGTGGTGTGACTGCAATCTTCGGCGTCTTGAAGGCAGGAGGATTATGTTTGGCAACAGGATATTCGGCGTGGACCGTGTGCGCAAGAGTGCTGGGGATGTAGGCAGGCGATGTTGGGTTAATATTGCTCGAGATGTCCTTCAGCGGACTCTCCGTTGGCAGCTGAGCAGGATTCTTAGACCTCATCGGCGAAACGAACGGCTTTTTCAGCTTAGCAGTCGCATCATTCAGCCTGCGCCGCTTGAATGATAGAGGCGACGACATTCTGCGGGCATGTTGGTGTTGGTGTTGGTGAAGAGTGTGAACGCGTGGAAGGACCGGTTGGAGGCAGGAAGACGCGTTCAGCGCGTTCGGCCTTCTTGGCACAAACTTCACTAAGTAGGTACAGCATCGAATAGGTATTGTACAGGTATGCTACATGATGCCTCCAAATCCCCTCTCGTATCGTCTGATTCTCAACATGCGATATAGCTGCTCAAGTGCCAAAATGCTTGAGCAGTAGACGCCTACCGTGTCTTGTGAAAAAGAATTTATCGCTCATTATCACGGGACCACCAGAGTGGCCCCTCTCAACATCATACATGACTACTGACTCTCAGCGCCATTGCACCAGCAATAGCGGTGTTCTCCAGGTGATTCAGTAGCCTCTCGCTTTAGCGGTGGGATCTTGGTAGTGCTGAGTGTAAGCAGTCTGCCAGTCGCAATCGAAAGTGTCCTTCGACTCCCTGAGGTACATCGCGGCAGCCATGATATTGTCTCCCGGCATGTAACGATTCTTGAGATTGACGTTCTTGTCCATCATTCGACCCCAGGCAACGTGGTCCATTTGTGTCAGAGCCCCATAGACGAGAGGGTGGCCTTTGGATTCAACCCAGATCATGGTGACGATAATGTCTTCCGGCACGCCAGTCTCGGCGCACGCAGCCTGAATATGGTCACCATACACAGTCCTTATGTTTTCTTCCGTTAGATCCATCGAACCAGACAGCGGGTAGTTCGCCTTCATCTGAGTCAGGGCGGCATGGGCAGACGGCTCTTGGGTGAGTTGGTCCAGATTGGGAAACGCAGACTCCGGATCCGCTTGAATGTTTGCTTGCTTGTACATGGCATCAACGAGTGGGAGCACCGTCGATATCGCTTCTTGCTGCTTCAGCCCGGCGACCTCGTTAGTGATCATACCGCACCATTGTAGCTGCATGCTCTCGGTAAATGCTGGTGGCGCCTGTACATCGTACTCGCAGGAGCTTGATCGAGGCATTGGAGCAGCGAGTACACAAGGCAACGCCGCGAACGCGGTGGCGAAGTAGAGCATCCGTGATAGAATCATCATGATTGTAAGGATTGGGCAGTCGCTGGGAGAGTCTTGGAATTGCTACTTGTGCGGTGCTTGATCGTCGCAGAACAGGCGTAAAAGGCAGGCCGTCAAGGCAAGGAATGAGTGGTCGCTGGAAAGCTGTAAAGGAGTGTGGGCAGCGGTCCTCTCAAAGGACTGCTTGCGAGGGCTGCAAAAAAATGAGAGAAATGGAGTTGGTGTAGTTAGTGAGTGTATGCGGTTGGTGAGGGCGAAATGCCAGCAGTTATGCTTCCCTGAACTCTACAGAGTGTGCCGTTTCACACTAGACGAGCCCTCCTTTTCATCATCGCCAAGTAAGGCATTTTCGGAACTTAGTTTGGCATGAAGTGACATGGTATATGGACATCCGACGATTCAACGTCCTTTATTCATGATGGCTACCCTGAACTTCCAAGCAGTCCCAAAAGAATCACTCGATGTACAGCGAGAATATGGCAGAGCCTGCGCATGTAAGTAAGGCATATCCGGGTATGATGTATCCAGTGGGACTGGGATGTGCCCTTATATTATGTCTAGCTGGGAGATTCCCTCGTTAGGCCACTTTCGGGGCACAGGCGAGCGCGCCCTCTTGTAGCCGGCGGGTTGCGACAGCATCATGGTATCCGCGGACGGACGCTCTTGAGGCGCGGGGTATCACTAGGTTTCTTGTCTCCTGTGGTTGGAATTTCTTGCCCTTGCACACGCTGAGCTTGGCATCGATGTCAATAAGGACAAGGTAGGTATTGTTTGTGCCTGAGTATGCACCTGGTATGTCGTCAAAACCTCGCTCGATTCTTGTTCCTCGCGTCAGCGAAGACTCCTACGCCCTCATGCCAGGCTCATGCTTCCTGCTGTGTTCAGCGGGAGATAATAGTGAAGACCGTCGATGAAGTGACTGTTCGCATGTTCAGGAGTCCAGGAAGATTGTGCCGAGAAAAATAGGGAGACGGAACCTGAGGCCCGCAGGTCAACAAACAGGGGAGGGGGTGGTGTTGACCCTTTGATCTTGGCGGTACAAATTTCGCCTCCTTCGCCACCTCACTTTGACCACCTACACCTACCTCCAAGGCATACTTGTAGTACATAGTAAACTATGGCTATCGTCTCTTTTGTTCCCTACTATTGTACCTGCGAGCGACGCATGATTTGCAGAGTGAAGTAAATGAACATCATGTGATAGACAGGTTGGCCAAATACTGGTACCTGTATGCATCATTTGAGCGTGCTCATGGAAATGGACTTCCAAGGCATGTACACTAGTGAGACGAGAGCAACAACATCCATCCATTGTCGTATCGATTGCGGTTCCCATCTTCTCGAAAGACGTGCCTTCTATGTCAAGATCCGGTAGGGAGAGAGAGGGAGAGAGAGGGAGAGAGAGAGAGCCGCTCTGTCCTCCTCGACACACCCTTTAAGGTACCTACACTTGTTTGTTATTCGCATTCTCATTCTACTTGCTATGCCTTGATCAAGCACTGCCGCTGAGACGGGATGGCGTATGTATTACCGCTCGCGCAGCACAGTCCTTTCGTGGTTCGCTCAGGCCATGATACACCGGACCGGTCTTCTTGCTCTGCTGCGAGCATCATATCGAATGGCACAGTCCAACGCCATCCAGATCGCAGCATCTCCACGAACTCATTCTCCTCTACCGGCCCGATCTTCTCGCCGCCTTTGCGCCGCCACGCTACTACGGATAGTATCTGCACGCCATCAGCACGATCAACGTCGACTATCAATCTGGGTCTTACGAAGCTTCGCGATGGCGTGTCAAGCCAGAAGAGGCGTTCTGCCTCGCAACGAACCAGTCTCACATCGTCTGTCATGAGCAGAAGATGGAGGTCCCGATCGCTGTTCGAATCCGAACCAGTCCCGCTCACGTTGGTCAACGTGGCTGAACACAGTCATAAGGGCATCGACGGTGGCATGAGGTCGCCCAGGACCAGTCTAGATGTTCCGTTGCCAGACTCTGATTCTGACCAAGATCAACTAGAAGGCGTGAATCCTGAGCTCCATGAAGAAGAAGCATTGGGAACGGCCATCGTGGAGGCTGCAGCTTCTCTGAGAACTCCAGAGGTTGGGAAACAGTCGCACCAGGGCCCGATCTTCAGTCGTTGGGTTGATAAACTACGAAAGCAACGTCATCCGCCACCACACTGCGTATCTGCTCGCCAAGAAAGATGGACACTGGATGATTTCGATTGCGATCCCCTGCCATCACGATCAAGGTCTGCTCGAGGTAAAGGGCGATACACGGCAGGTCATCATAAGTCCGACTCTCAAAATTCTTCCTTGCGCTTCATCACGTCAATCAGGTCGGCAACAGCCACTGTGGCAAGTACGAGCATCGCCACAATATCGCGGCGGACTACAAAATGGCGAAGAGGACAGCAGCGGAGCAGTATCATCTCAGGTTCGGATCCTCGCCCTTCAGTCGATAGCGTACGCTCAGTCATCGACGAAGCAGCGAGGCAGCGGTCGCGCAAAAGAAGGGATAAGCTGGAAGAGCTCATTCGGACCGAGGAAAGCTATGTTGCAGATATCAAAGCACTGTCCAACGTAAGCGTGTCCGATTGACCATACCTTTGTCATGCTCATTCGAAGGAAAACAGGCATACTTCACTGTCCTCGGCCACCAGTCGACAACGACTAGTTTTGCACGGCGTACGGTGCAGAAGATCATTGCAGATATCTTGCACCTTCACGATGACATTCTCGGTGAGCTGCACCACGCAGTTCCGTTTTCCGAGTACGATCAAGTCATCGCTAGTGCTCCGCAGTCCATTCCCGCTAGATCGCATAACAGATGGCACAGCGTAGATGTCGTGCCTACCCGGTCGACTCCTGGTCATACTGTGCTTGCGACAATTCGCCAGGGCAGGCGTTCGCTCAACATCAGCCGATCGACAGAAGACGAGCAGGTCATTCTACAATGCAGTCCACAGATCGTGAACGCCGTTAGCCGAGTCTTTTCAAGACATGTATACGCTCCTCTCTGCTCATGCTCCTGACTGTCGTGCTAAATTACTGTGTAATAGCTCGGCCGATTCAAAGCTTACGAAGAGTATGGCCTTAATTACGAACTTATACAGCGCGACATTGACGAGATCACGCGCTCTATACCCACGATTCTCGAGTACGACAAGGGATGCGAAGCTCTTTCGGCCTATGTGGGTACACTGAATAGCCGAGCTGCAAACCACAAGCGGGCGATGACTGTCAAAGACCTCCTGATCAAGGTGAGCCATAGGTGCTTTCATGAGTGCGCATCTCCGCTCACTCAGACTCTCTGTAGCCTATTCAGCGCATCCCTCGATACGAATTATTATTCGAGGACCTCCGAAAACTTACCCCAGTTTGTGATGATCCTGTCGCATATGCCTCCATTAGTGAATTGCAGGAGCAGCTGAAGACTATATGCACTCGCACGGATGCCGCCAAAGACAACCCAATGCGGGCCCAGAGACTGGAGGCCACAACTCTGATTGGAAACCGCCTGTCATGCTCTGGTCAATTGCCCAAATCCATATTCCTGCAGCTGCTCGGCCAGGTAGTGTTGTGCGGCTGTCTCCACATCGCATATCGCGGCAAAGATCAAATCGGGGGTTGCTATGTCATCTGCGTGCTGTTCGAAGCCACTTTGTTACTGGCGGTGGAAGATGACGATCAGTCAATGTACAGCATCCTGGCTGCCGTCCCGTTGGCAAATGCCACGATACAGGAGCCCGACAATCACAAAGGGTTGCAATGCCATACTGCACATCACTCATGGAAGGTCGTCTTTGAACATGGCGCGAAGATGTACGAAATCATTCTTACGGCCTGCTCAGCAGTGGAGGCAGATGTGTGGCGCACAGCCATAGGATCTAGCATTGAAACAAGTTCGCGAGCAGTTGCAGAGGGCAGGGCCAATGTCTTGGAACTGCAGTCTCCTCTGACAACGGCAATGAAGAGTGTTGGGAAGGCTTTTGGCAAACCAGGGAGCTTCGTCCGACGCATGTCAGTACATCGCTCCGCAACAGTAGGGCCGACTACAGACCTCAACCAGGTCATTATCAAGAACACCCAGGCAGTGAAGGAGGTCCAGGATAACCACTCCCAGGATTCGCTGCAGATCCCGCGCTCACAGTCACTGGCGACGCCAAGCCATGTTCACACATTGGCTCCTCGTCGCGCAGAGAGGTACCGCCTCGAGGCCGTGCTGTCCGACGTGTGGTCAAAGGACATGCTTCCCTATCCCGGTATGATGCGCCGATCGGACCCCATTCGAGCAGGGGCCAATCATGTCATCCGCAAATTTAGCATGGCGAGCATCACCAGCAATTTCTCGTATTCGAAGAGAACGCCAAGCTACACCAGCGTCAGTTCCTGGCGTAAGGAGGATGTTCCGCCTTCGCGAGCAGCCAAGAGCAGCCGTCGTGACAGCTTCACTACCGCCAGCTCTCGTAGCACCAGACCACTGCCACATCCCGTCAGTTTCCATACAGCCCCAGACGCATTCTTGCCTGCAGACTTTGAGCTGCAGGATCCAGCGAAGACGAAGAAGAGATCGGCATTGCGCACGTTCACATTGACCATGGAGCGACCTTTTAGCCCATTGCTCAGCAACGAGAACAAGCAATCGTCGCTCCGCAGAGCCCAAAGCGTCCGAGATGACAACAGTCCCCCAGCGCCCTCGCCTGTTCCGCCCTCGTTGAATCGAGCTGCCAAAAAGCAGGAGCCGTCTGTGTACAGCATCGCCCCCGAGCGTGCCAGGACTCCAGCATTGTCGCAGCGAAAAGAGACACTGATGCCAAAGTCCGGCAACGAGTTGCCTGTCAAGACGCCTCGCAAAAGCAAGAGTAGGATGTTCCGAAGCCTCTTCCGATAGAACGAGCGAGATTGGATACATGTTCCCGTCGAGGTCGTGTGCTTCCCGTTCATCTCCTTGAGGCTTGAGCATGTTGGAAACGGGAGCCGGAATTGGTTAGATATTGGGGGGTTATACCATCACATCCATTAGGTAGATACCTGTACCTGTACCTATACACATAGGTGTATGATGTAGCAGTAGTTGGCTCCGTCCAAGTTGTCATCATTATGATGAGAGATGCCCAAACGAGGCCACGTTGCATGCCATGCCACACGATGTTGCGTTTCACATGCCTGAGCCGAGTCGCGTTAGTGTTTTTTCCATGGGCGGGAGTCCCTGTCGATCGATCGACGGTGTCGTCACTGGGGCAGCTGTCAAAGAGACCTGCCTAGCTCAGCTCCATGTTAAAAGAAGGTCTCGTGCCCTCCTCCATCTTGTTGATACAACACCTCCCACTCCCATTCGCACTCGCACTCGAACCAAACCATCGAAGCTCGAACTTGTTCGTCTACCACTCGCACACAACACGCTCCACGCTCCACGCTCCACGCCAGACACCCTCACACCCTCACATCCCCATTACCGACCAATATGCGCGGAAACGACCCACAGACCAAGGTGCACTACAAGGGCTCCAACGATGACTTCGTCATCATTGTAGAGTCCGCTCAGGCGGTCCAAGATTGGAAGAAGGATAGCAGTATTCCCCTGTCGCAGGTGGTCGCAGGCTGGAAGGTGTTCGTGACACACAAGTCAGTAGCACTCCACGCCGAAGTGCATATATCCGCAGTATAGAGCTGTGATTGGGGCATGCACACCCACACAAAGATATGTGCTGACGAATGCGGCGCTTAGGCAAGGCAACACCGGTATCCTTGATACAGCCTCGAAGGGCTCGCTCGAGGATGAATTTGGCACCAGCAATGAGGACGAAGTGGTCAAGCAGATCCTGGAGAAGGGCCACATCATCGAGACTGGAGTGCGTATCCCGAGAAGATGTGCATGTTGCCACCGGAGCTGACATATATCTGCAGAGCGCTGCCCGTGACGGTGTCAAGAATGTCACACAAGGCCCGATGGTCGGCCACTGAGCTGGTCTTGGTAGGCGATATTGAGGAAGTCTATCACGACACAACAGTCCGAGCATAGACTGCCGGTTATGAAGACATTGACGAGACGCTGGCCAGAGCTACAGAGCGCTGGATCCTTCCATCTCGCACTATAAGCGATATCCACAGAATGAAATATGATGAGGAATGAAATTTTCTGGCTCAACCATCTTCGCCCGCCGTCCCACGCAGCTTCTTCATATCTTATACTTGTAAGCGTACCTGCTAATTGGCAAATAGTCCACCCACGGAAGTTTGCTATCGACCACATGAGCATCGGCGTATTGCGTATCGCCTCATTCGTTACCTACACTTTGGGTTCTGGAAGTTGTGCGGGCGTCCGTCCGTCGCGTGGCTGCATGTTGTGTTGCATCTGCTTTGTACAGACAGACATCCATGGACTCACTGTCACTCCAAGAACACGAACACACCACGCAGCGGGAGTCTTTTCATCTCACTCAGTCATTAAGGTACCTTGGTATCAACAGCATCATCGTCCCCAGAGACATTTTCGCTTCACATTACAGGTACAAAGCCTTTGGAAGCTTTTCAGTGCCGCTCCCGAATCATGTCGCAAGCTTTCAATCTTGCTGTAAGCAGACTTAGCATTTCTGCGGGTGCGTCGCGTCAACCTACATGTAAGAGGGACCTCCTACCCAGCTATTGCAATTCGCCGTTTGGGATTCACATTTAATGATACATGACAGACCCGACGGCCGCTGTTGCTCTCAGTCGACGTGGCCTGCACGCTTTATTCCGCATTCTCGCCATCAAGAGCCCCGCGATTGATCTGGGACCGGAGGTCTGGGACCGCGTCTTCGAATATGTGACCCATCCACCTTCCTCTCTCCTCCTCCACGCGTCAACAGCGAACCACTCCGACTCAGATTGCACCCGTTATCCAGCCACACCTCCCACGCATACATTCGAGATGCCGATGCTACGCATGCCGAACGAGGTGTTGCGCAACATCTTTGCTGCCTCGCTCCCGGCGAAAGATGCTGTCATCAGGCCCCATTGCGGTCCCGCGCCAGTCAAGGCGGCAAACCGCAAGCCCCAGCGCAATTCCGTGAGCGATCTGATGACAGTCTGCAAGCGCTTCGAGTACACGATGAAGCTGGCATTGTATGAAGAGCGCTTCTTTGAGGTTCACGTGCATCAAGGAGGCACAGGAGGCGTGGAGCTGTTGAACGCGGGATACCAGCCCCTGGCATACATGGACAGCGCAGGCGACGATCGTTTTGTCAAATTCAGTGGCGCCGACCATGCGTATGGCTTTCAACACATGAAGAAGATTGTGATTTCCGTAAGTTTTTCTATAATATGGAGTTGCAGTGGTCACATAGAGGCACGTCTCGAAAACATGCTAACGAGTGATCCAGATCTTTCCTCCAGCCGACCGTGAGCGATCGAAAGCAGTCTCACTCAACACATTTTTCATGATTCAGGCACTCTGTCGCCTTCTTGAGCGTGGCGGAAGACACAGGGACCGCTTGGTGAGTGTGACCGTCATATTCCAGGAACAGCAAGGCCAGGTAACGATGACTGGCTCCCGTCACCGCAACATCATGAGCAACGAGCACTATTGGTGGGATCCCAACACCAACATGCCCCGAACCAGCTCGCTGCACGGCTTGCCAGATATCGAACTTGTCCTTCACCCACTCGCAAGGCTCACCCGCGTGCACAACGTCAGCATTCGTTTGCCGACTGAGATTAAGAACCACAGTCCCACCAAAGCTTTCGTCGAACGCTTGACAGCCGGCATGAAATCCATGTCATCTTTGCCGGAGCTCCTGCTTAGTGAAGAACAGGAAATGTGCATACAGGCCATGCGATCCGAGGTCGAGCAATACATATACGGTGGGCGATTCGGCCGACGTCAGGAAACGTTGCAGAAGCTGGACACAGACGATATGGAACCTGACGAACCTGCAGACGACGAGTTTGGCGAGGAGGCCGACAAGGCCTCCGAGCACGGCGATTTGAGTGAAGCTCAAGAGGCGTCCTTGGGCATTCCTTGTCTCAGTAGTGAGGGAAAGGGATGCCGACTGGACATGCATGATCCGGAGTCTGGTCTGGCGATGACTCCAGAGGAGGTCAACGAATAAATCGCTCTGCTGGGAACATGTGCTACGAAGGGACCCAAAGTCTCTGAATCAGGCGAGCGAACGAAAGTCGAGAAAGAGCGTAGGCGTGTGTGTTGGGAAAGCGAGACTCTAGACACGATGTCACATGGTGTGACAGAGCCTCCAATGGATTGATACGAACTGGAAAGATGCGTATTGCAATCAGGGGCGAGCATGCTGTCTCTCTATCATGACTCAGATGAGAGTTTGGGAGCGTACGTCGAGCAATTGTACAGACTGGACTGAAGTGAAGTTGCTTGAAGGCGGCGTAGACGTTGAGATAGGTAATGTAGCTACCTATACAGCATAATAGAACTACCTGTACCTACGGAGCACAGTCCGACGATCACATGCTTGCTGCTCACGTCATCGTCAGGTATGCATACCATACCTTTCCTTATCAGGGCATCCCTCTTCCGAGACTCAAGGGTCTCGCTGAACCTAAATAAGGAATGTGTAGTTATTGTAGGTATGGCTTGTCGGACACCGGAAATTCACATCCCTTTGCACGAAAACACGTAAAGACACAAGGAACATGTATCTCACGCGACGCCCAACTAACTTGTTCGCATGCATGGCGCCAGACGACGCAGGCAGGTTCCAGCACCCACACTGCACGTCATCTGCACGCTGTGGAGGCGCAAGCCATGGCATACACATCGCCGTAGAGCTTGACCACCACTTCATCTTCACAGCGGCCAACGGCACGGCACGACAACCTCGCGAACCTCCCTTCGCTGAACGCCAACATGGCGCCGTCAAACAGTCGACAGCGAGCTGACCAGCAAGGCGACGCGCTCGACGAGATGGAGGTGCCTTCAGTAATGGTGCAGCAGGCTGCGGCAGCCGTCGCTGGTGAGAACGACCAGACGAACCTGGATGACCACGCACGCCGACACATGGGCCGAGACGTACCCATCCAGCACACCGATTCCCGAGAGTCCAACCCAAGCGGATACGATGTGCCTCCACCAGCATATGGGGAGCAGTATGGTGTAGTCGAGCAAGAGCAAGACGGCTTTGGCACGAAGGCTAGCATAGCGGATGATGGACGTGTCAATATCCGCATCGACCAGCGCAATCGAAAACTCTCGCAGCTGTTGGTGCCGAGTCTGAAGCAGTTACAAGCCGCAGCAGATCAGCAACATGCTCCACCACCGCCCTACATCCCACCTTTCCTGGGCGGTGATGAGGGCCAGGCACCTCCTCCACCGATGAATGTGGTTATACAAGTCGTCGGGTCGCGTGGAGATGTACAGCCATTCGTAGCATTGGGCAAAGTGTTGAAAGAGACATATGGACACCGCGTTCGGCTTGCGACTCATCCAAATTTCAAGGACTTTGTGACTGAAAACGGCCTGGAGTTCTTCAGTATTGGCGGCGATCCACAAGCTCTCATGGCCTTCATGGTCAAGAACCCTGGTCTGATGCCTGGCTTTGACGCGCTGAGAACGGGTGATATCGGCAAGAGACGAAAGGAAGTGGGAGAATATCTCAGGGGGTGTTGGAGGTCGTGTTTCGAGAGTGGCAATGGATTCGGACCGCAGGCAAAGGACGACACGGTGGAAGACTGGACATCTCATGCACCAAGCGAGGACGATTACATCCACAAGCCTTTCGTAGCAGACTGCATCATTGCGAACCCTCCCTCCTTTGCTCACATCCATTGTGCCGAAAAGCTGGGCATACCGCTTCACATTATGTTCACCATGCCGTGGTCACCAACCCAGGCATTTCCTCATCCACTTGCAAACATTCAATCCTCCAATGTCGACGCTAATCTCACCAATTACATCACATATGCCCTCGTCGATATGCTCACGTGGCAAGGTTTAGGCGATATCATCAATCACTTTCGGGAACGGAGTCTCGGCTTGGATAGTATCAGCTTAATGTGGGCGCCCGGTATGCTCCAGCGACTGCGTATACCACATACATACTGCTGGTCCCCGGCGCTGATTCCCAAGCCGCGGGATTGGGGAGCGAACATAAGTCTCTCTGGCTTCTTCTTCCTTGATCTTGCGACAAATTACACTCCAGATCCTGGGCTGAAGGCCTTCCTGGACGCAGGTCCACCACCCGTGTACATCGGCTTTGGCTCAATCGTCTTGGATGACCCAACAGCGATGACGAAGCTGATATTTGACGCGGTCGCACAGACTGGACAGCGAGCACTCGTGTCCAAAGGCTGGGGCGGCGTGGGTGCTGATGAACTTGGAAAGCCGGACAGTGTGTACATGTTGGGCAATGTTCCCCATGACTGGCTGTTCAAGCAAGTATCTTGCGTGGTGCATCATGGTGGAGCAGGAACCACGGCAGCAGGAATCACGGCGGGACGTCCTACGTTAGTGGTACCGTTCTTCGGTGACCAGCAGTTTTGGGGGTCGATGGTGGCACGAGCGGGCGCAGGACCGAATCCCATACCTAACAAACAATTGACATCTGACAATCTTGCTGCAGGTATACTCAAGTGTCTCGAGCCGGAAACTCAAGAGCGAGCCCAGGAGTTAGCATCAAGCATCGCTTCAGAGAAAGGCAGTCATGTTGGTGCTCAAAGCTTCCACCAGTTCTTGGACGTTGACAAGCTTCGTTGCAGCCTGGCGCCGTCACGAGCTGCGGTGTGGAGAGTCAAGCGGACACAAGCTCGACTGAGTGCAATGGCTGCATGTACGCTTGCTCAAGAAGGATTACTTGACTTCAAAGACCTCAAGCTGTTCCGGTCTAGGGAATACGAGGCTGACGAAGGCCCGTGGGATCCGATTACTGGCGCTTCGTCTGCCTTGATCGGCACCATGAGTACGATGATGCTAGGCGTTGCGGATCTCCCAATCGAGACACTGAAGGCCATTGGTATCCATCCCGACGCAAAGGCCAAAAGAGATAGCAAGAAGAAGGAGGGCAAAAAGCCAGTGGACTCTTCTGCCAGCTCTGTCAAATCTGCGAACACTGGGAAGCAGTCTGATGAGACTACTGCTACCGATGAGACTACCACCACTTCAGACGCTTCTACGCCATCTGGAACAATGACTCCGAGAAGCAACACTGGTACCTCAATGACAAGTGAGGCGCCATCGCGACCCGAAGCCCGTACGACCTCCTCATTCAACTTCCAAGAGTCTCTCGCTAAATTGAACGCCGGGCCGCTATCTCCTGGCTCACAAACAGCCGCTGGTAGTCGACCTCGTAGCCCACAAAGGTCAGGCACCAGCTTGAAGGACATTGACTGGAAGTCGCAGTTTTCGACTGGCACGGACACAGCCAAAGGTGTACAACGAATCGTTGGAGCTGGGCTGAAGTCGCCTCTTGACTTCACCATGGGATTGGCCAAAGGTTTCCACAACGCCCCCAAGCTTTACGGAGACAGTACTGTGCGGAAGACCGAGAGGGTGACCGACTTCCAATCCGGCGTGAGAGTTGCCACCAAAGAGTTTGGCCTGGGTATGTATGATGGCATTACTGGTCTGGTCACGCAACCTTTGAAAGGCGCTGCAAAGGATGGCCCTGCTGGGTTCATCAAAGGCATCGGCAAGGGCATTGGCGGCATCGTGCTCAAGCCTCAGGCTGCCGTCTTTGCGATTCCCGGTTACACCATGATGGGTATCTACAAGGAGATTCAGAGCCAATCTGGCTCGAGCGTACAGAACTACATCATTGCAGCCCGAACAGCACAAGGTTTTGACGAGTATCAGAGCGCTTCCCAGGAAGAGCGTCGGGACGTTGTGATGCGATGGGGAGTTCTGCAGAAGAATCTCAAGAAGAAACGTAATGCAGACGAAATGGTGAAAGAGATTCTCAAAGAACAGATGGACAAGAAGGAGAATTGGCTGGGAGCACTCAAGGTCAAAAAGGATATGAGCAGTCTCAGCAAGACTTCAAGCAATGTCAGCAAACGCGATCCTGAGGAGTCTATGCTTGCCATGGGCACCAATCGGGCCTACACAATGGAGTCTGATGAAGAAGCGGAAAAGCGAGCCATTGAAGAGGCCATAAGACTGTCTGTTCTGGAAACATCACACGGCGACCCAACCGAAGATGCTCGCGTCGCACAAGGCATCAGAAGCAAACTGGCTACAGTGCAGCGTCACCATCATGTTTCGCACATCGATCCCTCGGAAGACGCAGCGTTACGTCAAGCCCTGGAAGCGAGCACAGCGGATGCACAGCGCAGCCAGCAAGAACGCAGCCAGTACGACGACGAGCTCGAACAGGTCATTGCGCAAAGTCTGAGAGAGCAGAGAGGCTGGCTGGATAGCGACAGCGATGTTGGCCTGCACAGTCCCACCGTCTCGGAATACACTCTGGCGCTGGCAGACCAACCTCCTGCGTATGATTCCGTTCACGTGGAAGGCACCACCACGCCACATGCATTTGAGCGTGCAGAGCAAAACTCTCGCACGGATGAAAAGACGCAGCAGGAGAAGACGGAGGAGCAGATTGTGCTCGAGTATATCAAGAAGCAGAGTCTGCTCGAGGAGAGGGCAAGAGAAACTTCTTCACAGAGCGTGGTGGGAATGAATGATGATGATGATGATGAAGATGACGAGGAATTGCAGAGGGCGCTCAAGGCAAGCATGGAAGGGCTGGGACATGGACAGTATGGCGAAGCGTCAGGATCTTGAGCTAGCTAGCGTGT
Source organism: Sphaerulina musiva SO2202 (assembly GCF_000320565.1). NCBI lineage: Eukaryota > Fungi > Ascomycota > Dothideomycetes > Mycosphaerellales > Mycosphaerellaceae > Sphaerulina > Sphaerulina musiva. The sequence goes on along the minus strand of NW_016017385.1, from coordinate 1,372,507 downwards.
GTTGTGCAGATGGATTGGAATGATTCATGATAGATATCTAGATACCCATGCCCTATGATCAAGAAGTACTCACTCATTCAATAAGTAAGGTAGATTTGAAGGTGCTACCTGTTACTACCAACACACTCACTACTCATACTAGTAGTAATCTGGTATATCATGTGTTTACATTCTGTCGCTCATTTGACGCTGTGAAACACCCGGACGAACTACTGCTGCTCCTGCTGCTGATGTTGCTGAGACCGACGATCGCGGTCGTGAAAAATTGTGCAAAGTGCCAGCCACAGGAGCCGATCGTGTGGTGGTGGCGCTCCACTCGGCCTGATCTCCCGATGGTGGTGGTGGTGAGCGACTTTCACGCGGAGATGCAACTGCGGGAGGTGGAGTCGATGTCGCCGTCGCCGTGGCTGCTTGAACGGACAATGATGGAACCTGCGAAGAAATTTGTTTTGGAGAAGAAAAGGACGACGACGATGATGAGGAAGAGGCAACAGGGAGACGCAGTCCGGGATAAAAGGTGCAGGTTCGGTCATGAAGCCCGCCAGTACAGAGACACTGACCTTGCGCGGGCGAGCCCTGGAGCTCTGAAGGCGCGTGGGTATGGTTCGCAGGAGAAGGAGCAGCAGCAGAGGACGGACCAGAGAGAGAAGAGGATGTAGACGCGGGTAGAAGTGAGATGGTAGGATATGAGTTGAGTGGCTGTTGCTGCTGCTGCTCCTGCTGCGCGAATCGCTGTCTCGTGTCATGCTGTTGTTGTTCATGTTGAAGGTCTCCAGGGTGAAAGAAGAAACAGTGTGATAAATGACTAGTTCCTGGACACGTACACGTGTAATCGAGCTCACGACTCTGGCTGTTGGAGGACCTAGGAGTGTCAGCAGGAGGAGACACCCGGCCAGAGAATGAAGCTAGAGGAGGAAAAGGATGAGGAAGCCGGCTGACCAGATGGTTGTTGTTACTGTTCACTATGCTTTCAGTAGTAGGAGCACCGTTCGAGGACGAGGACGAGACTGATCCCAGAGCTGATTGCAGTCTCATTTCCAACTCGGTCGCCTTTTTGATGATTTTGTCATGCACTTCTTGGTGACTGGTTTGCAAGTTGCGCTTCACGAACGCGCCCATAAACATATTACACCGCAGATCGATTTCTTCCTTGATATACAAGCCCTCTCGCGGCTTATCGACTCCCAGCTCCGACGACTCGCGCGGCTCGCCAGGCATATTCCCGCCGATACTCCACTTGCTTCGAATGTCTACGCCCGCGGGAGCGAAGACGTGCGTTTGCAAGCCGTTTTGCAGGTTGTAAAAGCATGCTTTGTAGGAGACTTCGCCCTTGTAGAGGCCGCCCGGCAGATAGCTGATCAGGTCGGTGATGGAGTACCACGTCCCCAGCTCAGCTTCATCTTTGGTCGCATCGGGGGGCGCATCAGTGGCTTCCTGACGGATGACGAGCGGGTTCAGCTGGATCATGGCGACATGGTCGTGGAGGCGCGTGATGGCGGTGTCGCGCGAGATGCCCGGCGGTATAGGCGTGATGTGGGTGAAGAGAGAGCGACCCATGGTCCGTCCGGTCCGTGTCCGTGTCCGGGGGTGTATACAGCTGGACCTATAGGTACGGTATAGTGCGACAAGGTGACAGAAGTTAGACTGCTGTAATGAACGTAGACTAGCGGGATGTACAATTGTACACAGTACATTAACGTCCATCTCCTATTTAGGTTAAAGCATATCCCTTGGCTGATACTACGCGCTTACGACGCGACCTCGCCGCGTTCCTGTTCCTTTCCCTTCCAACATCGCAATTCATTCTCGACCTCGACGAATCAGTTTCTCTTCCAACATGGCCTCTCCAGACGAAGCGGAAGAGGAGCGAAAGCTCTCTCTGATCGGTCATCGACCCCGGCACATCATAGATGGCATGATTCGACTCACAGAAGCAGAAGCAGCAGCGCCAAAGCCTTCGACCATCCATCGCGCATCTCCTTCATCCCCGAGCATGCTTGGAACTCTGGACACTCTCCCGCTCGAAATACTCCACGCCATCTTCGCTGGGTTGGACTTCAAGACCCTGTTACATATCTCTGCAACCTGCCTTCGCGGTATCGACGTCGTCAAGTCTCTCCCAGAGTACCGCGACCTCACGTCTCATGCTCCTCTTGCGCTGGCCGCGCTCGGAAAGACTAGGCTCATCCGTCACCACACCGCGACCGACCTCCATACCGCCCTCTTGTCTCCCTCCTGCACGTCATGCAACCAGTACGGTGCATTCCTATTCCTTCCAACATGCCAGCGATGCTGCTATCACTGCCTCCGAAAAAATCGAAGCTTTTGGGTCATTCCGCTCTCAGTCGCTAGAAAGTGTTTTTCTCTATCCGTCGCCGAGGCAAAGTCCATGCCCAAATTGCGCAGCATACCTGGCAAATACTCCATAGGGTATTACGTTAGCCGCCAAAAATCCATCGGACTGGTATCCGTCTCGCATGCTAAAGAGCTTTCCATCAAAATTCACGGATCCCAAGAGCGAATGCGACTAGATCTGGAAGCCCAAAGAAGCAGTCTTTCGATCTTAGACTTCCACACCTTCCGCGTCCTGCAGCAGGCTCCACTAGTACCGCCTGGTCTGGACCTCTCCATCCAGCCGATGGAATCGAATGTTCCGAACGACAGGTACTGCGGCATGGCATCCGTGCCCTTTCCTCACCTGAGATCTGATCGACAGGTTGAGCATGGACTCTGGTGTCTGGGTTGCGAAGCTTTGGGGAGAAATTGGTCGGCAAACGGTCCAATCCCGGAGCAGCTCGCTCATTTACTACTTCCAGGTTGCCGTGCAGACAATGTGGTAGACAGCAGGCAGGACATCGCAAGATCAAGAGCAGAACTTTTACGCCATATCGACCAATGCCCAGAAGCAAGGTCATTGGTTCACGCGGGGAGATAGCTTAGGGGCGAACTTGATGGGACATAGAGCAGTGGTCTGGATACAGGTAGGCTGCGCGTGTACTGGCGGGACAATACAGATTTGTGAGTGTCAGCCATGCCGAAGTGGCTCTCCGCTGCCCGGACGAACCTGCTGACTAGGTATAACTGCGCAGGGCATTCTCGAACCATTCGGTATCAAGCACAGTAATTGCAGCTGCAGCTGCATAGCCGCCGGTAATGGAAGGCAGGACTTGAGGAGAGTGCTAAGGGCAGGAACAATGTGGTTACGTCAGAAGTACAGCTGTACATGTACCTGTATAGTATATACAGGTAGGTAGGTATGTACCTGTACCTTCCAGTGCTCTGCACTCCCAATCTTCCTACATGTATTGGAAACCATCCACATCTACATCCTCTTGGCAGTCGGCGTACCACTGAGCTACCAGTACAGTGAGGATTCTCCACGCCTTTGCCACAGTCAGCCCCCTCATGCAAAGCCTCGAGCAGCACCGATCATACCGTATCATCGTTGTTGCCTGCGGCCAACATAGGCCATTGTGGCCTTGTTCTCTTTGGGCATGTGCTTGGAGCAGTAGTTGCGCGAGATCTTTGGATCGACGTCGGTGACATTGCATTGCAGGTTCGATTCTTGTTCATACAGGCGATTGCACTGCTTGAGTTCGCCTTTTTCTCTGCAGCCACATTGGTATACGTGCATGACCCGAGTGCACATGTCGTTTGATGCTTGCTTAGGGGAGTGTGAGTACCTATGCAGGATCGTCGGTGCCATCACACACTCACTTACGCAACTGTGCAATCAAGTAGGTGTTTCTATTATCTTGCAAGATCGGAGTGGAAGTTGTGAAGTAAGCTGAGCTGTTGCGCACACACGACGCTGATATATAGTCAGGTTCGCGGGCGGCACAGAGGGAACGTGACCACAGCCGGGCGCTTAGGATCCTGTTTTGAATTCCATTTGCGGCGACGCGTTCTCAAAATCCATTGGTTGGGAGAGAATCGAGAGATAGACTCGTGGTCCGTGCCTGCCCTCGTTTAGGTATCCGAGCTTGATGTTTGTTGCTATAAGTACCTCCTACCAGGTATTCTCTGACCACGCCAGCGCAACCCACTTTGACCAGAACCCCTCACAATGGTCGAAATCAGCATTCTGAACCAGCGTATCGACGACGAAGATGGCGTTTATCGCGTCCGTTTCGGGGACAAAGTCGGATACATCACCATCGCCACGGATGTATTTGACGACTACACCTTATGTCGACCATGGCTGTTGATTCCAAGACTACCGGAGTTTCCTACCGAAGAGTGGACCAGGATGTTCATCACACGTCCCAGCGCAGAAGAAAGTATCAAAGTCACCACTACCAATGATCCGTTACCGGAGATCACCACCCTGTGGCACCCCGAACGCATCGATGTCCTTTCTCTCGAGCGAACCACACGCTTCAAATCCAATGTCGACGAAGTCATCTACCAGGGAGCTCCCGCAGTCGCCAAAATCGCGACGTTTGAGTGGCAAGTGCCGGCACTGGAGAGGGAAACCTGGGCGTACATGCTTCTCGAAGAAGAACAACAACAACAACAGGAGAAGCAATTCCACAACAGCGCGGACTCTCCTCCTGCGAGCTTATCTCCGCGCGTACTGGGTCATTTGACAGAATGTGGCAGAGTCGTAGGGAATCTGTTGGAAAAATTACCTGGCCGTTTTGCTTCGATTGCGGATTTGCCACAATGCGAAGCGGTACTGCGAAGATTGCACGAGGATATTGGTTTGGTGCATGGGGATGCGAATCGATATAATTTTCTTATTGATGATGATGTGCAGCAGAGTGGCCGAGGAGTAGTACGAATGGTGGATTTTGAGCATGCGACGCCATTTGAAGAAGTTGCTGCGAGGGAGGAGATGGCTTCTCTCGCCGCAGAATTGAGCGAAGAGACTGGACGGGGTTGTCCTGAACTGTACCTGTTAGAGCGTGTAGTAGAGCGTGTTGTAGAGTAGGCGAAAAACAGGAAAATAAGGCTAACCTGAGAGCGTGGGCGACCTTTTAAGTCCTTACCTATCTCTCATCTTATGCACTTATTAACGGCTTGTAGGATTGACTAGCAGTAGATACATACTCCCTCGACCGACCGACCTCAAACACATCGACCCTTTATCTCCTACTATCTAGACTCATGCGCCAAATAGGCATGAAGCTGAGTTGCTATGTGAAGGTTCTAGCGCTTTCTTGGCAAGTTTAGGTACACAGGTAGGTACTGTAGGTACCTACCTTCAAGGTTCTGATCGACAACGTCACGTCGTATCCCACAGCCACATCACATAGTATCGATAGTATCGATGCTCCCGTTCTGACTCTCATTCCTGCAGCATCATCAGAGACATCAGACATCCATCCATTTTCATTCTTCTGGTGTGAAGTCCCAAGCTCAACTGACAAGAGAGAAGTTTGTCGCGATGTGGGACGTTCCTATGAGTGGTAGCAACCAGCTAGCGAAAGGGTCATCTCTTTATCTTCCCCCCAGAAGACACCAGTAAGGTAGTTTTTTTGGTAGTTCCGCGGAAGATGAAGAAAAATAAAAAGAAAAAGAAAAAGGGGATATGCTACACGCGCAAGAAGATGGCAGAGTTGAAAAAGCAAAAAAGTGGAAAAAGAAAATCACTTCGTCTTGAACACGGCCCAGAAATATCCTCGCACGGCATTGCTCAGCCACACCGTCTCGCCATCCTGGAAGCTGTCGATAGGGATCGATCCCTCGACACATAACTTCTGCTCCAACGCCCATCTGCGCGTGGTGCCCTGCAGTCCTCCGACAGCAGACTCCGGAGTCACCCATTGGCCGCCACGGAAAAAGTAGGGTGTACAGAAGGATCCGTCCAGGACAGTGTTCTCACGCGTCCATAAGAGGACCTCTTTCGGCTCTTGGTACGTCATGATCTGGGCGGAAGTGCGAGCTCGACCATATAAAGATCGATCATGGGTTTTGTACATGGTCCCTTCCGATGGTTCGGTGGCTTGACTATCCAGCACGATCGTCCAGTCGGTGGAAGATTTGAGCGAGACTTCGAACGAGGTGGGGAAGAGAGCGGTCAGGGGGATGGACTTCAAGGGGTGATAGATCTCGGTCCGCATTCTGCCGCCGACGTAGATTCGCAGCTTGATTCGGAGGGCTTCCGGGTTCTCGTCGGGATGTTTCTCATGCCACTGCTTGATCGCTCTCGTCAACGTATTGAGCAGTACGGCGGGTCCGCCAGAATTTGGTCGAGGTCTGTCGTCGGCAAAGAAGAATGTGCTCCACTTGGCGATCTGCAGTCGCGTCCAGTGGTGTTCCAGCATGTAGAAGGGACAGGGTGTGCCGCATGAGGCTGCGGTATTCGTCGGCGAGTGGACCAGTCGTTTATCGTAGCGCACGCTGGTGTATACATAGGGCTCGCCGTCCTCCTCAATGCCGCTGCCAAAATGGCCGTCCATGGTGATGATGATGATGGTGATGAAGAAGAAGATGATGATGATGATGATGATGAAGCAGATGAAGATGGAGAAGATGAAGATGAAGATGATGTGCACAGAAAGTCTTCTCTCTCGGAAGCAGGAAGAGTGTAGTAGCGGCGTAGTCGGGAGAAGGCAGTAGTAGTATGAAATTGATCAGTCATTCCATGGAACTAAGGTATATCATTCAATAAAAGACCCGGAGCTGGGGCCGCTGCCTGCAGAACTCCAGAATATGACTCCCAACCCCCGAAGCTCTTTCGGGTCAATTCGCTGCAGCCAGTCTCGTGATTTGATGATTTTTTGGTGTCCCTTGTTGAAGGTAAAGGGTTGTATATCGAGCCTCGAGATAAACCTTATGTATTAGTATATGTATATTGGATGTCTCATACCTCCTACTGTACCGCCGGATAGATGTATTTAACTGTCACGAATCTCGGGTGCGACTTCGGAGCGTCGGAACGCGGCCCATTATCGGTGCTGATTAATATTCCGCTCAGGGAGTGACATCAAGAACGATTTGACGCTAGACCTAGAATGATCGAGCATACTAACTTCCAATAGGCGGATGCGGAGGTCGGGAGAGAATAATTCAGAGTTCCAAGTTCCAACAAAGTGTTTTGAGGCTTGAGCTCAGAGCTGAGAGCCTCGCGATTATTCACCTGTTTCCCGTATGAAGACAGAGGACATTTGACCTTTCCATTGCCCATCGTCTCTCCCTCTTCTTCGGTGCCTGAGTGCCCGAGTGCCTGAGTGCCTGGTTGCCTGATTGCCTGATTGCCTGCCCGTCATTTTCTGAGGCTGACCAACCCGACCATTCACCAGCCAGCCAAGCTATCCATCTCGACATCTGCAGACTGCCCTCCTCGCCTACGCCATTCGACCACCCCCCTCCCTCCCTTTTTCCCCCATGGCGTCGACACAGCAGGCGCAAGACAAGGTCGAACAGACGGCGCACGCGGTGGAAGCTGCGGGCTCATCGCTGCTCGACCGAGTGGGCGCCTGGTATCAGGACAACAAAGTCGCCGCCTGGACGCTGGCCGGCGTGACGGTCGTGACTATCGGCGGCACCGTCTACTATCTCTCACAGCCTCCGGCACCGCAACCCAAATCCAAAAAGGATCGACGGAAACCGAAGAAGGGTGATAAGACTGCGGCGACGACAGAAGCGGAAAAGGCCGCCGAGGATGTCAGAGCTGCGGCAACGAAGAAAAGTGCGCCCAAGGCGGCCGCAGCAGAAGAAGTGGTGGCCGACGAGCTGCCCTCGGTGACGGAGGACTCGGTGGGCTCCCTGTCGGAGCAGGACCGCAAGGACTATGCCGCCAAGCTCAAGGCCGCTGGAAACAAGGCATATGCTGCCAAAGAGTACGACCGCGCCATTGACCTCTACACGCAAGCCCTCTACTGCAAAGCCGATCCCGTCTTCTACTCGAACCGCGCCGCCTGCTGGAACGCTAAAACGAACTGGTCCAAGGTCATCGAGGACACCACGGCCGCTCTGAACCTGGACAACGAATATGTCAAAGCCCTCAACCGAAGAGCAAATGCTTACGAGCAGGAGGAAATGTATAGCGAGGCGCTCATGGACTACACGGCAAGCTGCATCATCGACCAGTTCCGCAATGAATCCTCTGCTCAAGCAGTCGAACGTCTGCTGAAAAAGGTGGCTGAGACCAAGGCAAAGGCCATTATGCAAGGAAAGGAGAAGTCTCTGCCGTCGCCCACCTTTGTCTCCAACTACCTGCAATCATTCCGCGCAAAGCCTCTGCCTGAAGGACTCGAGGAGACTGCTGATCTGGCAGAGGGAAGCGGAAAGTGGCATCTGCGCAAGGGCCTGCAAGCCATCCGCCATAGGAACTCGGAGGGCTACAAGGAGGCTGCCGAGGCATTTGACAAGGCGGTGGAATTGGGCGACCTCGACAACCACGCCGCGGAGGCATACAACATGCGTGGAACATTCCACTACCTGCGAGGTGACAACGACTCCGCCCTGAACGACCTGAACAAGTCGATTGAGCTGGACCCCACGCTCGTGCAAAGCTACGTCAAGCGCGCGAGCATGCACCTCGAGCAAAGTAAGTTAGGTGGTGGTGCTGGCGGAGTTGACACGACCTTGCTGAGACTCTCAGGCGCGCGCGAAGAAGCCGCCAACGATTTCGAAACGGCTGCCCAACACAACCCGAACGACCCCGACATCTATTACCATCGCGCGCAGCTCCACTTCGTTCTCTCCGAATTCAGCCTCGCCGCGACCGACTACCAAAAGTCCATCGACCTCGACAAGGACTTTATCTTCTCCCATATTCAGCTGGGCGTGACGCAATACAAAATGGGGTCCATTGCCAGCAGCATGGCCACGTTCCGACGCTGCATCAAGAACTTTGGTGACAAGAGCGATGTGTACAACTATTACGGCGAGCTGCTCCTGGATCAGCAAAAGTATCAGGAGGCCGTCGAGAAGTTCGAGACGGCGGTCGAAATGGAGAAGAAGGCGGTGGGTGAGACGGGCGGCATGAATGTGCTCCCGTTGATCAACAAGGCATTGGCCCTCTTCCAATGGAAGCAAGACTTTGTGGCAGCAGAGCAGCTGTGCGAGAAGGCTCTTTTGAGTAAGTGCTTTCCTGTGATTGTCGATATATATATATATCTGTGCTATTGGGAGCAACCACTGACTTGAATTTGTAGTCGACCCTGAATGCGACATTGCCGTGGCCACAATGGCACAACTTCTCCTGCAACAGGGCAAGGTGACTGATGCGCTCGAGTATTTCGAGCGGGCGGCCAAGCTGTCGCGCACCGAGGGCGAGATTGTGAATGCTCTGTCCTATGCCGAAGCCACCCGTACACAGCTCGAAGTGCAACAGAAGTACCCCCAACTGGCCGCCAAGCTGCAGGGGATGGGAGCGATGGGAGTGCGCTAAAGTTGTTTGTTGCTTGCGGGCTTGCACTCTCCTCAACGACCATGTGGGGAAAAGAATTGTGTAATAGAGGAAAGATAAAGGGAGAGATGGAGACTGTGAGAGCTTCTTGTGTATGAGTTTTTGTTTGTAGAAATTGTGGATGTGGAGGCGATGAAAAATAATGTGCATCCTGCCTGCTGCATATGAATGGGGGGCGGGGCGTTGACTCGCGGCAGCCAGTCTGCGAGGATTTTCTTTTTCTTCCCCTTTGCACCTGTATTCTAGTTTTTGTGCAAAAAAAGACAAAACGATACATATTTGAAATGTGACTGGGTCGCCACTCTTGGAATTGTACAATTTTCTTCTTGTTTTTTTTTCAAACTTTGTTTTTGAATGAAGAAAATCAGAAAAGAGAATCGAAAAAGAAAATCGAAAAAGAAAATCGAAAAAGAAAATCGAAAAAGAAAATCGAAAAAGAAAATCGAAAAAGAAAATCGAAAAAGAAAATTAGAAAAGAAAATCAGAAAAAGAAAATCGAAAAAGAAAATCAGAAAAAGAAAATCGAAAAAGAAAATCAGAAAAAATCAGGAAAAAACAGGAAAAACAGAAAAAAAAAACAGGAAAATCCCCCCAAAAGAAAGAGGGAAGAGGAAAGAGAAAAGAAAAGAGAGTGAGTGGATGATCATTCTTCTCATTCTTCAACAAAAATTCATCTCTAGGCGAAAAAGAGAAAAAGAGTATACATATATACCACAGAGAAAAGTAAAACATCTACCTACTTCACTTTCACTCCACTTCTAATCCTCTCTCTCTCTTTATTTCTCCTTACGACCCAGGAGCCCAACTCAACCCCCTCTTCAAATCCAACCAAGTAGCATCCGCATCTTTCAAATTCCCAATTCCAATATTCGCCGCATCAATAGCGACTTCTCTCTTCATAATATCAATGGCACGCTTGACACCCGCTCCATCAGGGTAAATATTCGCAAACATAAACGGTCTGCCAATTCCCACGGCTCGAACTCCCAAAGCCAATAATTTGACGACATCGCCTCCATAGCGCACGCCGCCGTCGGCCCAGACTTCGAGATCTTGGAAAATATAGGGTGCTTGTTCGTGGATTTCGAGGGCGACTTCAAAGGTGGAGGGGGAACTGTCGACTTGGCGACCGCCGTGGTTGGAGAGGAAAATGGCGGGGACGTTGTTTTCGTGTGCGATGATGGCGTCTTCGACCGTTTGGATTCCCTTGGGCACGATGGGGAGGTCGGTTTGCGAGCGCATCCAGTTGTACTTTTCCCACGTGATGGATGAGTAGGAGGAGTCGGCGCTGCCGACGCCGAAGCGGGCGGCGCGGTGGCGGTTACCGTCGGCGGCCGAGTCGACGGTGAGAACGATGGCGTGGAAGCCTAGTCTTTCGGTTTCGCGGATTTGCTCCAGTGTGGCCGTGTCGTTGCTCGGGTCAATGTAGAGTTGTTGGAAGGTGATTTGTCCCTCTGCTCGAGCAGCTTGCAGTTCTTCTTTGGGAATCGAAGGGAAATCCGTCACTTGATAGAGAATGTTGCCGGCTGCAGCGCCTGCCTGGAGGCCGAGCTCGCCCCAGGAACCGGCATAGCCTGCGCGCGCACAGGGAGAGATGAAGAAGGGCGAAGAGAAGTTGTAGCCGAGAATGGTGGTGGGGAGGGAGTCTTCAATGTTATCGACTTGGGTCATGACGCGGGGTCGGAAGCGCATGCGCTCAAAGACTTCGAGGTTATTCCGGTAGGACCATTCGCCAGCGGCACCATTGCGGTAGTAGGTGTAGGCCGTGAGGTTCATGTACTGCTCGGCGAGATACTGGAAGTCGGGCAGTCCCACGACCGTCGCGACATCGGGCAATGCGCCTCCAGCTTCAATGGTGCCATATTGTTCTGCTGCTCCCGTGTCGGGGAATTCCAGGTAGGGGCGAGCGGCGCGAGCCAGTCCGGCTGTAGCCAGGAGGGAGGTGAAGGTCGCGCGCATGATGAATGGGATCCTACGGACTAGAGGAGACCAGAGGAGGCGGAGGAGGCGGAGGAGGGGGAGGAGGTAGAGGGGAAATTCAGGTAGGAATCAAAAACGGACGAGGTTGCCACGTCTATTATACATGTACCTACCTATGGGACTCTGCGGCTCTTATCCCGCTGAAATGTCGAGTAGGTTAGGTACATAGATACGGCTTGCCGAGGACATCGAACGGTGGTAGTGCTTGTCTCATGTCTAGCGAGCGAGGCATGGACGGCGGGCTTTGTTCAAGGTGCACTTATCCAATGCGGTGTGTGTTCCGCCCAGTCATCGGTCGTCATGGGCGGAAAGGTCACGAACAGATTCTGCTTTGTGGTTCGTAGAATGGTATGGCACTAGGGCACTAGCGATGAAACAGCAGATGAATCTAGGCTTGTGTTCGATACCAGAAGATCCTGGGAAGCCCAGAATTGCCTAGAAGAGTAGTAGTGCTAAGTGCTGCAGACGGCTAGCGTGCTGAGACGGCTTGGCAAAGGTCATGTCGACCGATTGCAATTATCGACCGGAGTCGGATTCCGAGCTTGATAGCGCTGCTGGTCATGGTCACGGGAAAGGTCCCAGTCGGGCAGGAGACAAACATCAATGAGACTGCGGGAGGATTAGCGGCATGTGGAAGAGTCTGATATGGACGGATTTGGAGGGTTTGTTGCGGGTCTCGGTGGAGATTTGAGGGTGGGATGTTGAGAGGGTGAGGGTGGTGAGGGTGTGAGGGTGGATGGATGCAGTGGTTGGGGGTGGAATGTGGCAGCAGAGAGACGAAATACCGTGCGGGATAGAGAGAGGGAGGGAAAACGAGAATATATCACGTGCCCCGATGCCAAGCCATACTCGAGGTGCTTACTTTGCGCCACCCAGTGAGTGAGTAGGTACCTGTTGGTATGTACCTGTACCTACTAAGGTAGGCTTCCACTTCCCTCCTACAGCGACTGAAACTGCGGAAGGCGGTACCTCTCGCTCCTTGAAACCAGCTGATGGCGCCAAGAGCAGCGCACCTTTGTTTCTTACCTAAGTACATCTACCTTACCTACCGTACTTCCTACCGTCCTACTTGCTACGGTCCTACGGAGGGACAGAGGTACGCAGAACAACGGGTGCGGCGACAAGATCAATCATGTGAGCCGAGGCCCCCCAGAACAGCAAAAGCATTCCCCATGCATTCCATCTCTCCGTCTCTGCATAAAAGGGTACGGTACGGTAGGTATCAGATACAAGCATTAATATGATAGGAGAACAAAAAAAGAAAAGGAAAAAGAAAGAAAAAAGAAGCCCAGCCCAGTAGCCCGGCACCGGCTATTGCTCTTCATATGTCAGTAATCGGCTACTGGATTGATGATATATTGATTTGCAGCAGACGGGTGGGGGTCTACCGAGCAGTTTCGTACCTACACGGCTCCAGCTCCGTTCATTATCACTGATAAAACTGCAGCAGTATATTGAATGTATATATATGCACCCGGGTGGATGGAATGCGGACGTGGCCGGATAGGGAAGGCCGTTGGTATTCACTGTCTTGTCGGAGTCTTTTCTGTCTTTTCGGGGAATCTGGCTCTAATGAATGTACGATGGTTCTAGAGGTCAGGGAAGAATGGAATTGCCGGCAGAAGACATGTCCGACAGAGGTATTGACTACATGTACTGACTACCTCCTACATGTACTGATCTTGGTCCAGGTGATACCTCCTCCAACCTAGTCTAGTCACTACCTTATGCATCGAAGCCTTGGCGACTTCTACTGTAACTCTGAATTCTGCTGCGCCACACGGAGAACACATCTACCGACAGACGTCTTTCGGCCTAAAGCGACGACGCCAAGTCTGAGGGACTCTCTGGCCTTGTACGGAGATTCTCCGAGACGTCGGGTCGCCACCTCCACCTACGAGGCAGCATCAAAACTTGGTTCCAATTTCCCCCAGAATTCTCCGAATTATACGAGACATGTTCTATTCATCCATTTATCCTGCTATAGTATACCGCACGAGAGGATGGATGGATAACTGGCTCAGAATTAAAAGAAAATAAAAATTAGAATAAAAAATAACAAAAGGACATTTTCCCAATATGGATCAATCTCTGACAGTGGCATTATCTATCGTACTACATCACTCCACCACCACCACCACCTCCTCCTCCTCCACCTCCTCCACCTCCTCCTCCACCTCCTCCACCTGAAAAGTGAGTGATAATTTCTCTCAAAACCCTCTAGCATAAATCGCTTCCGTGCCGACTGTCAAATTTCCACACGCCCCACCAATCGACCCCAGCACCGGTCCGCCATTGCACGGATAACAATTGTTATCGCCCGCATCTCCCGTCGCTCCGTTTAAGCCTCCTCCACCCGTTTGTCTGTAGTCATGACAATCAATCGTTAGCGCTGTAAAAAGATGGGGATGGAATCAAATGGAATGAAATGGATGATATCCTTCTGTATAGAGAGAAGAGGGGAGGAGAGGAGAGGAGAGGAGATGAGGAGAGGAACTTACGATGTAATATAAGTAATGTAATTCCCATAGTAACATGACACGGTCGTGATATCAACGTTGACGAGGCCGTAGTAAATGGCGGATTGGGCAATGGCAACGTCTCGACACTGTCCTGCTGCGCCATTGGTGTAGGAGCCTCCGTAGTTGGGGAGTGCGAGACCGATGCTGCCGCCCGTTCCGTTGGTGCCGGTTTGGACGAAGCAGCCGAGATAGCCGAATTGGACGTAGGCCTATATATGATATGAGAGCGTACCAGATTGGGAATGGTTAGCACAATGTCCCCGAGAGAGTAGAGACTCCTCTGAACTCGCTTTGACGAGGAAAATTGGAGATGGGGAGGCTGCCTCCACAGGCTGCTGCTAACACGTACCGAGGGAGTTGGTCCCGGTGGACCTGACGGACCAGATGGACCGGCACTACCTGTAGCTCCGGTTGCTGGAATGAAAAGTCAGCAAGAGTGCGAACAACTGGGGTCAGAGATGGATGAAAGAAACAGAGAAGACTTACATCCTCGAGCTCCACTCGCTGCGATATGTTAGCGCATAACTTCAACTTCAGATGGGAAGAACTGTTGTTGGAGAGCTAGCTGATGGCCCATAGCTCATGCATGCATGCAAACCTCCGCCCTGATTGATCGCTTGAGATTGGTTGCAGCCCGAGAGTATCGGAGACAATGCTCAAACAAAGCCAGACAGACAATCGAGAAGCGGAGACGAGCGCATGCATGAGCTACGGAGGAAGCTTCATCCTCAGCAACAACAGTCTCCAAGTAGAAAGTGATCTTACGGCCCACAGATCCCGTCGCGCTAGATATCGATCGTCAACAAATTGTGCTTTCTTCACTTCAGGCGTCGGAGATCTTCTACGTACCCAACTTGTCCACTGACTCCGGTCGGCTGAACGGTCTTGTTAGTATGCTGTAAAACGTGTCGAGTGTACTGCTTGGGGGAAAAATACCCCTTGGATGCTAGACACGGTATTAGCTTCAGAAACAAGTATTATTACAGCAGGATACTGGAGTGTTACTTACCCTTGAATACCCTGGATACCTTGGCTCTGCGTTCATTATATCAGCGAGCACTCATACGAGCACGTTTGAGGATGAAGCCTCACTCCAGTAGCCTGTTATTTGGTTAGCAGCTGGAAACCTATTCCTGTGCTTGGGGTATACATGCGCCTATCGCTCCCGATATACCCGTCGCTGCAATGTTGTCAGTACATGCTGCCACCGCATGAAGCGTGCTGGGCGATAATCACCTCCAGATGGACCGGTTGCTGTGCCTTGTATTAGCAGTTGATCGATACGGCAAGACTTCTCCATACTTACGACCAGTGGGACCAGTTGCTAGCTTATCATTAGCAGTAGATCAGTACTTCATTTCCTTGCCTTCACTCACGTCCCGTCGCTGATGATTGCAGAGGTTAGCATGTGCACGGAGATGGCATAAGTTGGGTACGATTTCTTACGGCCAGTGATTGTGGAAAGCTGGAGTCCAGCACAAGATGATGTCGAGAAAAGCGTCAACTGAACGCCCAAGCAACCATTCGGCGCAGCGCCACGAAATACAGCGTAAATGCTACCGTTGTTGAACGAACAGAACTGAGCCTGGCCACCGTCGAAGCCAGTGTTCATCCAGACAAGTCCACCAGAAGATGACAATGAGAAGGTCGTCAAGATTGAGCCCGGTGCGGTGGAAGGTACAAATAGCGCGTAATTGACCCCGGGGTCCGTAGAGTACGTGTACGCCACGTTCGCAATGATGGCGCTGAGACTACCGGCCTTGATCTGGTAAATCGGAGAGGTTGTGCAATCGTTCGACACTGTTCCGTTGCCATTGATGTAGGACTAGTGTCCAGCACGTCAGCCTCCGTACTGATCTGGTCGGAATATCCTTTCGTGATTCACGTACCGCTCCATTTCCCTGTCTCTTCTGCACATTTCGGGCGTTCATAGCGGCAATCACGTAGTAGTCTCCCAGATCAGGGTAAGCTGTCGCCATCGCGGATGTGTATACCATGGATGACAGCCGTCCGACAGTGGATGAAGCTACCGTAGGACTCCATATTGACATCGGTACCTGCGCCTCTGTCCATCGGAACGTTGTTATGGTGTCGATGCTGGTGGGTGCGTTCGTGATGGCGATAGCAGCTTGGGGAATGGGATAGAAGGTAGTGTTGGTGAGGACATTGGTGTTGACGGAGACAGCCTGCTCGCGAACAGTATATCTCTGTTCAAACCTCTCGGCGATCAGACATGCTGAGTTTCGGCCTTGCGCAACGAGTGTGAGCGGGCATCCCAAAAGAAGAACGATGATGAGACTCTGCAGAGGAGTGTTGAGAGAGAACATGATGAGCGAGATCGCTCGAAGAGAAAGAAAGACAGTATAGTGAGTAAACGAGAGGCTCTGGTGGCTACGGAGAAGAGTGATGCTCAGGTAGAAATGAAGGATACAGCATGCGAATGGTGTGTGTACACTTTCGCCTTGCCTCGAGCTAGCAATTGTAGGAATGCAGACAGGCGATTGTGTCCACCAAATATCCACGTGAGCGCATGCGGCATGAGTGTTCCGACGAAGCCCAGACCCAAAGTCCTGGAGGCAGTCCAGCGATAGCTGTGCTGGAATGTTTGTAGGCACTCACACACAGGGCCTAAGCCTCGCTCATGAGGGTCATGTCATGGCAGGCTGCTCATCGTGCGGGAAAGCAACTCCATGCTTTCACTCTCGCTTTCATTACAGCTGGCCAAAAGGACCTCTGGCAGCCGTAGAGGACGACGAGACAGGAAATTGCTGTTGAGTCAACGCCGTAGCCTCGAGTGGCGTGGGTTGTGTCGAGGGGCAACCAGTACATTCCACAAGCCATTCCTCGCCCGGCATTCAAGTCGGTGCAACCACAAGACTGCCGCAATCAAAACGAGGCATATATGCCCGACCAGAGATGCTGGGCGTTGTCGTTGACGAGAGATTATAGCGAAGGTCTTGTTGGCAATCTGGTCTGGTCAAGTCTATATCTTCACTGAGAGAATTAGGGGGTTTCGTCAGCAAGTCAAGATACCGTCCTGAGACGACATGAGATGAAGTGGTAGAGTAGATCCAGCTAGATCATCTTTGCGATGCTATGTGAGGTCGCTGTTAGGTAGGCGTTGTCAAGGAAGAAGCGTCGATGAGATGATTGTTGGTGAGAGTGAGGTTCTGGAGCAATGGACGCTGAAGGAGCCCGCGGTCTGCCAAGGAATCACGGCTATCGGAACATCGGCTAAATAGATTTTCCGCCCGAGCAAAAAAGTGTTGTACCTTATTGCACCTTTTGACTGAAGCTTCATCGCGACTTTCTCTCTGGGACATGTAGCCATGGCGTAGCATTGAAGACTCCAACCAACTACACACACAAACACAACCCATGGCCGCGGAAGTGAAGGCGGTGGCGCCCCTGCGCGTAGCCCCGGGACCGGCACCAGAGACTGCCGACACGACATACTGGAAAACGTTCAAAAACCAGCTTCTCCTCCCATCACCTCACAACGCCGGCATCACGTCCATTACGATCCCCGACTACAACCCCTCTGGATCGCAGGCGGATTCTTTCGCCATCACAAGCGGCAGCAGGGTGCAGACGTACAGCACGAAGACGCGGAAATTGGTCAAGACAATCAGCAGATTTGGTGTGGACGATACTGCGCGGTCTGGTGTGCTCCGACGAGATGGTCGTATTCTGCTAGCGGGCGGTGACAGTGGGATTGTGCAAGCATTCGATACTGGATCCCGAGCCATTCTGCGGCAATGGCGAGGGGAGCATGCGCACAAATTGCCCGTGCATGTTGTCAGATGGAGTCCGAGCGTGCTCACCGACCTGATGAGCTGCAGCGACGACCGGACTGTTCGGGTGTGGGATTTGACTGAGGACGCAGCAAAGTGGACGGGAGTGGGTCACGAGGACTATGTGCGCAGTGGAGGATATCTGCCCGGGCAAGGCGGAAACATGGTGGTCAGTGGTAGCTACGACCAAACCGTGCGCATCTGGGACACACGACAACAAGGTGGTCGCGCAGCTTTGACGTTCAAGTTCGCCAATAAAGTAGAGGATATCCTGACGCTGAACAGCTCCAGTCTGGCAGTCGCCGCTGGCAACGAGGTCTCGATTGTCAACATTGTTGCAGGATGCGCGGAACATGTGATTGCCTCTCATCAGAAGGATGTCATGGCACTTGCATCAGCCCAGCATGGGACACGGATTCTGACTGGAGGACTTGATGGCCACGTCAAAATTCACAACACTGCCAGTTGGGAGGTTGTAGCCGCCTTCAAGTATCCAGCACCAATCCTTAGCCTCGCCGTCGTACCTGGTGCAGCAAACAGTGAAGGCGCGAGGGACGACAGACATCTAGCGGTGGGCCTCCAAAGCGGGCTCTTATCTCTGCGCACTCGATTGGCAGGATCGGAGAAGGCGAAAGTGAGGGAGAGAGAAAAGAAGATGGCAGCTTTAGTGGCGGGCGAAGCAGACGAGTACGAGCGCAAGCAGAAGAAGAAAGACACGCGACAAGGAGTCCGGGCTCGTGATCGGGGCAAAGACTACAAAGGCGAGGGCGCTGACATTGTCATCACTGGAAATGATCGTCCGCGACAGAAGAAGCTCAAGGAATGGCAGAAGAGCCTACGGACTGGCCAATATGCAAAGGCTTTGGACCAAGTGATACCACCGGATGGCTGGAAACAGTTCAACGGGGATGAGCTGTTCACCCTCATCACTGCCCTTCGACATCGGAGTGCGCTACGGACAGCGCTTGCGGAGCGCTCAGCTTACCGTCTTGTCCCAATCATGACCATGATACACAAGTATGTCACGTTTCCGCAGCATATCAATCTGATGTACGACGTTCTTCTTGTTGTCCTGGACTTGTACAGCCACAAGCTTGGCGACTGGCAGAGCGATGATGGGAGCGAAAAGGATATTGTTGTTCTTATCCACAAAATTAAGAGTCGGGTCAGGCAAGCAGCCGATTGGGCTACTGCTGCTCACCGCACATTAGGAATGGTCGATGTACTTGAGTCAGGATGAGCGACACCCGATAATACCATGCCACAATTCAGAAACTGATGGCCATCTGCTAAATCCCTTCTCGGAACCTGCTATACAAACGGGCAGCTTTTTCAAGCCTCGCGGACAACTCAGGTCAGCAGGTGAAGAGATCCCGGAACATATGGCGACACTAGTGCGCCGTGCCGATGAGCTGGCACAGATGAGTGCAACATCTGCCAGATATTGAGTGTCCAGCTATGATTCCCCCACGAGATGGATGCTATTCCATTGCCAGCGCGGATATTCATCGTAACGAACTTGGATCGCCAATTAGTAAGTCCTACATTAGATAATAAGACGCAGTGGTCAAGCACGGTCAGGAAAGACGTGGAAGCCGAAATGAGAATGTTAGTTCAACATCTATATGTGCTACTCAGCGATATATCTGCAAATCTTTGGTGATGATCATGATGCAGCGCCATTCGAGTTGACCGGCGCTGGACGTTCATCGTGCGTAATGGTCATCATCATCATCAAGGCTCGAGGATATTTATCGCTGCCACTGCGCGCTCTTCGAAACAGCATAGACTCTAGCAACAACATCGAGCGCTTCAAGCACCAGAATCCTGATTCACGTCGCCCTTGTCCTCCAGCTGTATCTTTCAGCGGCTAGTAGAGTTCCATTCGCCCATCTATCAGCACCAAAAGAGTAAAATTACTTCTATGCAATCCATGGATGTTGTCCTCCCGAGTCCCAATTGAAGTGACGTGTTGGCGCCAAGGCGACAAGTTTTGTCGGCCCTCTCCTATCCTCTCCCCTCCTCTGTCCTTCAGCTTCGTGCAATGACTTGAAGACAAGTAACACGATTCCTTCAGTCTGAATCCTGTCGTGCGACGCGACTCGCCTCGACGCTGTATCGACTTCATCCTCACCTAGTGAACTGAACTTATATCGCAACATCTACGGTACAAGTTTCCGACAAGTATACTGACCACACCTTGGACCATCACCCAGTCCAAGCTATACCGACACAAGATCTCCTTTGTCACATACATCAGTTTGTTATGTCCACAATCATAACGATTTTGTGAACAGAATCATGTTCCTATCATTTCGCCTGGCCGAGATAGGCAGAAAAGGCACAGAAGACAGCCAGGTGGAGCCCATGCCCTTGCCTGCGTACAAGCGAGCCTTGGAGCCACTCATTGGGCGAATCGTGCGGCAGATGCCTTTGACATGCTGAGTCTACGATTCCGCTAGCTCGGGCAGGGGGCAGGTCGGTCGCCCTATGCACGCAGCCGGTGCATGCACACCGCGTGGGCATGGATAGGTATAGGATGCGCCGCGATGGTCACTTCATATCGTCGTACTACAAGAGACTATGAAGGCCAGTATGATTCCAGCTCGCATCGAAGCATAGCTATTGAACATGCCTCTCCGTGCTCTTGCGCTTGTGGCATTAGGCCTCCTACGACAAGTGTCTGCTCTGACATTTGCATCCACAGGGCAGACTGTTGTGTTAGATGGGATCTCATTCTACCTCCCAGCCGACCCGGTGATTGTACTGGCACCGGAAAACACTCTCAGTCGGAAGGCGGCTGGAACGGGAGGCATCACTCCACTGACTGTGGTCACTGCCAATAGTACGCTATATACGAGCAAGGACCTGGCCGCAACGATCAAGACGTACAAGGACTCCGACGATGTCTATACAGAAGGCTTTCTCGAAGCCATATATGTGCAGTACACGTCACCTCAGCCACGAGGCTACAGTACTCCCAAATTCGGCAACACCACGAACGTCACTTCTGAAGTTCTAGTCAGCTATGTCAGCAATTCCACGATGATCATCCCTCCTGGGCCATACTTCATATCCTCTGCAGGTGCGGTCTATCAGGCATGGAGGCTCTACAGTGACCTTGCCGGCGCATTCACGGAATCAGTACTCGCAAAGCCCAATGGCGATTTCATGGTCCTCCCTGCTGGAATGCCAGGCCAGCACTTGGCCATCGCTGTGCCATCCAGGCTATACTACGCAAAGACAGCAGAGAAGCCACTGGCAGGCGTCCGACTCGGGATCAAGGACATCTACGACATTGCGGGACTTCGTACTGGTAATGGCAACAGAGCCTGGTATCACCTGTACAGCGAAGCTACTGCACATGCTACTCCCGTTCAGCGCCTCGTCGACGCAGGCGCCATCATTGTCGGCAAGATGGTCACATCGCAATTCGCAAATGGAGAAGAGGCGACACGGGTAGGTGGAGAAAGCAAAGCGAGCTACTTGCGAGGCATATATGTGCTAACACCTTCATGTCTATCATCAGGATTGGGTTGATTACCACAGCCCTTTTAATCCTCGCGGAGACGGCTACCAAGATCCATCCTCGTCTTCTTCTGGTCCGGGAGCTGGAGCTGCATCATATGCCTGGCTCGACTTGACGCTGGGAAGCGACACTGGCGGCTCGATTCGTGGCCCTTCTCAGGACCAAGGGCTCTATGGCAACCGGCCGAGTCACAATCTGGTCTCCCTAGAACACACCATGCCACTTGCGCCTGAGCTCGATACCGCTGGCTTCCTGACCAAAGATCCTGTGCTCTGGGCGGAAGCATCTCAAGTCCTCTATCAGGACAACGTGACCATTTCGCACTCTTACCCCAAGCAGATCAAACTCTATGATTTCCCCACCAATATATCTGCCCCTGGTGACGAACAGCTTCTGGACTTTGTGTCCAAAGTGAGCGCCTTCATTGGTGCCCAAGTGGTCGACTACGACATCCAAGCCCACTGGAACGCCACCAGCAATGTCAATGTCACATTGGACGATCTCACGTACCTCACCTATGCCATCATCATCGCTCAGCGCCAGACGGCCTTGGTCCGCGATCCCTTCTTCGCCGACTACGCCGCAGTCCACGACGGGCGCATACCATTCATCAATCCCGCCCCAGCAGCACGCTGGGAATTCGGAGACTCGTATCCCAACACAACCGTAGACATAGCCAATACCAACCGAACACTCTTCGCCGACTGGTTCTCCCACGAGGTCTTAATCGCAAACAACGAAAAAACATGCAGCGACTCTCTCCTCTTCTACGTCGGCTCCCAAGCCAATATCAATTATCGAAACCAATACGGAGACCCTCCAACACCTCCTGTCGGTTCCTTCATTATCAGTCATGCATCTCCCTTTTGGGGCGGTCCTGACTTTGTCGTACCGGTGGGTTCGGCAAGATATTTCAGCAATATTACACTGCATGACGAGTACTTGCCCGTCACGGTCGACATTATGGCTGCGAGAGGCTGTGATGGGATGATTTTGGGCCTGGTGCAGGATCTTGTTCAGGAAGGGATTTTGAAGCCGAGTTTGGCGGGAAGGAGTAATACTGATGGTGGAGAAATCTTGTTGAGAAGAAGATGAAGATGAAAGAATGGAAGGTGTCTGTATGGTGATTAAGGTAGGTAGGTATTGTGAATAGACGACAACAGAGAAGAGTGTGTAGAGGAAACTAACTATACCTTAGTACTTAGTACTTACTACTTACTACGAACAAAAACAACATTTACACTGCCCTCTGTTCCAACGGTTAGGCGCTTTCCGAATACTTCCTTCCAGCTTCACCACGATATAAAATTTAGTTTTTTAATAAATAAATCAGCCATAAAAGTCTTCCTCCTTCTCCTAGCCAGGGAAAACAGATATAGACGCTCGCTTATGATCAACATTCAAACAACCCTGCGAAAAAGCCAGCACCAAATAACAGGAAAGGAGAAAGGAGAAAGGCCAAAATAAAAGAAAAAATAAAAGGATTAATATTACAATTCCCGTATCTACTTACCTCCTAGTAGATACTATACTATATCCTATACAATTAATTACAAATTTCCACTAGATAACGTTGCAGCAGCAGCAGCAGCAGTTTATACGAAAAAAGAAAGTAAAAAGAAAAAAAAAGAAAATTAAGAGTACGAGCGCGCTAGGGGCTATCTCTTATTAGATTAATAGTTAGAGCATCTTTCATTCGGGGATATTATGACAGTATCGTTATCATTATTGTCGTTATCATCATTATCATCATCATTGCTTGCTGTTGTTCTCCGTTTTGTACCTATATAGAGGAAGTAGACTACTATTTTCTGTACTCGACACACAGGCGCGGTACTGGCTGGTTGGTTCATCTCTGCTGCTCAAGAAGCTGGTTCTTTCTGAGAGAGGGAGAGAGAGAAAGAGAGAGTGAGAGAGCAAAGGTTGGTAGGAATATTTGATTTCCTCCCCTCTCTCCCCCCGCCCTCCATCGGCGGGCGGATTCTTCTTGTTCTTCTTGTTCTACACTAAAATAACATTAGGGTATCGTGGCGTGGTTGGTGCTGATCCATTCGGTCATTGCTTGAACTCTACATATAATTTCGTCGTCTTTCCCCTCACTCATTTTTCCCGTGTAGCCGAATGAATGGGCGATCGCCCTCTCCTTCGTTCCTTTTCCCACTCTTTTCCCAATCATGATTCGTCCACTCCTTCAGCTTCCTCCTGTACTACTTTGAGTCGTTCATTATTGTTCCGCACCGACGATCGTTTCTGTGCGGCGAGCCATCGATCTAGCGCAGATGCCGTGCTACAATGCGCCCCGAAAAGGGGTTGGTCAGCATGTAGTATACAATGTGCAAATTTAGGTTAGGTTAGTGGTAGTAGTAGGAGGAGGAGTACACTCACTTCTCATCAGGTAAAGCGCCTGAAATAGCAGCTTCTAGGGGGCTTTCCTCGGCCGGGTTCCTTTTACTGCTGGCGCGAGTGGGGAAAACATGCGGGAACTGTTGATGCAGAACATATGTCAACTATGGTGTGCGCTAATACATATTACCTTCATCGCCGTACAACGATACGATGCTGTCGATGTCGTTTTTGAAGCGTACCTGAACTAGCGGGCTTGCATGCGCTTCTGCGAGCATGACTTCTTCCCCACTGTATGTTGAGATCCAGTCGTCGTCCTCCTCCTCGAACCCTGTCTCAAACATGCTGGGTATGTCCTGTTTCCCCGAGGCTTCGCTCGAGTTCTGTGCTGTGGAGGAGGAGTGGCTGGTAGAGTTGGAGGCTGCTGAGGCTTCACGTGTGGGGAGTTGATGTATGATATCGACCTGCGATCGTGTGGGTTGAGTCAGTGCGAGGAGAGGGTGCGGGCCGGGATGGTATCCGTGAAATTCGGCTTTGGTCTTCCTATCGTCCAGTTCTGGTATCCCGGACATTGGGGGGACGGCAAACCTCGATCGCAACGAAGGGAGAGCAGTGACACTCTCTATGCTGGGTGCGTCCACGATCGGTTCTGGTGATGGGTTGGGGGGAAAGCCAGTATTAGGTAGATCATTTGCCGCTGCAGAAGGAGGCCTGGGAAAGGCCGAGACATCCACGCCGTGCTTGGCGAGCTCGTCGGGACTGTACAGATCTGGATTTTGCGCCATGTGAGTGTTGCCAATATATGACCAGAATCGATTCGTTCTCCCCCTGATGCTGCTGCCGCCTCCGGTTTGATGTTGGGCGATGAGGTCCGATAAAGACTGCTTCTTTTCCGCACTCGCGGGCCTGCCATTTTTAGATTGCACGTCCTGCCACGATTCATCGCTTTGCTCAGATCTACCGGATGACATGTTGGCACCATTCAGTGACAGGCTGTCGCCGTCGGCTCGTGCAAGTTGCGTTGCACGAGACGATGGTCGGACCAGGTGCGCTTCAGAACTTTTGCGTACAGGACGTTTGGTTTTGGGATTCTTAGGCTCTCCGAGCAGCACTCTGGGGAAGCCACTGATCGCGAAGCCATCGGGTTCCAGGCCATCGTGCTTCGACAAGAAGAGCGTGATGGCAGTGGGGTTATTCTCATTACGCAGCGGGATATACACGTTGGGGAGTCCCAGAGTGGCGCTATTGATCATCATCTGGGTCAGCGGCGGAGAGATGGCAATCTTGAAGGTGAAGTCAGGTCGCTCCACGTCAGGCCTGACTAGGAAGTATGGTTCGAAGTCGTCAGTCCTGCACTCCTCGAGAATCCGGCCCAGACCGGAGAGTTCGGGGCTGCCGTCGTCGAAGCGGCAGCTGATGATACCCGTGCAGATCTGTTCGCTCTTCTCCGCTGTCGCCTTCGATTGCAGCTCCAGGTAGAACGACGACGCCACGAGTCTATGGGCGACGTTTCGCAGTGCGGCTTGCCGATGTGCTGTTTGCAGGCGCTTCCGCACATTGACCTGGAGCGACAACAAGTCCGACTTGCTATCCGCCATGGGTGGCTCGCGATCCAGGTCGGGGTTGAATCGCACAAAGCGTCGAGTTTTGTTTTCCGCCCTGTCTCGCACGACGTAATGCCGGAAGTGCTGCCACGCGAGCTCGGCATCGAGCACATCGTCGGTGCGTTTTGTACGCCATCTGCCGCCTGGTTTCAGACTGTTGGACGCATGGGAGGAAGTAGGAGCCACTGAGCCCAAAGTGGCGTCTTTCTGGCGATCCTGCAGCTTTTGCAGGACTGTGATTCTGTTCTGGCCCGTGCCTAGAGACAAAAAGATATCAGGCTCTGCGACATCAGGCCAAATGAGCTTTCGCTCTCGATCTGCAATAAAGGCAGGATTGGGGCTCCGTAAGCCACCGTCCAGGTAGGACTTTCCATGAAAGACGAACGGCTTGAAGAATGACGGGCTCGCAAGGGACGCAGTGATCGCTTCGTGAGTCTTCAGTTCCATATCCGGGTCGTGCGGTCGTTCGAAGGCATATGCAGGCATGGGATCTTCCGGCCGCCTGTAGCTGGCCATCAGAATCGTCTCTTGCCCGGTCGCGCTCGTCGCCGTCAGCGCGACACGTGCGCCATTGCGTGGCTTGTCGTGCGAGCCAAACAGATCATCGTCCTCGGTGAAGGCCGTCTTCAGTGCACCGAGGAGGGGTTTCGTCTTGTATTTCGGCGCGCTCCCGAACAGCTGGGCAATCTGGCTAATGACAGGCACGCCTTTGAGCCGAGGCGTGAAGGCGTGGTCGCACATGGCAGTGAACATGTCCGTGATGGAGTCGACGGACCGGTCTTTGAGAGATAGAGCAGTGGCTATCAGACCTCCAGTGCCTGTGCCCACTATCAAATCGAAAAAGCATTGCACAGGTAGGTGCCGACCGAGCGCCAGCTCAATGAATCTCAGGACTTCCAGTTGCACTACACCTCTGATGCCACCTCCGTCGAGAGACAAAATACGCGCTCCAGCTCCCACCGGCTTGAATCTGATATTGGCGGGCTTGGCCCAATTGGTAGACTCCCGATGGAGCGGGCAGCAGGAGACCTGCAACGTGGACTTGTGTGGTTTGCCATACGCCTTGATGCATGCCGTACACAGGACATGTCCGCAGGGGAGTGGATGCTCGGGAACGTCCATCAAGCAGCAGAAGCACGTCGCATGGCTGACCATGGATGAGGCAGGCCCCACGGCCTCGAAGAATTGGTTGATATACTCAATGTGGAGATCCAGTGCGATGCGCTCCTCCGGCACGGACGGCTCGTCTCCGTGTGAGATCTGATCGAGTTCATATTGGAAGTCTCGGGCAATGCTCCCAATCGCAGCCCGCAGCTGCTGCTTCCATTGCGGCAGGAAATCGGTATCCAATGCGGCCTGGTAGTCGCCTGCAGCGATGATGCCTTTTTCGTCCTGGTGGCCCTTGACGCTGTGGCGCGCCTTGACCAGCATACACTGCCGCGTGCCATCTGCGCTCACGTATGAACAGGGATAGTGCATTTCGAGGTACTCGCCCATCGCCCAGTCGAAGAACTTTTCGTAATTGGTGAACAGCTCGTCCACTCTGCCCTTTCGGAAGCGAGCACAATCCAGTAAGACACACGACGCGAGCATCATACTCACCTTCTCAAACACCCACGCGATCCGTCCGTGCTGGTGATTGGGTTGCTGTGCGCTGATGGTGGTGCACAATTGGAGAATGTGCCCGCCGAAATCGTTTGGGATGGGGTTTCGTAGTAAAGAAATTTGCATAAAGTTGAAAGGGATGTCCAAGTAGCTGGTGAAATGGTCAAATCCGCTTTGAAGATATGTATTTAGCTCATCAGCATTCGTCAACATGCGTGCTCGTCGCTTGTTCCGGAACGACTCCTCGCAATTGGCCTTGATGATGCCCTGGAGTTTGCCCACTTGTTCGTTGATCGTGGTGTAGCGTGGCTTCGCGGGTATGCGAATCACCTTGAACGAGCTGTAATAGCGCAGAACGAGATCCTCGACCGAGTAGATGTGCTTTCCCAAGTTTCTCCAATACGCTGCGAGTTCCCGAAATCGAGGCACGCCCTCCACGGAGTCGAGTGCAGTCTTGACCGAGGAGAGTAAGCTCTGGGTCGCGTAATTGACATCCCATTCCTTGTCGTCTACACTCGGGTCCGTGCCGTTGATGGCGACAATACAATGTGGAAGTGCAGGCTGATTGATCGACTTCTCGAGCGAGCTGGCGCCCCAGTCCAGCAATTTGGTCAGAACGGCGGATTGAAACGTCTTGGGGTTGCGCAGCACAAACACCACGCAGTCGGAAAACGTGTAGAGAAGCCGAGGATACAAGGCCGTGACAGCGTACTCTCGTTGCCGCGATTCTTCGTTTAGAGCCCACCCAATTTGTCGCGTATGGACGTGCCCGGGGCGTGCAGCCTCGGGCTCGGCGCCCGCATGTCTTCGCGATCGCGCACCCAGTGGCGTGCGCTCGCCGCCTTCGAATCCCTCGCAATCGGCGTACAAGATAGGGAGTTGCTCTGTATGACTGGACGGGTCTGCATACAGATGCACATCTCCCGAGGTAGGCAGCGAGTCATTCACGACACTGCCGACGACAGGCGAGGGAAACATGGCCCGGTTCTCGGCGTTCGCATTGTGGGCATCATGGTTGATCAACATCTTGATCAGAGTCGATTTGCCGGCGTTGGTGACTCCGATAAAGGAGACAATCTGAGGATATCGGTTGCCGGCGTTCTGCAGGTTGACTGGCGATATGCTCGACATGAGGGTGGCATAGCGGCCGTAGTCCTCAAAGTTGGGTCGTCCTGTAGCGTCTCGCGAAACACCGAACCATTTGGTCGACTCATCGTCTTCGTGGAGCCGTTGAATCATATCGGGGTTTCTGGTGGGGTTGAGAATGCCTTGGAGTCGCTTGACCACGAATGGGCTCGTCTTTTCATGCGGGACTCCATCGCGGCCTTTTTTCTTGGGCTTGTGTGGTCCTTGCAATCCCCAGCAATCACTTTGCAAGAGGTTAGAATAGGTACAGGTACAGCAGTGAACAGCAGGTCGTCGTCATCCGTCCGCCAGCCGAACAAAGGAAGTTATTAGGTAGGTTGGGTAGCATACCTGCAGTACGAACTGTCGCAGTCTACACAATGCCAGATGGGCAGCTGTGGGCCTCGGCAGCGATCGTCCTCACACTCCTCGGAAGGCTCATCGTGCTCGTCGTCGTTGTCGCTGGAGGAAGACACGCTGCTGACATCGTCGGCGGTGGTGTAGGTCGAGAGCCTGGCATTCCTGGTCATGGTGGCGTCCTCAGGTCCGGCCAGTCGTGCTGTCCTGCTCCTGTTCCTGTCCTGTGCTGTCCTGTGCGGTCGAAGTGGCAATGAGGGGTAGGCGAACGAGCATACTCCTCCAGCACATGAACGCCTCCTCGCCTTCTCTCGACCACCCGCGTTGACCGGCGATCAGAGACGAGGGCCACCACACGGGGTAGGACAGACACGGTGGTCGGTCTATTCTACCATATACCGGGTCGGTCCAGTGCAACAAAGGGAGATATTGAGAGCGGTAGAGAGCGAGAGCGAGCGAGTGAGTGAGTGAGTGAGTGAGGGCGCGAGAGAGAGAAAGAGAGAAATTGTGATGATTACACTCTGCAAAAAAACCCAATGGAGACCAGAGTGCCAAAGTATGGGGAGCCAGCACGCACGGGACAGCAGCCAGAGCATGCTGTGAGCTGATTGCTCGAGTTCGTCAGCATCTCGTGTGGAGGGAGCCCCGTTTCAAGACGAATCGCGCAGGGGACCACCAGTCGCTAGCGCCATAGCCTGCCTCAAGGCCTTCTGGTGGGCCCCATCCCATATAGCGTGTGCTAAGCCGTGCTTATTGCTGCATGCTGCACGGCCAGCAACATCCTTAATGACCATAAAGTGGACCGCCAGTGACTATCAATAAGGCCACGGGTGCTTGTCCTCCCTATAGCCATGCAGGGTATATACAATTATATTGTAACCTCATGAAGAAGAATAATAAGAAGAAAAAGAAAGGGGTCGATCCTCAATTTCTCGTCAACCACCATGGCAATGATGGCATTGCAATAATGCTCATGATAATAATAACAATAATAATAACAACTTATCAATAATCAGGCTATCATCGATTCATTCATCATACTTTTCCATCCCGAGGGGGGTTCCGCCTTCCCCTAGGAGGTACGGGCCGAGACCTCTCTCCAAACTTCCCAAAAGCCCTCGGCGGACATGTGCAGCGGCATCAGGGCAGGGCTAGAACTACCTGTATCGGCCCTCGCACCGCCTAGCGTGACGATTGGCATTGTCGGGGGCGCAAGGCATGCATTGGTCTCGGATCACAGTTTAGTAGCTACATACCGCCAAACCGCCTACCTCGAAGTGCCGGAGAAGCACGTTTGATGATATGTGTGTGATCATATAACCGTTCCTGCGTCAGACCCGACTTCTGTACATGTAGTTAGTTTCAGCTGGTCTTTTTTTTATATCTTTGCGCCATCTCCATGGATGCTGATGGCTGCTGCTGGACTGTGGCGCAGTAGCAATTTGTTGCAACCTGGAAGTCTCAAGCCCCCCACCCCCTCCTCAAAGGCCAAGCGTGTCAAGAATGAATTATGAAAGGGCGCCCACGACATGCAATCAATGCGAGACTGGCTCGCTAGTTCTAGTGCTGTTCATGGACCAGATGTTTGATCATGTGAAGATTCGACCAAGAGACGAGACGGTAGATGTGGCGAGTCGGCGACGACATGGCACTACCCGCGAACAGTCGCTCTCATTACCTGACTCGTGCATTCGACCGTATTTGTGGTATTAGGCCCTGACGCTGCGCTGCTGGTGCTACGGCAGTATTATTGTCATGTCGCTGACCTCAGCTGATGATGGCTCAGGCGTATATGGTAGGGCGATGATTGAGATTTCACCACCTCGGCGAACACATGCTCCATGGGTGAACCTGCGGTTGGCATACGTCGTCGCACACAATTCCCGCTCCGAGACGCCGTCGAGCCCAGAACATGCAGATAGCCGTCCGGGCGTGACCTTACGACAAGTTGCTTCGTGGGGACGGGGGCACTTACCTTGGTACTGGGTTCGTCGGGACGAGAAATGTGTGTCCTACCTAACTAGCAGCACCTCCGAACTTCGCGGCAACCCGAGTACATTTTCCTGCAACACGATGTTGATGATCACCAGCGTGCTTCATTGCCATCACACAGTGTGAACGATTGTTCAGCAAAAGAACCTCCTCCCGGTCCGTCGAATACTCCACTCGAGCATTGCTTACAGAGATTGCTGCTTGCATTCGAGGCTGAACGATGCAAAATGACAGTGAGTCTGTGTCACGTTCGGCTTCATCTATATTGATGATAGGGCATGACTCCAACACCAATACTCATCCATGATAAGCAGCTATACTGGAAGAGCGTGTGCTCCGACCGGATGATCAAGAGCATCCAGAGACACTCTCAGCACTAGGTAGGCAGCCTCTGCAAGCCTTCTCTCATGACGCTCTTCCAGTGCTGCCATGCAATCACCTGGTACATCCCAGTAGCGGTCATTCGCTATCAGCAGGCCGATCCTCGTTGAGCCATCTTCTCCTCTTCCTCCTCCTCCTCCTCCTCCTCTTCCTCCTGCAGTTCAACTCAAACTTGGCCAAGGAGCTGCTGTCCAGCTAAGCATGCCCGCTGCTAGTAGTTGATCTCACCTTCCCAGCTTCTTCCCTTGGCTCAGGCCATGCACACTTCGCGCGCGCTGAATAATCGCAAATGCGGGCGGCTGGGGACTGCCAGATGCTGTCGTGGCGTACTTTAGGATGGTACAGGCGTGTGATCGAGCTCGAGGGCGTTGTCCGTGATGAGGCCAGGTCGGGGTAGCAGCGCTGTCAATGGATCGCATTTCTTCTCAAACACAGTCAACGTGGAGAATCCCGGTCGCCTGCACCTGCCTTGGCCAGTTCCTTTTTCGCCCAGAGTAATCCATGGAAACTTCCATCTACTGTACCTTTCCTTGCCCTGCAGTAAATAATAGTGGGATTCATGGTTCGCCGGGAGCTTCCCCGCGGGACCGATGTGGCAAACAGACAACCTGAAATAGCTACATGTATTGTTAAGACTTACAGTACCGTATTATAGCATAGTAGGGTATGTGGTGGTTCTGCCTATACCACCTACAATTTCCATCACTTGTGCGCATCCAGCAAAGCAAGCACTTCAGCATTATGCCTCAGCTCCGCTAACATCCTCGGCGTGCGACCAAGCGTATCTTGTACACTTAAATCCGCCCCAGCCTTTACGAGAGCAAGGACAACATCCAGTCTATGCCTCCTAATAGCGTAATGCAGAGGGGTCCCCAATCCGTCTTTGAGCCTAGATATAGACCAACCGGGCTCTAATCCATCGAAGCGGAGGCGATTTGGGTCTGCGCCTCTGCTGAGCAAGAAATTCGTTACCTCGACTGCGTTCCTACGGCGCCCGGAAGCAAAGTACAAAATGTCGCTACGAAGTATATCCGCGCCTCGATCCAAGAACATCTCAATAATCTCTATCGAGCCTAACCCCGCCGCGCACGAGAAAGCTGTCTCGTACTGATAGCTACCATTGGGATCTGCGCCGTGTTCCAGAAACCACTTCGTCAGAGCTGTATCGTAGACGACGTATCCTAGCGCTGTTGGTCCGGTAGGTAATATAGGAGCATTAATATCCTATCCATTCCAGAGCAGTGCTTCAAAATTACAGATTTTCCCAGCACTTAATGCCATTTCTGCATCTCCAGTCTGCGTACCTCGAACAGCTACCAAGAGGGACACAATATCTGCTCGACCCTGGACTATAGCCAGACGAAGCGCTTGAGCTGTCAACGAGGCATGGATCTCACCACCGGCTTGGTTCTGCAAGAACTCAGATGTCCGCCATTTGGCGAGAATGTCGAAGATAGAGAGCATGCATCCGCGAGCGACAGCAGCACAAAGATCTGCTGGCATCGGAAGATCTTGACCATTGAGTATGCACGACTGGTCCAGAAAATCGGCTAGGAACGCTTCATCTGCATCGCCATCGGTGGCGGCTGGAAGAGGAGGTGTCGCTGGTGGCGATGCTTCATGCTGTTGGAACGGGTCGCGCAGCATGGTTGACGTTTATGGAGTGGACGATAGTTTAGATCTGCTGTATATGAAGCGAAAATCCGTGGAGGAGATGAATCGGTAGGAGGAGCGGGGGCTGACGGGCTTGCATCAGGCCAGGCGGCAGCGGCTACCATGTTTGTCGTGCGTTTGACGATTGAGTGTCATCTTCGTAGGACGACTGCACCCTACTGCATGTGTGTAATGAGTTCTGTTAGAAATCCAGGCCTATAGCGGACTGAAGTGCAAGGTTGGAAAAGACTAAGGTAGAAGCATCTATACCATGAAAGTTGCATAAAACTGTCACAGGTTACACCGTTACAACCTGCATTAATAATGGACAAATACCTCCTAGTGCAATGGGAGCTGGGAGCCGCCCGTATGGCCGATGTCGCAAACGGACAACCTAGAATAAGGTAATTTGTTGCCCAACACCCCACTAGAGTCTAGAGCTACCTACTACTACCTCCTACAGTCACCTACCTTAGTTCTACTTTCAGCCCACTTCGTCCTCTGCGTCACTCTCTCGATACCTACCTGTACTTGACAATCACGCCTCACGTCTGCACTCCCCCCACCAAAGAATCAGTTCAGACGCACGTTCTTGGAGCTATGCCGAAGACCGAAAATACCAAAAAGGCTGCGGGAAACGCGAAAAAGGCCGAGGCAGCGGCGGCAAAACAAGCAGCGGAAGATCAGAAGAGGGCTGCGGCAGAGTCAAAGGAATGGAGCAAAGGCGCAAAGGACAATAGCAAGGCGTAAGCATGATCTTGTGCGCCCGATCTGTGTCAACAACGGACCTCTGACCATCTGCACAGAGCAGCAGCAGCCGAGAAGCAAGCAGAAGCGGCTCGCAAGAAGGCTGAGAAGGAAGCCCTTTTGAAGGAGGAGGAGGCTTCGCTTCCAAGCAAGCCGAGCAAGGGCAAAGTGGCGCCCAAAAAGTCCAAGGGATTGGATCTCTCCGGCCTCGATGCGCCCTCGTCCAAGAAGGAACTGGCGGCGCTTAATGCAACCGGTATCGATAACGCCCTCGACGCGCTCTCGCTCACGACGGACAACAAGGAAAAGATCGACCGCCACCCCGAGCGCAGATTCAAGGCTGCTTATACACAGTTTGAGGAGCGGCGACTGGAGGAGCTGAAGGATGAGAAGGGCCTCCGACGACAGCAGAAGATTGACCAGATACGGAAGGAGTTCGAGAAGCACCCGGACAATCCTTTCAACCAAGTTGCGGCGAGCTACAACATGTCGAAGGAAGAGATTGCCGAGCTGCGCGAGCAACAGAAGAAGGCAAAGGAGAACCTACTGACTGGATCATGAGAGCTTGTTTCTTGTTTCTGGCAGATATCATCACGGCCAGCGAAGGAGGAAGGTCTCCAGCCCGATGTGTTCATTCACCTGGGCTTGCGGGAGTTGGCTCCTCTGAGAGCCGCGTGTGGGCCCATTCGCGCTCCGCGACGGTGGTCAATGAACGAGCCCGGGCCTTTTTGCAAGCAATTTCGGGCTCAGAGCTGGTGAAGGAACGGCAAGGCTGTTGATTGGGACAGTCTCCATGCTGCTCCGCTGGTGCAGTCGAGAAAGTTACATACCTTATTCAAGCGTGTGTAACAATGGCGTGCAGGTTTTCCACGTGCGCTCCGGCTACAATTTTCACCCTTGTCCAGCTCCATCTTCACCCCCCATACGCAAACACATCGAGCATGTGTTTTTTGCACCACTTTCTCGTCGAGGAGTAGGACAGTCAGTCATCCAACATTACCCAAGGTATATAGCCTACACCATGACCAATCGAATCTTCACTTGGGCTTGGAAGCTCGTCGTCATCATCATCATCATCATCATGTCCTTATATGTTGCCAACTCACCGTACCTACATGTATGTAGCTGCCAGCCTGCCCAAGGCTGGTACGTGGATGGATAGAAATGAGGCGGAGGTTGGGTTCCGTTCCATGATGGAGCATGAAAGGAACAGGAGGCTTGGCAGACCAGGGACATCTTCCTCTTTACAGTCCCTACTGTGCTGGCGGGGCTGTCCTGTCGTTATTGGTCACATGAGCCCCTTCGACGTCCACTTGGCCACTCTTCCAGTCTCTTTCCAGTCATCATCGTTCATCACGGGTTCGCTGCCCGCCAACGCATCACTGCATGAACCGTCCAATCGGCATCACTTGTTACTGTTCGCGCCGCTGCAACTTACAACATGGCCCATACATATAAACAACGACGTGTACTAGGAAGGTACTAGTAGGGGAGTATCCGCAGTGAGGTACAGTACTAGCCTGGTCTTTTTTTTGCGTGGCCCGACCGACCGACCGCCCTTTCCAGTTGTGACTTGACAGCACCCACCATGTCTCATTTATGATTACCTTATTATTCATTCCTACCTTACTTTCACTTCACTTCTTCTTTCTCTCTCTCTCTCTCCCGCTCTCTCTCCCTCTCTCTCCTACGCACTCATCCCGTACACACATATATATATATATACATACCTATTATTCCCTCCCATTCTCGTGGACGGCAAGTAGCAGTACCATCTCTCCTCTCCTCAACCCACACTACATACCTACCTAACTCGCGATGCAAGACATGATCTGGTAGAAAGAAAAATCTCTCACTCTCTCTCTCGGGTCCAGTGGCGGCACAGCGTCGATGGTGGGACTCATGTCAGCCACGCAAGTGCCGGAAGCCAATTGTGCAATATGCGGCGCTCCTCCGTTCCCCGAGTGTCCACATGAGGGAGAAAGGCTGGAATTGGCTCTGAATCAAGCCTGGGACAGGTGGATTTGGACCGAGACGATCCGGTGTGTGTATCTGTACCTGTATCCGTCTGTCTTGTCTCGTGTGTTGTATGTGTGTGTGTGTGTTAACACAAACATGTTATTTTTCCTTGCAATTGCTTTTTTCCAGAAAATGGGTCCTCGATCACGCCCGCAACCAAATCATCACCACCTTTAACGAAATGCGAGCAATGCGCATCGAAGCTCATCGGAATTACCTCCAAACGCTCCCCTTCTACACCCTCTACCATCGCTACAACGGCGCCCCACCGCTCGGAGCCGCACAACTACAACTCATCCACTCACAAATTTCCTCGGCCAACCACACACTGCAACAAGGCGTGGATCAAGACTGGCGCACGTCGTGCATGCAATATCCACAAGTTCTCGATTATTACTTCAATTTGGTCTCGGTGCGTTTGCCACGAGAAGACGATACCGTTATTACGGAGCCGGTGTTTGGCGTTCCCAAGGACCCCCCACGAAGAGTCAAGGAGAAGGAGAGAAGGGGTGCTGCTGCTGCTGCGGAAAGTGCAGAGTATGGTAGAGAGACACGAACGCCGCCGCCACCGCCACCACCGCCGCCACGGACGCCGACGAGGGAGCAGCAGCATCATCATCGGAAGAAGGAGAGTCGACGAAATCGAACGGGAAGGACACCGCCGCCTGCTCCGATGCCGTATCATCGATAGATGAGAGAAGAAGAGAAGAGAAATGAGAAATGAGAGAAACACAAAGTGGTGAGAGAAACATGTTGCATACCTCATTCACAATCTTCATCTTTTTTTTTTCCTTTTTCTCTACTGCAGTCTTTCTTCATCCTTGCTTTCTCTACTGCATAATCTTCTCAAAAAAAAAGAAAAAAAAAGAAAAAAGAAAAGAAAAAAGAAAAGAAAAAGAAGAGAAAAGGAAAAGAAAAAGAAACCACACTCGAGAAGCTCAAATGGGGGAATGAGACCTTTTTGGGGCAGAGACGACCTACCTACCTGCTCTCCGTATCATCACCGTGGCACCGCAATGGAATATTGCTATACCCCACGTCGGATACGAAACGAGATATTTTACCGCAAAGACGGCCGAGAAGTAGGTGCAAACTATGGGCTTGACTCAAGTGCATAGGCAATAGCGTCGTCGTATCCCTAGTCTAGTAGGTCACGTCACTTGCCCTCTTTAGTTCTCTGTTTGAATCCGCTGGAATGTGTTTTGTGTCGCTGTCTCGTATCGAGAAAGCTCTCATGGTCAACTGGACCATTTTTCTCGAGTCTTCTCTCAGAACTGTCGTCGTCGTCGTCGTCGTCTGCTTTCGTCGTCGTCGTCACTCTCATGGGGGCTCATATCGCCACAGCCCGAAAGTTCGTCCTCTCGCGTCTCAGCTCATGCCATGGGCAAGTCTTCCTCGCCTGCGTCTTCCTCTCCTTCCACAAGTGCATCAGATCCATTCCACGAGTGCATCAGATCCATTCTACGAATCTTCGCCTTCGCCTGCCTCTGCCTCCTTCTCTGCCTTCTCCAATCTCTTCATGGTCGCTTCGTCGAAGATCGACTCATCGTCTTCGGGAATGGCAGGCCGACCGAACCCCACGACCGGACCGACCATCTCGATCCAGTCCTTGCGCTTCTGCATAAGCGCCCGCACACCATCGCTGACGCCTCTGCCAGCAGGCGCCGACGCCACACCCTTCTGTCCCGGGCGTGATGCCGCGCCCTTCTTCTGATTGGGCTTGGCGAGTGAGCGATTGCGCTTAAGATACGCTGCGTTGACCTGGTTGTCCAAATCATCAGAGATGTTGGCATATTCCTGCATTGCCATGCGCTCTTCCGTCAACTCCAACACCCGAGCTTTGCGAATGTTGTTGCGACGACTGACGATCTTGAGCTCGTGCTGAAGGGTTCGCAATCGTGCCGCCACTTCGTTGTCTTCGTGCAGATCGAAATTGGGTGTGGCATTGGGAGGGATGATGCCAAGGTATCTGAACTCTTGCAGGGCGCGTTGTTCCAGAGTATCGTAATCGAGCTTGGGCAAGTCCGGCTTCGGGTGATCCCCTGGCAGATAAGTCACGGGCTTCTGCTCGTCCGTGGTGCCGTTGATGAGCGCCATAATTGCATCGTCGTCGCCGTTGGTCATGGACGTATCGCCGTTGGCATCCTCGCCTTCGTCCTTCTTGGTTGACGTACTAGGCTGTGGTCGAATGATGGACAACATGCGACTCATCACTGGACCCATACTCACAGTGTCTTGATCGGCGATGTCATCGTCCATGTCATCCATGCTTCCCCGGGCCTCATTTGGCTCGTTGCGCTCCTGCTTGGGGGCTTCCAGTCCTTGACCCGAGAGATTCTCCTCTGCTGCCCAAATTTCCTTGTACCCTTTCGGGCCGAAAGCCGGCATGGTGTAGGGACCAACTCTATCGCCGCGCTCCTTCAGAAATGCCACATCTTCTTCGGTAAAAGGACGAATGTAGGGCTCGACGTAGGTTTGAAAGGTGGAAAAGTTGACTTGGTTGGCAGGCTTCGCATTGTTGTAAAAGTCCTTGTCGGGCGGGTCACCAGCAGTGAGCTCTCGCAGGTCGCTGGCGGGCCATTCGCGCACGCGAAAGATGTCTTGCTTCTCTTCGTTCGACATGCCGTCCGTCACTTCTGGTATGTGGTATCGGAGCGTGTCTTCGGCGGCTGTTGGATCCTTGCCATAGATGCGTTCGTAGAGCGGTGCGGTAGGAGGCACGTCACGTCGTGATGCATTGGAGTCGGAGTCGTCGGCGGCGGTGCCGGTCTCCATGAGGTCGGCGGCGACTGTGCCAGGCTGGACAGGCGGCGACGGGGGAGCTTCTGCACCTGGTGACATCGTGCTGGTCAGCATGATTCTTGGCTTCACAGTTGCTGGTGTGCACACGATGTGTGCGGGGGGAAGGACTGGCGGTGGGGGTTTGTTGAGTGGAAAGCGAGAGCAAGAAGAAGAAGAATTCGAGCGTCCATGCCATCCACCCACACTCGCCCTCCCGTCCTACCGCAATTGCGCACAAAAGAGGAAAGAGACAAACACCACCAATGTCCCATCCAGCACTCACCTTGATGCACGCCGACTCCATCCTGCCTCGCCAGTCCATGGGCGCCCACGCTGGGCAAGCTCTCTCGCACCTCTTTCCGCTCCGTCTCCACGCCGTCCACGTCCATCTCGTCCGCTTCCAGTTGCCTCTTCTTCGCGGCCGCTGCCGTCTTCTTCGCTTTGGCAGCGCGGTCTTCCTCTCGTTTGATGCGAGCTCGTTCGGCGTCGCGTGCAGCCTCCTGCTCTCGTTCCTCTTGCACCCTTTCTTTTCTCCTTTGCACCAGCTGCCGCATGGACCGATCGCAGACCTCGCCTCGCTTTCCCATGAACTTGTTGACCGTGTCGCGGATGGTATCGTGCAGGTTGCGCAGTTCGCGGACGGTTGGCGGGTCGGCAGGGCGGGCCACAGAGCCATTGCTGCGATCGATGAGGGTCTCTATGCTTGGGTCTGTGGATATGAGTGCAGCGATGGAGGTGTGGAGGTAGGGAGTCGTGGTCGCGCTGGGGGCGTCTTTGACGGAGGGCTGTGGGGTGGCAGTGGCGGGAGTCGTAGAGGCTTCTGTCAACGGCGTCGTCTGCCTCGAGGTGGAGGGTCGGTAGGCATGATTCTTGGTAGTGGATGTGGTGGATGCGCCAGGCTTGCCTGTGCCCTTCTTGGACGCTGGCATGATTCTGTGCCGGCTATGATTTTTGTGTTGTGTTGCGCGTGAGACCCGATACCGTCAGCTCATCCCACGCCGAATTGTTCGATGGTGGTGAAACGCGTGTTGAGAAGTGACGCGCGTGACAGTCGGGGCGGCGGGTGGTGCATAAAAAGGTACACGTACAGATGTACCTTCACATAGTTCAGGCTGACAGGTCTCGGCAGATCACTGGCATTATACAAACAAGGTCTGGGATGGGTGGGGATGGGATGGCGTTATCGTTCTCTACAGCGACTGGACTACCCAACTTACTCTGAGAGGATCTGAGACCAGGTGAAACAGCGCAGTCGAGGACTCGAGTTAGGTCTACCTCCTACCTCCTTTTATTGCGGTAATTCGACGGTCCCCGCCCGAACACTCCTCTCCGCAAGCCAGTTTCACTACTATATGGACTTGTGACTCTACTGTAGTACTAACGGACCCGTGGACCGAGAATGTCATCACAGGCCAAGAAGCTTGTGATGGAGCCAAGACGGTAGACCAATGCTTGTTCACCATGTACGATGGCCCGGCCCAATAGACATGAATCTCGATTGCACTTCATCTCTTCTTCTGTCGTCTTCGACTGTGATGTTCTGCTGTATATCACCACTCTTCGATAAGGGTGGTGGTGGAAAGACGGCACAAGCAGGCCCCGGGAGCGGTGGTGAGCAGTGGTGAGAGCAGCACTGAGAGACGGTGGCGTTACGACGGATCGAGGAAGATCCGCTCGCTCTCACCTCCACCCGTCTCTCCTCCCTAGTTCGAGCCTCGCCGACCGGAGTCCACCCACCGGGCAGAGGCACACGGGAGGCTCACCTCAGGCTCGTAACTCTCTCTTTCTGTCCTCTCCCGTCAATCCACTTCTCTTATACTCCCTTAGTCAGGACACACTGACAGCTCGCAACCGGAACGATGAGTAAGTGGCAGCGCACCCTCTTCGTACTCCAGGGCATGTATATATACACCCTCCTCCGCCTCTCACTCTCACCTGCGACCGCACAATGCCATGTCGAGCTGGCTTTTCGTTGACTGGCTCAATGCAGGCGCCCAGGCCTTGACCGTCGTCACACTTATCGTGCCCGTAAGTACCTGTACCCAACAGACGAGTCTCCTCCCCCCACCACCATGCCACGCCGTTCCTGCTGCCTCCCATCTCACCACCACCGCTCACCCTAGACGGATCTCACGTACGCTATCCAACGTCCCGGAGTGCTCTGTCTCGGCTGACTGATGTTGCTGCTTGCTTGTGTAGAACGCGGAATGGCATGCCTCGGGACACGATGATCAACCCGTTCTCCTCAGCAGCGCCCTCAGCTTTACCTTCAACACGTC
Source organism: Sphaerulina musiva SO2202 (assembly GCF_000320565.1). NCBI lineage: Eukaryota > Fungi > Ascomycota > Dothideomycetes > Mycosphaerellales > Mycosphaerellaceae > Sphaerulina > Sphaerulina musiva. The sequence continues at coordinate 1,332,435 of NW_016017385.1, read as the reverse complement.
CTTCGATATTCGCACCGTTTCGAGTCGCGGCGCCAGCTCCGGTAGCGATGTGACCGGTCTGCTATATGTGCCGACTCTGGCTGCCACCAGTTCCTGTGTCAACGCGAGCGAGCCATACATCCCCGCAGCGGTGACGCGCCGTGCGAACCTGCCTCCCGATGACTATAATCTGGTCGCGTTGGCTCCATGGGTGAGCGGGGAGTGCTCACTGGAGTATATGGAGGCAGCAAGACGAGATCCAACCAAGGCGATACTGTTCTTTGTGCCAGGTATGCCAGGCATTCCTCCCAACGCCGATGATGCACAGTGGGACATTTCCAGCTCCCAGAATTGGAAGGCAACCAATGGCTTCCCAGTATACGCCGTCAATGGCGCAAACGGAGCGCTGTTGCTGCGCGCCAGTGCCATGTACAGTGGGAACATGACCGACGTACCTCACGGGCACATGTTGGCCGAATATTACGCCTCCCGGGACTATGTGAGGCTGCATGCTGACATCGACACGGGTACGTCTGTTTTACCCTACATTACGAGTATGTCAATATTGGCCTGGAGCTGAAAACATGCCTACGCAGGGAATCGCAGGTCACTACCGTCGCTATGGGTATTCCTATTGATCGTTGTTGGTTTCTTGCTCGCCATTATTGGATCTGCCTCATTCGGTTTGCACCTGTTTCGGCGGCACAGACGACAAACCTTGCGAAGGCGAGTTCAAAGTGGCCACGTCGATCTGGAAGCCGTGGGCATCAAGCGTCTCACCGTACCACGAGCTGTGCTTGATGCTATGCCACTGTGCCAATACGGCAAGACGCATTCTGCACTTCACCGAACTACCTCCCACGGACTGACCGATATCGAAAAGGAAGTGGCGTCTACGCAGATCGAGCAGGTCAACGTGTCCTCGCGTCCGGCGGCCCTTGCGCCGACGTCGACCAGCTACCATCATGACGCTCTGCTACAACCCACATGTGCCATCTGTCTCGACGACTTCGTACCTTTTACTACCGAACAGGATGGAACTATAGTGCGCGAGCTACCCTGCCACCACCTCTTCCACCCCGAGTGCGTCGATGCTTTTCTGCGAGAGAGCAGTAGCCTGTGCCCGATGTGCAAGAAGACCGTCCTGCCTGCCGGCTACTGCCCTCGAATCATTACGAATGCTATGGTCCGACGAGAACGTCTCCTCAGACAAGCTCGAGAGCGCGCAGCAGCAGATTCAGACTCGAGGTAAATCAAATTCCGAATATTACTTTACTAGGCTTAACCTTTCGACGAAGCTCGAGGGCGAGTCTGGTTGACATATGGTTGTGTTTCTACGAGCAACTTGCTGACCCAATGCTTTTTGCAGCGACAGCGCCTCTCCGGACACTATCAGAGACCGTCTTCAGAGCATGCCTGGAGTCAGGCAGTTTCGGGCAAGCAGACGACGTCAGCAAATGACTCCACTGGACTCTGATACAGTCCGTGGACACGCGACTCCGACCACGCCGCTATCTCTGGATTTGGACAGATCCCAGATACAACCCCACGCGACCGCCGATCGTCGAGGCGGAGGGCCACGACAACGAGCAGAGTACATGCTGGGCCGCCTCGCACCAGAGGATCCCGAGGCGGAAGAAACGAAAACGACAGTCGCTTGACGGAAAGCTGTGCCTGGGCTCTTCCTCAGACAGTGAGGAGGCAGAAAGTCTTTGGTCGAGCATTCTTCCATAGGTACCTTGGGTTCCTTTTGATGGCGATGATGATTATGATGATGACGACGATGATGACGATGATACCCCCGGGGAGAGATGTTTCTGTGCATAAATATTTGCACCCGCTCAGGCATAGCGTGGTGTTTCAGGATAGGCCTGATGTGAATTGAATGGCCACCCTTAGATCTATCTGCTTTACTGTAGACAAGCAGGACTTGACCAGCTTCAGAAAATGAATATATTTTTGCCCATGATATGAAACTTTATACCCTTTTATACATTTTTATACCTAGGTTACACGTCCTGCGGAACATTCGTTCCCATCGTGTCTGTCTGTCTGTCTGTATGGATGGGTGCACGAAAGAAGCCCCAAGTCTAAGTAGGTCATCTCTCCCTCCCCCCCCCCCCCTCCCTCCTCTCTCTTTCGGAACGGACGGGCCCACTTTGAGCGAACCTAGGAGGTAAAAAGTTCCAGGTTTGTTTGAATCAGGTAGGTATCTCCGTTCCGAACCCGGGCAGGTCAGGTATATACCTCCTATATGTACATGTACCGATGATATATACCTACAGTAGGTACAACCTTACATGTACCTAGCTAAGGGATAAATTGTGTCATTCATTGTAGTGGGACGAGGTATTTCTTTTGATTGGAGTGAACACATGCATGTCTTCGATTGAAAACTGTAAATACCTATAACCTTGCTAGGTACGGTAGTCGTGATAGGACATATGGAGTCACTCATGTCTTATACCGAGTGAAGCAATTGAACACGTTCAACATGTCGGCTATGGCTTGTAGCAGAGCTCCTCTCTCGCCGCCATGCGCACAGTATTCAACGTCGAAATCGTGTTGCGGTGTACATGTAGTTCCGACAGTCTGCTGATCCATCTCCACATCATACAGCACTGTCGATTTGTCTAGAGTTGGTCGATGCTCGATTTGATGGTAGATCTTTCTTGGTGTAGACACTTTCCGTGTCCAGTCAGGCTGATGCTTGGCATCGACCCAGCCTAAATGTTCTTGGTTACGAGCTGGCGAGATTCGCGCATTCTTGAGAGGAATATAGGGTGCAGTGGGCGTCAGGTACGGAGAATCGGGAAATCGTGCTACATGGCCTTGCGGTGGCCAGAAGTCATGATGAGGTCGGCCTACCGAGAGTGGAGTTCGTCGGCACTTCGAGATGTGAACTGCGGGCGGTACCTTGGGCTCTGAGAACACACTGGAACTGACACTGCCCTGGCTGCTGAGTCGCAGGGCAGCCTTGACTGTGGCCCCGATGCCCTTGTCGCTAAGGATCGGATGTGATGGCGACGATCCAATGTGGTCCACATCATGGCATGCTTTGTTGTGAGGCGGTGTGACTTGACGTGCCAAAGGAAGCTCCACATTCGCGCATCCTGGGACTCCTGGCATCAACAGGGGCGGATCCAATTTTCCAGAGTATATCGAGCTCGCAGCAAGTAGGCTGCCCGGAATGCCAGAGGAGGTGATGTCCGCCCAAGGATCACTCCATGCATCTCCATTTTCGCTATCACCACTGTTGCCATCCGTGCTAGTATGACCTTGAGATTGTTGCTTCTCCGACGAATCAGAAATCTTGGACTGGCTTCTTCCCTCGAGACATCGCATAGCATCTGCTCGAGAGCGTCGTTTTGTAGAAGCTCCCACGGATGTCGATGGTGCCACTGAGGCCAATGAACCTGGCCTACTCGATATTCCCATGAGGTCGTACCACGACTTGTCCTGCTGTGCCCAGGATGGCAAGCCCTGGAACCAATCGTGCGCTCTCATAGCTTTGAAGTGAGTGTTCCGGCCGCAGGCGGTATGGTGATCGAACAAGACGCAAGATCTGCGGAAGCAGCGAACAGAATGAAGGCTTCCGACCTGTCGCGACTAAAGAAGGCACAGGTATTTTCACCAATTTCATGCGTTTTGCGTGAGACGTTTGACTATGTTATGCTGAGTCCGGCGAGGCGCTTGCAACGCGTGAGTATGTCCACGAGTCTGTTTGTATCTATGTTTGCTCCGCCACTGCCCTTCGAACTCGTGGTGCAGATCGATGATCTAGGCTACAAACGACACTGCTGAATGATCAGTTATGGCTAGCATCGCACAGTAGATGCATGCTTGGACCCATGTGGTGCTCGCTTAGGAACAGTCAATTATGATCGCAGCTGGCATATCACAGTCGATCAACTCTCATTACGCGGTGGAGATGTGCAGCATGGTCAATCGGTAGGCAACAAGCAGGATAGATGCCATGGCATAATTGATATGGCCGGATCAATAGCTGGTCCCATACCAGCGGCATACTGAAGCCATAGGGCTTGTGACTCCCTGTAGTGGAAGAATGACTTGAGATGGACATCGGCGGTGTCAATGGAGTGGTGGCCTCCCAGGAATGTTGTTGGTGTGTGAGAGTTGGAAGTACCTGGTAAAGATTGATATTGGCCGGCAAAAGGGAATGGCGGAACGGGAGGGAGGGGACGGCACCACGGGAATGCCGGCTTGGCCCAAAATCTCCTCTGTCGTACACCGTAGTCATCCGGGCAGGCAGGCAGTAGCAGCGACGACGAAGAGTCGCGTCGGGACAGAAATCGGAAGATGGAAGACGGCGGAGAGACCGAGGGAGAGCACTCGCGGGCGAAGAAACGGGCGGGCCGCCCACCAAAATACGACTGGACCGACAAGAAGGATATTTGCCATCAGCTCTACGTCCAAGAACACAGAAGCGCCGCCGAGATCCAGAAATATTTCTCGCAGACTTTCCATCTCGCCCTCACTGATCTGCCATGTCGCAAGGGCTTCCTGCGCCAGTTCGCCGTCTGGGGCTTCCCCAGTCACAACAAGAAGCTCACGCCAGAGGAGACTGCAGCCGTGGCGGATCGCATTCACGAACTGTGGAATCGCAACCTGAACCAAAAGGACATCAAGAGCGCCATTGCTGCCGAAGGCTACGAGGTCAAGGACTACGACTTTTCGAAGATCTGGAAGAGTCTGGGCTTGCGCCTGCGCAATGAAGCTGGCTACAAGCCTCCCGATCCCGAGAAGAACAAGAAGAAGCGGCAGCGTAGCACGACGACCAGCGAGACTGCAGGAATCGATCCGGCTTTACAGGCAGGAATAGCAGCTGCTGATGCGGCTACTGTCACTCCTGATGGGGACCAGGTGGATGAGGAGGCCTCGCCAATCTTGGCTCCGCTCACCTCGGACCAAGAAGCTCTGCGTCAACAACGCCTGCTCCAGATCCAGCTTGAAAGCGACCAGAAACTAGCTTCGAACAAGCGACGTCGCCGCATCCGAGGCTTCGGCCACTTGCCTCCAGACGCTCCGGGACTGCCCCCGAGATACAACTCCGAGACCAGCTTGGACGAGTGCAAAGCGATTCTGCATCTTGGCAACGAAATGTACCAGAGCGTTCGCGCCGAGTTTCAGAGGATATGCGAGCACAGGAGCATTCTCAAGAAACGAAAGTGTGCCGAGGGCGTCTGGGACGAGGCGAAGAGGAGTCTGGTCGGTGATAATATACACCTCCGCGCCATTATGGACCCCGTACAGCCCGACCAAGACCGCAAACGCGTTGCTCTGGATGTCTTATGCCAGGACGTAACCAAGCGCATGCGTGTAGCCGGCAATCAGATCACAGTCGCCGAGGCAAACAATATCATTGGCATCAATCCCACCGAAAGCAAAGCGATTCGTCGTTCACTTTACGAGATCCTGAGTGCGGACCATTTCGAGTCCCGTTTGCTGAGTGGCGAGGATCATTTTCAGGCCCTGAAGCAGCAATGGCTCGACTCCAACGATGAGAAGCTACAGCAAGCTCTCCAGTCCCAAGACGCACGCCAGATGAAAGCAGTCGAACTGCTGTGCAGTGACGCCATGAAGCGTTTCCGCGAAGACAAGAACAAGCGTGGTGAACGACAACCGGTACAGCGTAATAACAGCTATGGCCCCGGGCCAGGTCCTGCCTGGGCTGCTACCGCTCCACGGTCCAGAGCCGGCGCCGAAGCAAGAGCTCTGCGCGAAGCTGGTCAACCTGTACCCAAGCCGAAGCAACGAAGTGATGATCCACCAAATCTCTACCCGCCTCACATCACCATTTCGAATACCACTCTCGCTCAGCCCTCCGAACCACTCCATCTCGATCCTGCGCTGGCGGCACCTGGCCCGTTCGTGATCGAGCATCCTTCTCAGCCTATTCCAGCCTACTTCCGTCTGTCGCCCGATTCCAATCTGACTGCTAGTCATCCCAAGATCTGGCATGGCAGAATGGCTGCTGCTACTATGCAGGATTTGCACGCTGCTGCGACCAGTAAGACTGGTGTTGCCGTCGCTACCAAGATCAGTGGTATCGTGAAGAACCCCGATGGTCCGGACGATAGTTGGCAAATCGATCTCGATGATGAGTTGGAGGTTTATCTCGAAGCTGCTGGTGACAAGCCAACGTTCATGGTTGTGCTGAATGACGGACGGGGTTGAGGAGCTGCGTCGCTCTATTTGTCGTGCTCACACCGCTCAGATGTGTGGCAAAATGCCCCGACGAGTATCAGTACGATGTGAACGTTGAACTGTGCTCTGTTACCTGTAAGGTACATTGCCTGTGCAATCTCACTGGGCCTAGCGCTCCTTCAGCGATGCAGATGCATTTGGTATGCTCTCCCGCGATGCCATAGAGATTGTCCTCTTGTAGCACATAGCGACGCAAACTCAAGCAACTCTGCAACATTTTCGCATGTTGAAGCTACGCCATCAGTAGCTGACGCAGCAAGAAGAGGTATGGATGGTTCTCCAACTCACGAGTCCCTTCACCGACGCTCTCGCTCCTACAAGTTTCGCTATATTTCTTCTAATAAGAGACCATTGCTGACAAGCAGCGAGACAAAGTTCCCGAACTGCCCGTGTATGGGTTTGCTGCAGTCTGGCCAAACATTGATGTTTGTTTCAAAACACTTATCTTGAGCTGAAACGCTTACGAGATTTACTTTTACCTTACTACTACTACCACTCACGCGTTATATGCAACCTTTTGAGACTACCTACCTACTACGCTGTTCTTCTCCTTCTTGAGCTACAACTGACTTTGAATGCCGCGGAGACGATCAGCTTGGCACCCAAAGTCTCTATAAATCCGATTTGACCAAGGTCGACGACGATAGCCTCGCTGATCATTAGACCGAAGAAGATGACGAAGATGAGGAAGAAGAAGACGACGACGATAATATGAAGAGAAGACTTCGAGGGCAGACCAACGGTTTCTCCCCCCTCGGCAAGATCAAACAACCATCTTGACGAAACGCCAGCCGGCCGAAGTGGATATTTATCCTCCTCCGTTCTCTTCAATTCGAGGGTTCGAAAACTGTGCTACAGAAGCAGACTACCGGGCCGAGCTATAACAACAACGAGAAGAAAGGAGAAGGGATTTCTTTTTTTGATAAATATATTATCATTCTGGCAACCCAATACCGTACCTCGAGAATTCACGTTCGAGCTAGCTGACTATAAACTCATCACACAAGAATACTATAAATCTACATTTGGAAAATGAAGAGCAGCAACAGCAACAGATGGAATCATCGGATGACTCGAGAAGAGGACTAGGTAGACGACACTACGAGCTCACTGAGATATTGCTCGTCTGCTACCTACCCTCGGCCCTTCTTCTCGCTCTCTCTCTTGCTCAACCAGCATAGAGAATGGACAAGTTGAGCCCGGACCCTTTTTTCCGGAATGGAGCGAAGGTCTGTATAAAGAGTGTTCCCAGCTTGAACCTAACAACTGCTGCACCCGTGGAAATTCTTTTTCGTTTCGCCGACATCTGATTCGAAATTCGGGGCAAGATCTATAGAGGCGTTCACGTTCGTTCCTTGACGGATTGCCAACAGACGTTTGCCCGCAGAGAGCCACACCAGAATCTGGTCTTCTTCCCCGTGCCTATATACCTATTTCCGACGACGACGAATATCATGGACGGGCCCATCACTCACTCCGATCAGTATATACCCTAGCCTGGAAATTTTTCTTTCGAAATGGAATGAAGCTATATATCGAAAGCGAACTGCTCCATTACGGCTTGCCCATCTTCGAGGAGATGATGGCACCTTGGGTGCGATACCTACAAAGCTTGATGGCATCCGTGGCGACCAGTGCAATCTTGCATTGATCGTGAGGCCGAAGAGAAGTTTGGAGTGAGGAGGAGAGGAGGAGGAAGATATAGAGACAGAAGTGGACAAGGCAGCGCGCGTTGGGAGTGATGACCCTTCGGACGTGGAAATCATCTTGGACCAGGTACCGATGCCTCTTCACTGTATAGAGTATTCTCCAGCACAGCCCAATCCAGCCCAACCAGCTAGCGAGCTGATTCACATGGAACGAAAGAGACGCAGCAAAGCAGTGTGTCGACCTCGCGAGCGTGAACCTCTTCCAACGAGAGAGAAAGATGTGCGCGCGCGCAGAGAAGCTGAGCAGTGTTTTGCTGTAGGGAAAACGACCCAGGTACCAAGAACAGATTGATCGCGTTCGAAATCCATCACTACGCCGCTTTTTCACTGAGGAGTTAACGACCATGATGCATGCGTTGCGTCGCGCGCGCTCTCTTACACTCTTCTCTCTCGTTCTAGGGGAAAAAGGTCCTTCCGGAAGAACTCCACGGGTACTTATCTATATATATTTTCGTTATACACCCCCCACCCACACCCTCTAACGAAAAAAAAAATATTCATCCTTTCGCCGATAACCACCAGTACCCAGCACCACCAACGCCACTACATCTACCAAGCAAGTCAATATTGGCGAATCGGAAGTACTTATTTATATATTTTCGTTATACTCCCCCATCCACACCCTCTAACGGAATTGAATCCTCATCTGTCCCGCTAAGAACAACAACGACAACAGTACCAAGACCAACGACAACACTACCACAACTACCAAGCAAGTCAATATAGGCGAATCGGATCGGATCATGAAGACCTACGATACTTCCCCAGTCTGGCTGGCAGAAGCCGGGGTTCGGACCAACAAAGAAGACGACGTGGTAGTTGTGTGTCGGCTTATGCATGCAGGAGAGAGAGAGAGAGGAGAAGTTGTACTGGGCGGGGGTGAATGGAGTACGCAATTGATATCCTCTTTTTTTCTCTTTTGAATTTCATATTCAATTTCATAGATGATAGCATACCTGTAACGTTCGTTCCTTCTTTCCATATAATTCTCAATTTTGAAAAAAAGAAAAAAAAAAAAAAGTAAAGTAAACAGAGAAATTCTCGTAAGCGTAAAATTCTCAGTTCCTTTAAAAAAAAAAGAGAAACCAATAATGATTTTCTTTTCTATGAACAAGAAAAAGAAAGAGGGACTATGTACAAAAAGTCTTTCCTTTGTCGGTCAATCAATCAATCAATCATTAGGCGACAGCAGCAGCAACAGCAGCAGCAGTAACAACAGGAGAGGTACTGTCCGACCCATATATAGTACCTATAAGTACCTACGCGGCAAAAAAAAACGACTGAGACGTTCCGCATACCGCATACCACCTATCATCAGTGTCTTGTCTCTGTCTGTCTGTCTGTCTGTCTTTCTGTCTGTTCAGAAGGAATGGAAGCCCGTCCATCTCTTGTTGGGAAAAGGGAAAGAGAGGGCAATTACACCAGATTTTTGCCTGAAAAAAACAAAGTCTTCCCATCCAATTCGCTTGCATGCAGTGCTGTTCTCATTAGAGGGGGAAAAAAGCAACAAAAATCAAATCATTAAGTGTTATAACACGAGAGCGGCAATGAAGAATCCGAGTAGAGCGACTGCACTGCTAGTGGCAATCGTGGTTCGCGGTGCCTCGCCCGTGCTGGCGTCACTGCCACTGCTACTACTACCTCCTTGTGAGAAGCCCGAGCCGGAACCGGCGCCAGAGGAACTGCTCGAGCTGCCGCTTCCAGAACTGGAATCGGAGCCGGAGGAGCTGCTGCTGTCTCCAGAGGTGTCGACGGGGGCGTTCCCGCTCGATGCGACATTGCCGCCACCCGTCACACCGGGCACGGATTCGGGAGTGTTGGTCATTTGAGCGGCAGATTGAGTCTTGGTGCTGCTGCTGTCGCTGCTGGGTTCGGGTTTGCCAAAGTCTGGGTTCTCGCCAGTCGCCATGAGAGATGCGAGAACGGTGTTGTTGTTGCCCATGGCCACGGTGTTGTTGGTGAATTCGCCGCCGGTGTAGTAGTATGCGCTTCCGCCAGTATTGCCCGAGAAGCCGCTCGGAGGGTCGTAGCACTCCACAGAGACGTCGCTCACCATGGAGTAGTAGTAGCCATTCTGCATGTACTGCGAGTCCCAGTCGACGAGACCGCCCGCCCAGTCGATGGTGCCTTCTCCGTTGCTGCTCAGACCGGCGGGCCACAGCGACAGCTGGACACGAGATGGCGTCTGTGGGAAGTGGTAGCTGCCGGTGGTGGCGTTCCAGGTGTCGTCTCGGTTCAAGGTGCGCATCTCATTGCCATCGATGCTCCAAGTGACCTTGTCGGGCGTCCAATCGATGGTATATGTGTGCACGTTGACTTGCGTGTCGGACACGTCGAGGGGGATCATGTTCTCGTCTAAGGTATTCATCGATCGATGATTAGTGGGAAAATTCAAGTTATCCAACAAGCCTGGCTGGCTGGCTGGCTGCGAGTGGCCATGTCTAGCTTCAAACTTACAGTCTGTGATGCCCTGGTAGTAGTAGTTACTCTGGGCTTTGGTGACATCGTCGCCCACGAACTCAAAGTCAATCTCGTCCTTGACATCACTCATGAGAATAAAGGCCGTGACCACGCCCTGGCCGCGCGAGGACGTCATGGTCGCGCTAATCTTGCCATACCAGACGTAGTGTGTGCTGGTGAGCAGGGTGCCGACGGTGCTGGGGGCCATGGTGAGCAGCACCGAGTCGCCGTTGTATGCCACGGCAGTGCCCGAGCTGACCCAGTTGGCGGTGCTCGCATCTCCCAGGTATTTGGTGTTGGGCATAATGTCGTCCAGCGAGTCCAGCTTGTAGTCTTTGCTCTGGCATACTGGCGCCGCCACACACGACTGCAGGGAATGTGACGACATGGGATCGCAACCCCCCAGACAGTAAGCACCAACACCACATTGACCATACTGAGAACAGCAAGGCGCATCTGACGGACAAGGGCTGCTGGGAGAGCACTTGGGCGCGGCTGCCCTTACCAGCGCGAGCGTTGCAAGGAACGCCGCTGCGGTAGCAAATGTATTCGACTTCATGTTCGCGTGTTTGCGGAGTGGCGCACAGTCGCCGGAGTGTTGTTGTTGTTGTTATCGTGCTTGCAAGTATGCAAATGAGGTCTACCTCCTACAGGTATCCAATCTTCCTGTTACAGTTCCAATTGACAGCCACTAGGCTTGGTGGTGGTGGTGGGAGTAGTGGTGATAATGGAGCAAAGGCTGTGCGACGAGGCTGTCGATGTGTTCGTGTTCCTGCTGTGTTCGGCTCGCTGCAGCAGCGACGGCGTTTCAGGCGGAGTGCCGGGTCTGGTGACGGTGAATGTTGCTTTGCTTGCCACTGGAGACAAAGGACTACGCGAGGACGGACTACGTAGGCGGGAGATATAGATAGATCAAGATGTATGGGACAAACGACAGTAATAATGGCTCCTAGACTCAACGAATGTTGCCCGAAAGGCGGACTGCTACAATGAAAGAACGAGGAGGAGGAGGAGGAGTATACGCCAAACTAGAGACGAAAGAGGTTGCAAGGGGGGCAAGCAGAAGCACAGAAGAGAAGAGAGAGGAGTGTGAGAAGAGTACGCGGCCGATGTGAGCCAAGGATGATTCCTGCAGAAGAGGCGGAGGTTAGAGGCGTAGAGCACACGCTGTTTCATCCCCAATCGAGCATAGTCGCCGTCTGTCCTGACTCTCCGCTCCTGTGAGAGGGTCAAAGGGTCAAAGCACAAAAGGAATCCCAAACATGTCGCAGCGGGCCGTCGGTCGGAGGCCAACCATTTGCTGGTTGCCACTCTCGGAATGGGTGTATATATATCCTCCGATGCGCAAAAAGGACGCTTGGAGGTAAAGGCCGCCGCTAGTCACCACTGGTCGTCTCTTCCGTCGGCCTCGCCACCCACCAATCATTGTTGACCTCGCTTCAACGGACATTCGTGTACTTTTGGACATTCGAAAGGTTGCGAAGAAGAGGACCAAGACTTGACCAAGGCCGGTGCCCAGCGAGAACAGGGCGACATTTGCGTGCTACTGGGAGTGTTAGTCAGGTACGTGTAGTAGTAGTAGTAGTAGTAGTAGTAGTAGTGGTGGTGGTGGTGGTGGTGGAATCACATGGTCCCTACATCTGTGAAAGATACCGTAGTAGTATTGGCAAGGCTGAAGTACAAAGTAGAGTACATGGCAGGTCGCAGGTTAAGTGGCGGTGGTGGTGGCATATATTGTCTTGTGAATGTTCTGCCTCAGGTATATACAGGATATGGGAGGTTCCAGGTAGGGTAGGTGAGTGGGGGGACTTGGGGAGACACTGGGGGAGCATGCAGTGAACAAGGGAGCAGCAGTGCAGAGTCTGCTTTAGCCATTAGGCGGGCATCTAGCCATGTCTAACACCGCTTAGGAAGGTCAACTCTATCACGGTTTTGTATACAAAAAAACCTTCTGCAGACAATGCCGAAGTGGAACCCATGCGACAGGCGGAATCCGACCATGAATGGAATGGCATCTGATTCGCGATATCGGGAAGCGGCCGTGTGCTACCTCCTACTTTGTCAGCTTAGTACCGGTAGGAGGTGGTACCGTAGCACTACATAGTTTCCTCTACCTACCCTGCCCTGCTCGACCCTACCTTGCCCGATGGATCACGCCTCTTTTGCCTCGTGTGTCGCTGTTCGCTCTTTGTTCGACTCTTCTATTGACGCCCACTCAGAGCCTGCTCCGACGCCTTGCACATGGCACATCAGTGGCCCACCGCCCGCCTCCGGTCTGCGACTTCTTCTTCTTCTTCTTCTTCACTATAGACAGCGCTCGCACGCACGCACGCAACCATCCATCCACCATCCATCCATCCATACCCTGCGCTGATTGCATATATACTACCTACCGCGCGGGCTGAAGGCTCGCTACACCATCGAACGAGGCGCACGCACACGAACTCGGCCACCTTGGCCGCTCTCGCCGCAAACAAAAGCCACGCCCTGCTAGCAAGCTGAGACAGCTTCTTCTTCTTCTTCTTCTTCTTCTTCTTCTTCTTCTTCCATCATGGCGTCATCTCGCCCGACTACAGTGCCGCCTGGTGCGCATATGACGACCACGACTTTACGAGTAGAAGGAATGACTTGCGGCGCTTGCACATCGTCTGTAGAGTCGGGCTTGAAAGATGTGGAGGGCGTGGGAAGCGTATCCGTCAGCTTGGTTATGGAGAGGGCTGTAGTCACGCACGACGCAGACAAGATTGGCGCGGAGCAGATCCGGGACATGATCGATGATCGAGGGTTCGATGCGACTGTCATCAGCAGTGACCGTCCCGAAACACCACTGTTTGACATTTCTGACGAAGAAGACGTGGAGGACGACGACGACAGAGAAGAAGAAGAGGCGGACTTACTGGGCGGTGGGATATATGCGACTACGCTACATGTAGGAGGCATGACATGCGGAGCCTGTACTTCCGCTGTGGAGGGCGCCTTCAAGGGCGTTCCGGGCATTAAAAGCTTCAGCATATCGCTTCTTTCTGAGCGTGCTGTGATTGAACACGATCCAAACATCATGAGCTCGGAGAAGCTCGCAGAGACAATCGAGGACACCGGCTTTGATGCGGAAGTGTTGGAAACGAAAGCGAGCGAGTCGGTGGCCACAAAGCCGAAGCGAAGGAGGAAGAGCACAGGCAAACGATTCACGACGACTACGATAGCGATTGAAGGAATGACGTGCGGTGCCTGCACGTCCGCCGTGGAGAGTGGATTCAAAAACGTACCTGGTGTAGTGCAATTCAACATCAGTCTGCTCGCTGAGCGCGCAGTGATTGTTCACGATCCCCAGCTGCTACCCACGGCCAAGATCACAGAGACCATTGAAGATAAAGGCTTCGATGCGACCGTCGTATCGAGTCTGGAAGAAGGCATCCAAGCGTCCACGTCAGCTTCCATCGTCCAACTCAAAGTATATGGGTTGCCCAGTCCTGAAGCTACGGCAGACTTGCAGACCGACCTGAAGAACACGCCCGGCATCGTCTCTGTCAACCTCAGCTTCGCGAGCGGTCGTGCTTCAATCACCCATTCTCCTTCGATTATTGGCCTCCGTGCTATTGTGGAGCTCATCGAACAAGCAGGATACAACGCGCTCGTTGCGGACAACGACGACAATAACGCACAGCTGGAGTCGCTCGCCAAAACCAAGGAGATACAGGAGTGGAAGCGAGACTTCCGAGTCTCACTGTCCTTTGCCATACCCGTATTCCTGATTAGCATGTTTCTGCCCATGTTTATCAAACCCCTCGACGTGGGGAGTATCAAGCTACCGATTATTCCTGGGCTGTGGCTTGGCGACGTGGTCTGCCTGGTCCTGACCGTCCCTGTCCAGTTCGGCATCGGCAGACGCTTCTATGTCTCGGCTTTCAAGTCCATCAAGCACGGCTCGCCGACAATGGACGTGCTTGTCGTACTCGGCACGTCCGCTGCATTCTTCTTCAGCTGTGCCGCCATGCTCGTGTCTATTCTGATTCCACCACATTCCCGGCCGTCCACGATCTTCGACACGAGCACCATGCTGATCACTTTCATCACGTTGGGTCGCTTCCTGGAAAATCGCGCAAAAGGACAGACGTCCAAGGCACTATCACGGCTCATGAGTCTGTCGCCACCGATGGCCACCATCTACGCCGATCCCATCGCCGCAGCGAAAGCCGCAGAGAGCTGGGATGCGCAGCACGAGATCGATGAGAAGAAAGCAGATGATAGCGACGCTACGGGTTCCGCTGTGGACGAGAGGACGATCCCAACGGAGCTGATCGAGGTCGGTGATATCGTCATACTGAGGCCGGGTGACAAGATCCCTGCAGACGGCATAGTCATGCGTGGCGAGAGCTACGTGAATGAGAGCATGGTCACTGGTGAGGCCATGCCGATTAACAAAAAGCCTGGCTCTGCGCTGATGGCGGGCACTGTGAATAATGCTGGTCGCCTGGACTTCAAAGTTACCCGAGCGGGGCGAGACACTCAACTCAGCCAAATCGTGCGACTCGTCCAGGAGGCGCAGACGAGCCGCGCACCGATACAGCGCATGGCAGATATCGTCGCCGGATACTTCGTTCCGATTATCATCACACTCGGGCTTTCAACTTTTATTTGCTGGATGGTGCTCAGCCATATCCTGCCGCATCCGCCCATGATATTCCTCAGTGACGCCAGTGGTGGCCGACTCATGGTGTGCGTCAAGCTATGTATCGCGGTCATCGTGTTCGCCTGCCCGTGCGCCCTAGGTCTCGCGACGCCCACGGCTGTGATGGTGGGCACAGGTGTTGGCGCAGAGCAGGGCATCCTCGTCAAAGGTGGAGCTGCATTGGAGACTGCAACGAAGATCAACCACGTCGTCCTCGACAAGACTGGTACGCTCACCATGGGCAAAATGAGTGTCTCGCAGTCGGAGCAGACTGGTATGTGGAAGACGCAAGTCGATCTGTGGTGGACACTGGTCGGACTGGCAGAGACCAGCAGTGAACATCCCATCGCCAAAGCCATCCTCAGCGGCGCCAAGGAGAAACTGCGGTTGGCAGTGGACGAGCAGTTGGCAGGCAACATGGGCGACTTCAAGGCAACTGTCGGCAACGGCATAGCAGCATCCATTGAGCCCGGCAGTGGATACGAAAATCGTCGCTATGCGATCATCATCGGCAATGCCTCGTTTCTGCGAAAGCAGGGCGTCGCAGTGCCCACAACACCAGAAGACGAGTACAATGATTACGAGGACATTCGACGACAATCGCTATCGGGTCCTTCGTCGTCCAAAATGGGTCAGTCCGCTGGCATTACCACTATTCATGTTGCGATTGACTCGGTCTATGCGGGCTCTATTGGTCTCTCGGACATTTTGAAACCCACTGCCCGAGCTGCTGTTGCCGCACTTCATCGCATGAACATTAGCACATGTCTGGTGACGGGTGATCAGGCGGCCACTGCACACCATGTTGCTGCCTTGGTTGGCATCGCGCCCGAAAACGTCTTTGCGGGAGTGTTGCCGCAAGGCAAGAAGGAAATCATCCAGGACTTCCAGAAGCAAGGCAAGACCGTTGCCATGGTCGGCGATGGTATCAACGATTCTCCCGCACTAGCGACGGCGAACATTGGTATCTCGCTTGCATCGGGTACGGATGTCGCGATGGATGCCGCTGATGTGGTGCTGATGAAGCCCAATCAGCTAATGGACATTCCCGCCTCACTACAGTTGAGCAAAACCATCTTCCGAAGAATCAAGCTCAACCTGCTGCTTTCCTGCGTGTACAATGCCATCGGTCTACCGATTGCCATGGGTTTCCTGCTTCCTTGGGGAATCACACTTCCACCTTTGGCGGCGGGAGCTGCGATGGCGTGTTCCAGTGTTACCGTCGTTGTCAGCAGTCTTTTGCTGAAATTCTGGAAAAGACCCGATTGGATGCGCGAGGAAAGTGTGGAGCTTTCGCTGCCATTACGCAGAGCTGGGCTGTGGTCAGCAGTGGACGGGATCAAAGGTCTCGTCACGGGAACACGGCGGAAGCATGGAGAGGGCGATCGGGGTGCATATGTACCGCTCGAGAGCTACGAGGCTGCATAGGCAGATTTTGCATAGAGAAAGCGTCGGCGTTGTATAGGAGGTTTGTGGATACCCTAAGCGACATGTATTTAGTCGTAGTCGTCATTCAAAAGGACATGTTTTGATACAGTGTCCCGAATCAGTTCGTATGGCTCCATGAAAATGAAGACTTGTGCTTGCATCCTGGTTCGTCGTAATATTCCAGAAAATCTAGTTCTTCTCCAAGTCATCCCATCCCCTCTCTCTAAAACATCTGAATCTCCACCAACGCCCTCCCCACTCCATCCCCTTCCATGCCCTTCACCCCGGAATTCTCCACTTCATACGCCACAGCGCCCCTATCGCGACACATTTCCTTCAACCCATCCACCGACCCTCCAACGCCAAAATACATCTTCTTCGCCCCCAACACCGCTTTGCCCATGTTTCCGCCACTGCCACTGCCACTGCCACTGCCACTGCCACTGCCACTGCCGCCGCTGCCGCGTCGCTTGAGCAAAGTAGTGACGAGATCGACGAATGCTGCGGTCGAGGTGGGGCTGTAGATTGTTTCGGAGGCGAGGATGAGGAGGGATTTTTCTCCTATAGAGAAAGAGGGAGAGGGGGATGGGGATGGGGATGCAGATGGAAGGATGAGATTCGCGAGAGCAGGAGACCAGGGACCAGAGAGGAAATTGAGAGTGAGATTGGTGGATTGGAGGGAAGTTTTGAAGTTGGAGAGGAGGGAGGGGGTGAGTTCGAAATCACCATTGGAGGGTTCTGAGAGGGGGAAATTCATGCTGTTGTTGCTGTTGCTGTTGCTTTCTGGGGAGGTTGTGGTGGTTGTGGTTGTAGCGGCTGCCCAGGTCAGGATGAGATTGGGCAGAGTGATGAGGCGGAGAACTTCTTCGTTGTAGTCTGCGAGAGTGAATGTGAGATCACTCAGGGAGTGTAGCACTGCGTGGCGGAAGAGGATGAGGCTGGGAAGAGCGCTGCCTGCTCCGAGCTGAGATGTGTGAGTTAGCCGCATGTCAATAGCATACGTTGTTCTTCTGATATAAGGGGAATGAATGGTAATAAATACCTCCAGAATCTGATCGCATTTGACCAATTCATCAATATCTTTCCTTGGTCCGCGATCGAGAAGGAAACTGGCAAGATCAATGGAACATTCCCACGTCTTGAACCCTCCTTCGTAAATCCCCGATCGTAAATCGGATTTGTCCAAATTCTCTACGACTTGATCGCTCGCAGATGAATTTTCTTGTAACAGTTGGGCTCGCACATCAAACAGCTCTCTGCGAGGCAAGTATACGATTTTGCCCAAGGGAGACTCGATGCGGACGGTGCTGTAGCTCAGATGCTCTGGGAGTGTGGCTAGCTGTTTATTTTTACGCATTAGTTGGTTGGTGGTTGGTTTATTGACAAGGCTCACAAGGTGCTGATGAGGTCTTGTTTTTTGCTGTCTGATTTTTTTTTTCTTTTCTTGTCTTACCTACCAAGTCGTCGAGCGTGTGGGATCGGACTGGTACCTGAGAAGTGGCAACAGGACTGGGGACAGAATGGACTGTAGCAGGTACTGGCACTACTGGCGAGTCATCATCGCTGGCTATGTCTTCAGAGAAGCCGAAGGAAAAGGCCATTGCTGTTGGCTTCTTGGTATATCAGGTATGGTACATGTATGTTGATGTCGGACAGTAAAAGTGCAAGACTCGGAGCTAAGATTTATCAGGGAAGAGGCTGTTCCCGCCGCAGTATGATTGGTAGAGCTATTCCAGGGTACTTCACTCCTACTACCACCTACTGGCAGTCCTATGCAGAGATCATCGTGGACAACAGGCAGCCGGCACACTTATCCTCGAACAGACTGAGGACTACTGAGATTGGGCAAGTGAGATGGTCGGTGTCATGAAAAAGTCCTGTCTCTCCTACGTAGCGCAGCATACATTATGGCTACTCGCGTAAAGTCGTAAGACCTGATTATATGGGTATCATTGTGCAGAGGTCCTCGCTCATTAAAAAAAATCATGCATCATCTTCGTCTCTTCTGTCGTTATTGAGCTGTCTTGAAATCTCATCACCTACAGTTCTCGTTCCTGTTTGCCGCTGCCCAACATTTTCTTCTCGCCACTTTCAACCTTTCCGACAATGCGCTCGTAGTTTTGCGCTGCGACCTGTCGACTCGCATCTCTCTGCTTCTCCAATCTCTCGATTCCCAGGTTGATGCTCTCGATGTGAACCTCGAGAGGCACCTTGTGTGTACCAATGGTGTCCGGGAGTGCGACACGCTCTCGTAAATCTTCGAGACTGTGCTGAATCTCCTGCAGCTTGAGCAATGTGGCAGTAACATGTCCCCAGGCAAGTCTCCGGTATTCGCTCACATTGTTCAAGAGCTCGATCTGAGATTGGAGCTTTTTGATATCTTTACGATTGCCCCCAAGCTTGGTCCAGAGAAATGCAAACAATTCGTCTTTGCTGGAGTCGAGCTTAATGCCATCTCTAGTTGAAATACCAGCGATTACATCGAGCCTGTTGTCCAGGTTGTCCAGGATGTCGCGAAGTGCCAAAGCCTCATCAATCAATGACATGATCTGCTCTTCTACCGCACCGGTGTGGCGCAGATACTGATCCAGCAGCAGGTCCCGTGAAAAGCTGATAGGTTGAAACGGCGCGAGGATATTGAAATTGTTGCTGAAAAACTTGGCAATCGAGCCGCGCTGGGCGTCTTTCTCCGTCACACCATCGATCACGTTCAGAGTCCATTTGTTTGTGGCCAAAATATGGTCAACAGCCCTGCCGATCCGCGAATTGAATCGACTGAGGTCTCCGCTGGCCTGTCGCGCTGTCTCCACAAAGCCGCTAAACTCAAATACGAGCTCGTTCCTCGAGGGCAAGTTGGAGTATTGCACGATATTCTTCAAGTCACGAATGCTGGCTTCACTCCTTTTCATGTCTGCTGGAAGGTTGGCGCCAACGGTAGATATTTGTAGGACATCTTCGAATGCATTTTGTGCTTGCACGAGCTGCCCGAATTGGGCTTGGCCTTGCAGTTCGGGTGCATTCCTGCTCGGACAGAACGAGAGACCTCCAGTGAACGGCAGTCGACAGATTGGCGTCAGAGCATTATTGATGGTATTGTTGAGGAATCCAGATCCAAATACCAGAACGGCTGCAAGGAGATACGCCAGGACTGCCCAGCCCAAGAGCGGCTTCAGGTTGTGGAGTACAAGGCCCACAACATCTGTCACATACGACAATAGCGGCCTCACTATCCCCTTCCATATCATGGCCGTGTAGTCGGCCCCCCGCTGTGGCTCATCGGCGTCGGGTTCATCGTAATCAGCTTCATCGTGCTGGCCGAGTTTGCTGCCACGATAACGCCCAGCATCACTGGTCATGCTCCGCTCCGCCAATCTTGTTCTGGGGGTTTCTGCTCTTGTGACTCTCCTAATCTGGCCAGCATCAGAAGTGTTGCTCCTGTCGTTCAATCGGAACCGCGGTGTCGCATCCCGCTTCCTGCCATCTTTGGTGTGGTGAGGGCGAGCGTCTGGAGAAGATGGCATGACTAGCTCTGGTTCGATAGAAGAGCGCAGCGTTCTGCGACGCGGCGTCTCGTTTTCGTCGTCGTCTATTGGCCTGAGCGAGCGAGCATCCATACTTGAGGCAGTTCGCGATGACCGGTACACACTGCCAACCTCGTCGCGTTCAGTCTCTTCGTCGTAGATGTCGTCGGAGGGTTCTGAGCCGCTCAAGTTGTCCCAGGATTCAGTCAGGTCGTCGGGTCGTGCGCGCCGAGATCGCGTCATGTTGGTGTCGTGGGGAGAGAAGTGGTCGAAACGTCGAGAGACGGTCAGGTACCTCAGTGTGTAAGGTACATGTAGGTATTTTCCAAATTCCAGCCACCACGGTCCACGCGCGTATTGAGCAATGTGCATCATGCGCACGGATCAGTCGCGCGGATCGTTCATGTGCGCCATGACGTAAGGTAGGCGCTAGCACACGCAAGGATTCAAGTTCACTCCAACTCCCCAAGTCCCCATCGTCTGCGTACATGTACTGTACATACATTACCTACTCAGCTCCCCTATGTGCTTAGGCTCCCTAGGACATAGTACAGGTATCCAATTCTTGCCGACGCGACAACTCCAGCGAAAGATTATACACACACGTACATCTGTTGATCTACAGGTTTTATTGCCCTCCGAGTCCATCCACGAACCTTGACGTTCAGCTCCTTGGCCAGAGGGATCCCTTCCAAGAGCCATTTCCAAGGATAATAGAATGTAGTGTAACCAAGTACTGCAAGTTGACTCCTCGCATACGCCTTGGCGGTAGTCTTTACAACACGAGTAGCGCCTTCGGAGTGGGGGCAGACTTCACTCAAACAAGTATACTCATATCACTCGGAACCTTGGGTATGGCTATTGAGGGATGCTCTCTCTTATTAGAGCTTTGTCGCTATCCCATCCTTGGCAAGATACTGTATCGCTTCCTGACATGTGGACGCGGGAGTAATTCTATCACATATCAATGAAGGTCTCGGACCACACGGTATGGTATGCAGCATACTTTTTTGGCGGCGGTGGCCCGTCGGCCCATGTGGCATATGCCATTCGCGGGCCGCTGTCACCGACCGGCCCGTCTGGCGCATCTTGGCATTTTGACACGCGACATGCGATGGCTTTCTCCAAGGCATACAGGTAGGTACATGTATCTAAAGTAAGGTACAATACGATTACAGCCATCTTTCGGTCGTATTACAGACGAGACCCATATGCCATTTTAGTGACGCCTAGTTGGTCGAGCCATCTTTGTTCCTTTCAGAACTTCTATGCAATCGGCTAGCAAGCAACAGCAAGCACGATCCTAAAACCAACGAGGAGCCTGCCCACATCTGGGCATACAAGTACCGCCCATTGTTCATCGCCACTAACGCTCCTCCCACCGGCGATCCTGTCAAAAGAGCTGTGCTCACAATACTGAAGGCCATACCCATGCGTGTGCCAATTTTGCTGTCATCCACAATCAAACTGGACAACCCGCCTGGCCACAAACCTTGCAAGCCATTGGATGCGATGCCGTACAAGACTGCGAAGGCGTACAGCCCTGCGGTATCGTTGACTGCCGCCCAGCTGTACATGAGCACTGCGGCAATGAGAGCGCATGGAATGACGGCTGTGATCGGCTGTATCCACTTCGTGGCGATGTACGCAACAGTAAGCCGAGAGATGATGCCAACGCCGTTGGTGGTGATCAGCAGGTGCAACGATGACTCGTACGACAGACCGATCACGTTTCGGGCAAACGCGCTGATGAAGTAGAAGGCAAAGTACAAGGCAAAGAAGTTGAACCACATGCCTGCAATGTAAAGGACGTATACCCGCTCACGGAACGCAGACACGTCGATCAACGCACCGGCTTTGCGAGGTGGCAGGCGTGTTCGGAAAAGTGCAATAGTGAGAGCGCTCGTGACGAGCATTATGAACCCAAGCACCCGGACGGTCCAGGCAAAGCCAATTCGATTGAGTAGCTGACCGAAAATGACAGGGAATACTATCCCACCAGTACCAGAACCTGTGAGGAAGAAAGCCAAAACGAACACCTTTTTCGTCGAGAAGTATGTTGCAACGAGTCCAATGGCCGGCGTAAACATCAATCCACAGCCCAGGCCGGCGCAGAGCCCTTGTGCGAGGAAGACTTGCCAGTAGGTATGGCTCACAGAGGTACAAAAGACGCCCACGACTAAGAGTATGCAGCCAGAGATGTAAACTGGCCTGAATAGTCCTGCATCAAGCGCACGACCAGATATGGTGCCCACGGCGAAAATCAAGAATAGTTGCAGCGAGCCGATCCAGGCTATCTCAGAGGCCGAATTCGAGGAAAGTATGTCCGACTCGTAGTAACTTTGAAAAGCGCCGAAGCTGGCCAGGAAGCCCCAGGTGTTGAAGGCGACGAGGTGCCCCATCATTGCCTGTGTCCAGGCCAGTGTGCCGCCATCTGGAGGTGGACCCACATCGTTGCTCTCTTTCTGCCGCATCGGAGGTAAGTCTATGTCGTGTGCGGGCTCGGTACGCGGTCTGGAAGATTGAATGACAATATCACTCAGAGCACGAGTGAACGAACAACTGATAGAGATAGGATCTGCCTGCAGGTAGTACTAAGGTTTATTCGAAGAATTTGCCAAGATGCAGTGAGGTGATGCATGAGAAAAATCTCTTCATTATCGGCTGTATCTAGCGATCCACATAGCGCGGTTTCTTACAGTGCATGCGGAATCGCAGCGCAACAACTTTGGACCTGCTTACCATTGTTACGAATCCATTAGTAGCTTCGATTCCTTCTAACACAGGCAACCCCCACAGATATTAATTAATGATGCTTAGCGCGACCACTTGGTGCACCCTGGAAGGCTTAACATAACGTAGGATGAAGTTCGCAGAAATGAAAAGTTTCTGTCCCTGTTTTCCAGCTTTTCGAAAGCGTTAGATCTGGGCAGACGGAGAATGCTGATGTCGGTGTATACAGGTAATCAATCACAAGACTCCAGCATACCTCCTCTCGTTGACCTGCCAACCTGCGTGCATGACTGTGTCGATGGAAGGTGATCATCGCATCGCATCACGGAGGCTCTGCGGCTGGCGGCGACCCCGACACACTACGGCCCGTAACGGTCAGGCCCGATGGTTCCGCAAAGTCAAAATACCCCAAGTTGTTCAAGGAGAAATCTCGGGGCTGCGGATTTGCGTACGAAAACGGAGCCGAAAAGTGGGCTCGAAGCAACAATTCATCGAGATGACTCGCCAAGTTCGTCTCGATGACAACATCCAACATCCTCGCAGCTGTACCTACATCCAGCGACAGAGCAATGATATCAGCGCGGGTTTGCGTTGTCGAATAGGCCCTCGTTGATCAACCTCGCTTCGCTCTCAATCAATGGTCTCCATACCCAGGCAATGGACCGGTTGGCTGATCGATACGAACCCTCCTAGATGCCCCTGCGTGTGCATGAAGGTAGCTGAAGTACTCTCCGCTTCCCTATTGCTGCCAGTATGGGCAATGATGTAGGCACAGAGGATGTGTTAGTATGCTGTATGTCTCGGAAAAATATTCTCCGCTTGAAGGGTGCAGACTACCTAGGTAGGTATCAAGACAAGAGGCAGCATCTTCGCTGCCCAATCGATGGCAAATTCCTTCAATTTTCCACTTTTACCTCCTTCTTTTCATGTGCCTTTCTGCTCTCGTTATACACTCAGAATTAACTGAACGCTTGAGAAGTATAATCTCAGACTGTGCGGGCGATCATCTCAAGAACGGGCCCAATGGCGGTAGTCACGAACCGCGAAACCATCTCGGATGGGAGAACTCTGCCCGGCGATGTCGCCATTGTCGGAGGCGGAGCATGTGCGACTGCAATCCTGACAGAATTGATCGCCAGAGTCAAGGCGGGTCATCATCTGACGACGCTATTGGTGTTCGAGAAGTCGAGCAGTTTCGGGCCCGGACTGGCATACTCGACGGCATGTGAAGGAACGGGATTGAACATGCGCAGTGAGACTATGAGTTTACGTCCAGATAACCCTGGCCATTTCGTTGAGTGGCTGCAATCGAAGACTCCGGAGAAGCTTGGCAGCAGCACGTATCTGCCACGGACGCTCTATGGCGAGTACCTGTTGGATCAGTTTACATCCGCTGTTGAGGAAGCCGCTTCCCTAGGCGTTAAGGTACTCCCGGTATTTGGTGAGTGATTGGTATTCCCTCGCAATTGCTGGAGCTCAGTGGCGCTCAGCGGCCGAGGAGTCTCCAGCTGTATCACACAATATAGATCTTCTGCTAACAGTCATGTAGGTGAAGTAGTGGCATTGCGTCGATCCGAGAGTGGCTATACTATCACAACAATGACCGGACGGCAGTACGTGGCCACAGATGTGGTACTGGCTCTCGGCAACCACATGTCACCCAAGCACAACTACCTTGAAGGTGAATGTGGATATTTCCCAAACCCGTGGCCCAACAAGCAATTCCAGAGCATTCCGAAAGAGGCGGCCGTCAGTGTCATTGGCTCTCGGTTGACGGCGCTTGATATAGCCTTGCGTTTGGAGTCGCAGGGACACACGGGACCAATAAATCTTGTGTCAAGGAGTGGCCGACTACCCAAGGTGAGCAGGAATGGTACCAACATCCACGATCAATGCTAATCCACCACTTTAGGTCCAGTCTGCTCTACCTCCCAAACCTGCCAATTACAAAAATTTCGAGATTGCCAAAGAACTTGAGGGGCAGTCAGATGCTGCGCTCACACGTCTCACCTTGGCAATTCGAGCGCGCATCGAGCAAGATGCCAAACCCCTGGACTGGCACAGCGTGTTAACGTCACCATATGATCCCGAGTCAGACCTTGTCAAAGACATATCAGCCGCGGAGAGTGGCAACATAGTCTGGCAAGACGTACTCACTGGAACTGCTCCCGTCGTCGAGAGGTATTGGAACGCCTTATCGCCGCAAGAGAAAGTCGTCTTCCTAGAAGAGTATCAGAGCATATGGATGTCATATCGCCATGCGATGCCACTTGCCACAGCCAAGAGGATACTCAACATGATGCAGGTCGGCCAGCTCCGTGTTTTGCAGATGACTGGTCGGGTAGCCAAGATTGACAGTGGCTTTGTGATCCCCTATCACGCCATCGGCGGCAATCCCCTTCTCTATACAGACTACGTTGTCGATGCGACCGGACCGGATGTCAATGCCTTGCGCATCTCTTCGAAGCTGCTTCACAACTGCTTGGGATCTGGACTGGTTGAGGCCGATCCTTTTGGGGGCATCAGAGTCGATCCAACCACTCTGATGGCATCCAAGGGGCTCTATGTCATTGGCTCACTGACGCGCGGCACTCATTTCTATTCCACCGCCATTGACCGTAACGTCGCACACGCTCAGCGTATCGTGGACAGTATCGTTCAGGTGCCTGCTCGGCGCTCTCTACACATTGCCTTCTTCATTGGTACAGATATTAGCTCGCAACTGATCGTGAGTAAGCTTATCCCGCAGCTCATTCGTCACGGACACATGCCATATGTCTTTCTACCAGCGCATAAAGCGAGCAAGAAGACACCTGAGTTTGAGATTCAAGAACTGGCATTTTTTGAGCGACAACTGCTCCGGGAGCATGTTGTCCCTTATCTCGGTGCCAACCATGCGCACGGGACCCCGTTCGTGACTGTTGACCAGTTGAGCACGAAGTACGGGATCCTGGTCGAACATGTGAATAATGTCAACGACCCAAAGTTCATCGCAAGACTCTCTTCCCATCACCACATCGACGTCGGAATGTCTATCCGCTGCTATCAGAAGTTCGGCCGGGAAATCATCAACCACTTCCAGTCTTCCCCCAGACTCGGTCTTCTGAATCTGCATCCAGGAGCACTTCCACAATATCGTGGCGTCATGACGATGAGCCGAGCCATGGCCAATCGAGAAGAACGCTTCAGCTTCTCGCTGCACAGCATAGATGAGAACTGGGACGCCGGGCAGTTGGTCGATATGCAGAGCGGAAAAATCGATTATGGCAAAGACATGCTGTCGAACTTGCTCGACTTGCATGACATTGGTGTCCAAGTCGCCTCGGACGCCTTTGCAAAGCTCGAGAGAGGCGAGGAATTCGATCTGATGCCTCAGGACGAGAGCAAACAGGCCTACTACAGCTTTCCCACAAGGCAGGATTTGGACGAATACCGCGAGCGAGGGCTGCAGCTCGTGAACGCTCAGGCTGTGAAGCAATTCATTGTCGCGAACTTTTCATCTTTGGAGAATAGAAACGATATCGAGCGGGTCGTGGAGCATGCTGTCCAGGATTGGTATCTTCATCATCGACGCATCGATCCGCCTCTGCAGAAGATTGCCTACAGCGCTGCTGATGATGGACAGGCTTCATCGGGATTTCCATCGCTTGCAGATGTTCCGTTGGAAGCACGTCTTGTGACCTGAGGTTTCGGCCCCTGAATACTAGTCAGCTAGGAGGTAGAGGGAAGGGAGAATCTGATGAATGAACGCTAGGAACATGCATGTGTCTTGACTCGGCAGTAGGATTGCATTTTGCATCTTCACTCTGGCTGCCGTGGTGGTACTTGGAGAGCTATTTTTCGCTATAAAATGTCGTATGCTATATCATACCTTTTTACCTTTGTATCACTTTTCTTTCTACGGGCACCAGCTGAAGTGGGCCTGTTATGTTTTCAAATTATGTAAGCTGAACTAGGGTCTCGAATACCGCAATACGGCGCAATTTAGAGTTGCATGATGCACGATGGAGATGATGCTGCATGCACGTGTCGTGTTATGTTGTTGGTACAGCACAATACATTATACATGTACACAACCACCAACTTTTTTGGTCACACGCTGCACTGATTCTGGCCCGCAGTTCTGCTGGTGATGATATTGGGGCTTTTTCATATTGACGCGCGATATCTCATTGCCCTGGTGTAGTTCTGGTGCCATACGGAGATGACATTCGATCGCTCACGACAATAGCTTCCTCTGCCATGCCCTCGACTTCGCCTGGGCAGGCCTCGACGCCGACTGCCTTCTCGGAAATCCTGCCTGGAGCTCCCGCCGCTTCACTGCAGGCGACGACCACCTTCATCTACCGATTCAAACGATACATTGTGTACATCTCCGGCTGCCAGCTGAACGTGCTATCTGCGCCGAATGTTCTCGTCCAGGCCATCACCTTCCCGCATCCACTCACAGCAGTCGCCGCAAGTCCCAAGACGGGCCAGCTGATCGTCGCGGGCGAGGGACAGGCACAGGCGGTGATTTTGGAGCCGGTTGCGGAAGGCTGGACCAAGATTTCCTGGGAAAAGACGCTGTTATTGAGACGAGACGAGGCGGAAGCGGAGATACAATGCGTTTGCTGGAGCAATGAAGGGGAGGCGCTCCTTGCAGGCAGTCGCTCTCTCATACTCTTCTCCAGCCTGCCCACTTCGCGGATCGGTTCCCCGCGGACCTCCACCTTCGATGGCGAGGAGTTGGACGAGCGGAGGCCATTGTGGTCGAAGCCAGTCGCTAGACCTGTTCAGCAAGCTACGTTCAGTCCAAGCTCCACGTTGATCGCGACCCGCGCGCGTTACGATCGTCTGGTCAAAATTTGGAGACGCTTGTCGTTTGAGGAGGGTTTGTTTGACCACATGTACCTCCCACATCCGGCAGCAGTGACCCATATCGAATGGCGTCCACTGGACGAGCACTCTGAACGTCGGAGAGGTAGTGCCATCAGTCGACGGCACGAAGAGGAGCACGAAGTGTTGTATACTATCGCTACGGATGGTGTGCTGCGAGTGTGGCGTACCGGCGGCATACACGACTTGGAGATGCTGTTTCTACATACATCGATTGATCTAGTGTCAGCCATACCGGACTCGCCGAGCTTGTCTGCCAATGGAATGTCATTCAACTCAAAGCCTGCCCGCTATGCTGTGATCCTGCCTTGCGATCAATTCGCGGCGGCACTCAACAGCGCCATAGGCCTACCACAGGACATGAAGATCAACCATGCAAAAGAACACCTGAAAGAGCTGGTCTCGAAGGAGCCGGACGTTGTCGTCGTCCTCGACGGACAGGGCAGAATGTCTGCTTGGGGTCTCCAGAGCATTGGTCACAAACGACGGCCAGCCACTCCTTCGACTCTGCAGCCGTTCCACATCGCACATGCTGAAGGACTACCCCTGAAGCTGCCCCAAAACACACCTGCTATGTCGACTGCTTGGTTTCAGGACAACAAGATCCACTTGCTCATACACAGCCTGGCTCAGAATGGCAGTATCTTGTGGTGGCAAGGCTTCATTGAGTCGTTCATGTCGACTTCAGCTCCCGGTGCGGATCGCATCTCACTGGCTAGCTCCTGGCATGGCGTGAGTCTCGACGAGTGGAGCGGGCAACTCACAGACTCAACTCGCCGACCGAGGGAGATGACGAGGAGCAACGGAGATCATGCTCCATCTGTGAATACATTTGTTGTGGAGGCTGCTTACGGACGTCGCTCAGTGACGCTCTCAACGAGCGGCCAAGTGGAAGTTGCCACCTCTACTGACGAGCATTCGGACCTTGCATCATACTCTCGCGCAACTTACGAAACAGGAATTGAAGATGGCATTCTGCTTGCAGCAAATGCAGAGGTTGCTGCCCTTGTGAGCTCCCTTCGCATGACACTATCCATAATCGACCTTCGGGATGGATTCATCGAGGACTGCCAGGGTGTCGACAGTATCGTACACAGTGCGAAATGCTTCACACTAAGGGCTCGACAGAGCTTTGTCGCAGTAGCCTATGACACAAGCGTTGACATTCTCTTCCAAAGCAGGTATGAGCACGATAGCGCCCTCATGCGGTCGTGGCAATTCGTGCGACGTATTTCCATCGTGGACCTTGGAGTGAACATTACAGGCCTGGCATGGCAAGCAGACGGATCGTTGGCTGTCGCTGCGGGCACGGCGCTGTTTATTGCAGGCCCGCAAGCAGTTCTTGACCAGATTGACAGCCACGTGTTGGAGTCAGCAGACGTCCCCGAAGAGTCCAAGACTGTGCAGCTTCCTGTGTTAGCGCACCACCTCAGCAGACATTTGCCTGCCTGGCATCCGAGTACATTGGAGAGACTCGTGTTACATGGCCATAGTTGGGCCGCAGTTTATTTGCTGAAGACACTTGCTTCCAAGCTCAAGTTCTGGAGTACTGGAGATGAGCTCGATCATATGTTGGGTGCAGATCCCCAGACCCTGCTTGAACGTACAGACGATGCTTGGCTCGATGAAGAGACTGCCAACGAGCTCAAAGATCAGCTTGACGAGAAGGAGTTGCCGGCGATATTGCGAAAAGATCAGCGGCGCTTGAGCAATGTCATTGACGCTCTTCTGTATTTGCGCGATCACCATAATGGCCTCGATCATAATGCTTTGTGGTACCTGTTTACATGGAAACTTCAACTTCTGCCGCACCAGGCAAGGGAAAGACAGGCCAATACTAACACGCAAGCTGAAATACAATACACCCACGACCATGGGTTTGTACCCGAGATGTCATGGCGTGAAATCGTCATGGCGTACCATAGTACTTCGCAACAGCCGCTGCTGGACATTCTGATCTTACACTATGACAACAAGCTGACTTGGGATATCGCGAAACGTCTCGGTATCATGGCGTGGCTTCAAGATCGAGAAGCGCTCATGCAGGCCTTTGAGCAGATGGCGCAGACCGCATATCGCTCGACTTCCCCACCAGATCCCACGCACGCTGCCATCTACTACCTGGCCTTACACAAGAAGCAGACTCTGGCGGCTCTCTGGCGAATCGCCACGTGGCATCGTGAGCAGAGGTCAACGACCAACTTTCTCAAAAAGGACTTCAGCCAACCCGATGCCAAGACAGCTGCGAAAAAGAATGCATATGCGTTGATGGGCAAACGGCGTTTCCACTATGCAGCAGCATTTTTTCTTCTTGCTGACAATGCGGCTGATGCTTGCAATGTGCTCGCAGGACAGTGTGATGATGTACAGTTCGCGATTGCTGTAGCAAGATTGTATTGCAGTGACGGGTCCGAAGTCCTGCGGGAGGTTCTCGCTGATCGAATCCTTCCGGAAGCGAAGAAGGACGGTGATCGCTGGTTGATGAGCTGGTGTCATTCAGTACGCCTTGAGAAAATGCAAGCTGTGGAGATCTTGGTACAGCCTATTGAGGGAATCGTCAAAGTGTGGCAGCGAGATGACCCTGCGACCTTGCTCCTATATACACAGCTGCGGAAAACGCCGAGTGAGCATGAGTATACCGCTGTGCTACGTTCTGCCAAGATATTGGGACGCATGGGACTTGCCGTTCTTGCTTTGGATGTGATTAGAAGTTGGAAGTTCACTGCTCGCACTCTGCCTACCACAAATGGTCTGTCCAACGGAACTCTCGCGACCCTGCCTGATCGTACGGTCAGCGAGCCTGTTTCCACGCCCGCTGAACATGCCGAACCTCCTTCGCTACTCAACGGTTTCGCGGATCCTGCACCGGCACAGTCTGCGCCCATGGACGAGAAGGCTGCACGGGAGGCAAAAGCAGCTGAGTTGCTGGCCAAGATCCAGGCCAAGAAGAACGCTGCGAAGCCGAAGGCAGAAGGGGAGGAGGGTGGCAAAGAGGAGAAGGATCGACGGCAGCCCACGCAGTTCAAGGAGCCTGATGCTAATAGTCTGTTGGACTCGTTTGGCTTTTAATTTTTTGTAAGATGTATATATGTCCGTTATGAGCGTAGCGAGGCGTTTCGAGGTTTCGTGAATCAATTCATCCATGCTGTTGTTGTACTGTTGATGCATACTACTTTTTTTTAATGGAAGCTCATCTTTCTCTCAATCTACTCGCAAGACAACATCTAATCAAACTTCTTCCACCATCTCTCTCTCTCTCTCTGTTCGCAGGGGAGTTGCCAAGCAGCTTCATTTACATCAACAACATCAATGACAAAAAAAACAACATTACAGCTACATAAAGATCCCACCTCACTAACCCATATCCTCACATCAACAATGCAATGCAATCCAATCCCATCCCTCATCCCATCTCATCACTTCCCTACTGCCCACCCATCCTAGCAGCAATCTGCATCAACGGCGCCGGCACAGTCGCCACAGGAGTCCGATCCGCCATAAAACTCGTCAAGGGCAACGCCAATCCCACCGCATACTTATCCAAATTATTCCCACACTGCATTCGATACCTCGTCAACAAATCCGCATATCGTTCTTCATCATCTTCTTTTTTCAAATCCCGCATTCCTTTTGCCTTGTCCTCATCATTTTCATCGTCCCCTCCACCTCCACCAGTAGCAGGAGTAGTATACCTCGTCACCTCGGCAAAAAGATAATCCAACGTAGGCCGATCCTCTGCATCGAAGCGCAAACAGGCCAAAACCAAATTCCTCAATTCCGCACTATAAAATCCTCGTGCAGTTTGATCAAATTCAGGAGGTTCTCTTCGACTTGGGTTGGTCCAATCAAACCACGTGGCATTGTTTGCCACGGGACCGTTTTCGCCCGCGAGCATCGAGTGCAAAATGATTCCGATGCCCCAGACGTTGGATTGGGTGGATTGGCGGACGAGGGCGCCGGTGTGGCGGTCTGTCAGCGCTACGTGCTGTTCGGGTGGGGCGTGCTCGGGCGAGCCGTGGCAGAAGAGAGAGTGGATGGGTCGAGGGTCGTTGGGGGGAGCCATGAGGGAGAGGCCGAAGTCGGCAATTTTGGCTTGGGGATACATGCGGAATCGGTCGGTGGCGGGGACGCCCATGAAGATGTTGTCGAGTTTGAGATCGCGGTGGACGATGACGGGCCAGTGTTGTTGTTGGGGATCGTCTGGGTTCTTTTCCAAGGAGCCGCGCTCCATTAAGAGGCCGGCCATGACCAGGGATAGGAAGGTGCTCCAGATGAAGGGTTCGGGGACGAGGGAAATGTCCCCCGCCCTGCTGTAGTCGACCCAGGGGAAGATTTTGCGATCACCATGTCTGCGGCTGTAGTAGTCTCCGTGGAGCACGGCGTCGAAGGCATCGCCGTAAGGGCAGTATTCGAGATAGAGATCTGCTCTCTGTGCTCCCAGGCGAAGGCGCCAGTTGTGAAGCGCCACAATGGCATCTGATCCAGGCTTGTTGGCAAGGTCGGCGAGGGCTTGGATTCTACAACAAGAGTCAGTGATCAATGTCGTGACGAGCCACTGGTGACTGGTTACTCACTCTGTGGGCCCAGTGCCTGCAGTGCTGCCCGTATTGCCTGGCGCCCCGTCGGTCCAGAATGAATCTATCGACCAAATTGGTCGGAGGTCACAATTCTTGCGGACTACTCGATGGCAGATGCTCATATCCGGATGAGTTCCCACCCATAAGTCTGCTGTGCCGTACGATCCGGCGCCCAAGTGCACTTGACCGTGCCAGGTCACTGCCATCGTTCATCGTTAGCTCAAAGTCTGTTCGGGATTCATGGAATCGATCTTACCATCAAGCACCGCAGGCGCATCCTGCATTTCTACGTCTCCTACATCTCCCATTACTACATCCTGATCTGCATTCTCCTCCTCCTCCTCTTCCGCCATTGCCTCCTCTCCCGCCCTCTTCTCCTTCTCCTTCTTCTCTTCCGCCAGCATTTCCGCTCTCGCCTTTTCCATATCAGCAATCCTCAACCGCGCCGAATTTTCCAACAAAGGCAAATCCCTATCGATCGAAGCCTGACCCTGCGTATTCTTCGCATTCCAGTACTCGATACATTGTTGCAAAAAGTTCACGGTTCTCTCTTGGTCTAAATCATAATCCTGCAAAGCCTGCACCAAAGATGTAGCAGCCCCCTCAGCCTCTCTACCAGCAGCCAAGTACTCTTTTTTCCTCCGGATGAAGTATTGAACCGTCGGTCTCCAATGGGCACCATCATGCTTCAGCACATCATCATCGTCCCCAGGGGCCCCTCGAAATCGTTGCGCATAAATGACATGAGCAGATAGGTCATTCGTAGCTTTATTATCGAGACGAAATTTGCGAATCGTGTCTCCGAGATCCATTTTCGCGAGTGTGGAAAGTCCATTGAACGCTGCAATGGCCGCGTCGCGAAAAGCAACATTGGTGGTTCCGAGTGTGAGAGGGGCAACCTTGTGCGATTGAGCTTCGAGGAGCACGTAGAGGTGTTGCGCTTCTCGGAGCTCTCGCGCTTCTGCAGCCAGTGCTCCTTCGGCCATGATTGCGATTGTATGATGATCACTCCCTGAGCAGTGAATACTATCGTTGTTGTGTAGAGAGAAAGTCAGTCTCTCGAGGACAGTCAAGCTGAATCAATGTCTTTGTTCTATCGCGAACTGGGTCGGATGCGGCGAAAGCAATAATGTCCTTTGTTCTTGCCAAATCAGACCTTCGACACAAAGACTGCTTGGGGAGATCATTTCGATGTTGCTATGTCCCGATTAGCAGTGTTGGGTATGCCAGAATCTGGCGCAAGTCGGGGTGGGATATTTTTGAGATTATACCGAAATTATACAATAGGTCTGAACTATGATACAGCTGCTGCTACTTTTCTCACGCGTTGGGTATATTCAGTTCTGATCTCTTGCTCCTCTCCAATCGTAAAGTCATGAAATGCATCGTACGCTGAGCCCTATCTTACAAAACATAAGCAGTTGCAACTGCAGCTGCGATCATAGGCCACCAGCCCATCATCTCTCCTACCCTCATTGCACCACTGTCAGCGCTGTCGCTGCTACTGTCAGGAGCAGTCGTTCCATTCGCTAGGGTGCCGTCAATAACAAGCGTCTGACTGCTGTTTCCTGGCAACGTAGCCAATTTCGCGGCAGTCGCATTGTTCGCGACAGCATTGATGTAATCCGTGTCGTTGTTCGAGTCGCAGCCGCAAGGATTATATCTCCCACACCAGCACTCTGCTGGATGAGTCTCATTTTGACCGCTCGTGTTATTGCGATAAGTCCAATAGTAAGGATATCCGTACGAGTAGGCTCCATACAGCGCAAGAGCGGGGAAGATGGCAAGTGCACCCGCGCCCACAAGCAGGGGAGCACCAAGGCCTCCTCGTCGTTGACCAGCGGCATAGGGTGATGCTGCACCG
This sequence comes from Sphaerulina musiva SO2202, assembly GCF_000320565.1. Taxonomy (NCBI): domain Eukaryota; kingdom Fungi; phylum Ascomycota; class Dothideomycetes; order Mycosphaerellales; family Mycosphaerellaceae; genus Sphaerulina; species Sphaerulina musiva. Next base: position 1,298,389 of record NW_016017385.1, on the reverse strand, counting down.
CCGCCATAATATCTGCCGCCATTACCATAACCACGTGTTGAGCCAGAGCCGCCCCGTGTCCCGCCGGAGGAAGTGCCGGAGCCAGAGCCAGAGCCGCCGCGCGAGCCCCCAGAAGAGCTTCCCGAAGAGCTTCCTGAAGAGGAACTACTACTGCCCGAGGACGTTGAGCCGCCCCGACCGCCTCCACCACCTCCGCCCTTTCTCTTGAACAGTTGTGTGGACGCTTCTGTGAATTCCTCGAGAGAGCCGGGCAGCGTCAGCGCATGGCCAAGTGTGAAAAGCGTGATCAGGAAGAAGATCGCTTGAGGCAGCCTCATTGTTGCGGTGTGGGAGTGTGTGTCGCGTAGGGTGCAAGGAACTGTGACTGTGTGGCGTATCCTGCACAAGACGATCGAGAGTCTTGTGAGTGCTGTGAGATGAATAACCAGGATGGAGGTACGTAGGTGAGGAGGTGGTGGAGGAGGAGCAGTCGCGGGTATATATGTCGAAGTGGTGGCGGTGGCGTCTCTCAGGTGAAGCGAAGGCCTCACCACAATGGACAGAGGCAGTTGGGCAGTGTGCAAGTGTGGGTGCAGTGGAAGCAAGTCTTTGTGGAATGACGCTCTGTTCTGCCAAGGACGCCAAAGGACGGGAGGAACACCTATAAACCCTGTCGGCCACCCAATTCATGGAACTCCCGTCATTAACCATAAATGATGCGGGGCGCGCGTCATGGATGCTACGCTTGTGACGGCTGTGCCACACTGTGCCATGGATGCTCTGTGTGCTGTGCCGCTCTCGGATGAACTGCCCGTCCGACTTGGCATCACATGACAGAGTCCCACGATTCATCCTGATCTGGACTGCAGGAGGTACGAAGTACGCTCATGTTGCGCGTTTGCAAATACTCTCCATCTCTCGCGATCCTCAGGTATGCTATAGTATGCCACTGCTGTACGTGATCATCTCCACCAATCCTTCGGCCTTTGGAGAGTTCCACTTGGGATGCACTGCCTCTGTTGCAGTAAGTAGAAGAACTCTTGCTCTATGCAGTGGCTTTCATCCAGCCACACCCATTCGTGCCCGCACCTCTCGACTAGTCTTACATAGCCATCGTGGCAGTACCGTTGCCCCAACCCAAAACTCTATCCCATTCGCCCGGTTTAATCCTACCGAATCCTCTTCTTCGGCCGATGGCTGCGGTCTCTGCCATTTTTGTCCAGCCTGGCTACCGGCGGAGTATACACCCATCCGTGAAGCAAATGCTCCATCTGCTTGATCATGTACAGTTCAACGTGGCCCTTGCGTTCGGCTTCGATCTCCTCCATAGGATCATCTTCCGCTGCGCCTGGTCCGGGAGTATTGGCTTTGGAAGGTCCCTTGGATGAGCGATCGCCAAAGTCGACGTCGTCCGTCCGGTCTTCCTTGCTGGCTTCCTTCGCCGCCTGTACATCTTCCTTGTCTTCCACCGAAGCCAATGCAGTCGTCGTCGCGTGCTCGTCGCCTCCCAGCAAGGCTTCAATCGCTCCCTCCACCTCATCATCTTTCTCATCCCCGCCCCGCTTGACCTGATACTCGGTCGTGAAGTGGCCATCCTGAATCACCGTCTGATCGAGCAGACTCTTTTGGTTGGCACGCCGCAGGATATTCTCTTCGACCGTCTTCTCGCTGACCAGCTTGTACACCTCAACATCTTTCGTCTGTCCAATCCGGTGGGCACGGTCCATGCATTGGCGATCCATTTGAGGATTCCAGTCGAGATCGTAAAAGATGACGGATGAAGCACCTGTCAAATTTAATCCCACGCCACCCGCGCGAGACGATAAGATCATGCACTGATACTTGCAGTCTGGTCGATTGAACTCAGCTGAGTATAGCTGTCGACGTTCGACCGGAGTACTTCCGTCCAGTCGCAGATAAGGTAGATTCATCAAGCCGAGGAAGCGCTCCAGTACGTCCAAAGTGCCCGTCATCTGAGTGAAGATCAAGCTCCGTGAACCTCGCGACTGCAGGTCCCGCAACAAATATGTCAGTCGTTGCAACTTGCCGGCATCGTAGATAATCAGACGCTTATCGGGGAAAGCGATGGAGCTCCGCACACGAGCCTCGTGACCGAAATCTTGATCGACAGGATACAGGGGCGACGAGCGGATGGACTCTTGCACCTTCGGCGGTATCGCGTAGTCCAGCAGAGGCACAGTCACAGCCGGTGGTACGAACGCGAAGCGCACGATGACTTCCTGCAGTCGATCAGCGTAGCTATCCAGGGTCGCAACATCACGTTGTAGGCGGGTGTCCTCAGCCACAAGCCAATCGCTGAGATGCTCGAAGCGTAGCGGTCTCTGACCCAGTCGTGTATGCCCGTGCCAGGTCTTGGCGACTGGATTCACCCTAGGCTTGAAGAGATATGGCTGGCCTCGGCTCACTGTAACAACTTCGCGGAGGTCTACTGGAATCAGAGGCTCACTCTCTAGCGCTGACTCCGTGACCTGGATGCAAGAACGTAACTGCTGCAGTTTACGCTCGCGCAGTCGAAGACGTTGCAAAGCGCGGGACCCAGCAATCGTGGAAGGGTCGGGGCTACTGTCGATTGCGGCAGAATCAAGCTCGCTCAGTTGGCGCCTGAGTTCACTTCCAGCTGCGAGCTGCCGGGATCGATTTGTGGCTGACTTTCGGAGCGTGGTATTGTTGGTGACTAGCAGTTTGAGGGGAGTGTCCTGGGCAAAGCCTAGCATGCGTCGAATAAGCTGTTCGCGCGTGCTGTAGCCCTCTAAAGGACTGTACTCCATGGCGAAGCTCGTCTGTATCGGCCGTGGGTCGAAAAGGTCAGGATGGTTGCACACTTTGCGCAAGCTCAGCAAAACTGCTCCGGCTTGAACGCCGCTGCCTTTGGCGAGAGTATCCCGAGTCGATGCGAGACCCATGTAGTCTTGATACAATTGTCGTTGACGCTTGCTGAGCTTGCAGACTACCACTCTCTCGATCTTCTTCGGGAGATCTTTCTCAACCTCGTCTTTCTTGCGGCGGAGCAGGAATGGACGAAGAGAGACGTGCAGCTGATCAATGACACGCTGGGCATTTTCGGAAATCTTCTGCACGCCTTGGTCGAATATCTCCTTCACAGGATCCTTCCAGTGGCTCAAAAATTCCTCGAGCTCACCATGCGAAGTTTCTCCATCGCCTCCCGCAGTCAAGAAAGTAAGCAGAGACCAGACTTCTGCCAGATCATTCTGCAGTGGAGTACCAGTGAGTAGCAGGCGTGCTTTCGTTCTGAGGCGGATGAGCAGTTGCCACTTTTGGCTGTTGAAATTCCTAATGTTGTGAGCTTCGTCGAGAATGAGATAGTGCCATTGCTGATTGCGAATTGCATTGATATCTTGCGATGCCACGTTGTAGCTCGTGATCACGACATTATATCCCCTCCTCGCTCGATCCTCATGATGCGGGTCGTTGGTCCATCCTTTGCGCTTCGCTTCACGCTCCGATGCAGATCCATAGTACGCCAGCACTCGAAATCCAGGCAGGAACTTCTGAAACTCCGTCACCCAGTTCAAAATAACAGATGTCGGGACAATGACCAGATGCGTCTCCCAGACTTCGTGCTTTTCTGCGAGGTGGGCTAACAGTGAGATGGTTTGAAAAGTCTTACCAAGGCCCATTTCGTCGGCCAAGATGCCATTTGTGCCATTCCGGTACAGTGAGGCGAGCCAGTCCAAACCGGCATGCTGGTAGGAACGAAGCGTACCTCGGAGGAGGGTCGGTACAGGGATAAGTGTCTTCGTGAGGCCTGTATCAAATGACTCTGACATTCTGTCCACTTCCTCGACCTCCTGAAGCTCGGCGTCAATGTCGCCTTCGACGGGCGGCATGTCTTCGTCTCGTGAGTCCGAGACGCGTTGAGGTTCTTCTGCGCTTTTCATCACGTCGTTCGTACTCGGAGCAGCACCTGCCTCGCCTTGGGCGTCGGATCTAGCTTCGGATTGCGGCCGCGGGTTATCGTTATCGCCGCCGTTCTCTACACTGGTCATTGGCGTAGGCAAACCGCCATCTTTCTCCCCCAACAGATCCTTGTCGCTGAAAAATCCCAATAATGAACTTCGCATCTTTGGAGGTAGCCCTGCATCATCACTCGCATCATTTTCATCGTCATCGTCGTCGTCGTCGTCGTTTTCAGCCTCATCTCCAGTACTGCTCATGTCCTCGTCCGAATCGTAGTCTTCCGAATCCATGTCGGTCGATTCATCAGAAGACAAGTGGTCATCTGCCTCATTGCTGTCCAGGAGCAGAGCAGCGATCCCAGAGCTATGACCTCGTGTGTGTGGTACATTCGCGTCCGTCAAGCGATCGGCCTGTGCAGCATCCCGATCCCTAGGTTGACCATCTTCGGGTGGAGCCTCCAGCGCGGAGAGTCCAGTCACATCTCCCTCGTCACACTCATCCATTGCGACGTCATCTTTTTTGTCAGGGGGCGGTATATCGTGCAGTTCTTCCTGTTCTGCCTCCCGCTCGGCCTCTCGTTCTGCCTTGTACGCTGCGATGGCTTCTTCGCTCATCTCACCCTCCTCTTCTTCCTCTTCCTCGCTGTCCATGTTCGCTTCCGAGTCTTCTTCGGTGTCCCCGTCATCATCTTCCTCAGCATCTGCATCCGATTCTTCGATATCGCCCGCGCTATCTTCATCCATGTCGATATCACTGTCCCCTTCGCCATCTGCCACTCCTCGCTGCTTTGCTAGCAGGTTCTCGCTGTGCTTAAGCCGTTGCTGCAACTTCTCTTCCCTAACACGCTCTTGCTCCTTCTCCCATGCTCGTCGCTTCATGTCCTTGACGTGCAGTTCTACCATCTCCCACTTCGCCTTCATGTCAACCACGATTTGTTTTTTAACGTAGTCAATGATCTTGTTCCTCTCAGCGATCAAATCCTCCTCCGTCGGTCCATTCCTAGCCTTCCACGCATCCACAGCCTCTTGCGCCAGCTTTTTGGCAAACATCCGATGTTGAGTCTTCTCTCGGACTTGAAGCGTTCGGAGATGTAGTGCATGAGCTGCCAAATGATCATGGTGCCCATACTGTGGCGGCGGCTCGGGCTGGTAGTCATCGCGAAACAGACTGAGATTCTCTGCACTCAATGCTCCTCCTGGTTTGGCTGCCTCGAGTAGCCTCTTCCTGGCGGCGGCTTCGCGTGCTACAAATTTCTCCTCCTCTTCCGCAAGCTCCTCTACGCTCTTCGGTCCACGTTCGTTCTCGATAGACGGTGCTAGCCGCTCCTGCAACTCGAAGTCTTCGAGGAGTTGCCATATTGACAGTCGGGGCGGGAGTAAAGGCGATGGGATCTGTGCTTGTGGACATGGCGGTGGGATGATTTGCCGGGGAGCAACTTTCAGCTTCAGCCGGGGTGATGGCTTTGAGCGCTCTGGTGACCCGAGTGATGCACCGCTGGGGCTATGCATTTTGCGCCGCAAAGCTGGCGACGACTCTCGCTTCAACTTCGTCTTCGAATTTCCCGTGCTGCCTTTGGCCCCATTTACTAGCGGCGAGTCCGGCTTTGTAGGAGTAGGAAATGATCGAGTAGGCTGCAAAGCTGCAATCTGCGCTTGCAACTCTGCGATTCGCTGTGCGCTTGCGATGGACTCAGACGGCTTGTCCACTCCATTTCCCGGCCTCTTTGAATCCGCGTTGGACTGCTTGTCCGATTGTGGCTCAGCCTTGCGAGTGGTTCCTCCCATACTCTTGCTTGCAGACGGCTTTGTATCTGCATTATTACTAGTCTTCTTCTCTGCGCCCAGCTTGTTCACCGGCTTCTTGCTCCTCGGACTCACACGCTTAGGACTGGATACTAGCTCTTTGTTGGCACGTCCGCTCTTACGCTGTCCATCCACGATAATGGAGGTGGGCCCCTGTGCTTCAAACTTCTTCCAGGGTGGAGACGGCGGACGTGAGTTTGCTGCGGGAGTGCTCTGACTCTGGCTGCGTGCCCGCGATTTGGTCGATTTGGCAGTTGTCGTCTCTGCATCTGAACCAGATAACCCAGGAGTGCCTACATTGGAGTGTCTGGCTGAAACTCTCCGACCATCAGCGGACTTCAGCGTAGACAGCGCCGCAACTGGAAACTGCCAAGGCGGACTCGCGCCCCTCTTGCGTTTCTTGTTGGGATTATGCGTTGGCTCGGGAGTGGAAGAGTGCAAGTCAGCCTCGGGTTCCCTCCTCTTCTTGCTGGGTGGTGTATCTGGCCTGATAGTCGCTTCGGCGGCGTTCTCGAGTGCATCGCGGTCGCCGTCGCCATGCCGTTCATCCTGCTCTGCCTTGATGGCAATCGTCGGGTCCTGAGTGGGGGCGTCCAGTGATTCAGCGCGGATTTGCGACGCCTCTGGCTGCTCGAGCGACTCGAAGTCGTGGTGGCTCCCACTCTCAGCGTCGATTTCGCGCGTCGAAGCCGGATCAAGAGGGCTCATAATATCCACAACACTTCAGTCGCGTTTCGTCCAAGATTCATCATGAGAGCCGAGCATACAATCACTCTATACCACTGTTTCTCTGTACGCGAACTTCCCCAACAAGACTAGGTACCCCAAGTGAACCCGATGCATGAAGTCAGCACCTTAGTCTTCGATTAAAACGTGAATGAAATAAGATGCAAGTCGATGTACCCGACTTTTGCGACCCATGTGGTAGATGAACGCGCTTTGGCGAGGAAGGCGCTAGTTCTAGCGGGCCGTTGTTGCCAAGCCCCCGACAGACGGCATGGTCAACCCAATAGCTCGTTGTGATGGGTCGCGAGTGGGAAAGGACGAACCTCTCCATCTCGCTCACAATACTAGGAGGAGAACACACTATGGCCGCCCTCCGATCAGCCTTGCGCGCAGCGCCTCGATTTGTCGTGCGTCCGTCGAGCGTCAACGTCACCTCCGCCCTTGCGAAGCGCACCTATGCCTCTCCATCTCGACGACCAGCAACGGACGACAAGAGCTTGAGTGAGGCCGAAGATGCGTCGGAGGATCTGGAAATGTCCGACCCCAACATGGTATGTCAGCCTGAGCTGCAGAGATGAGGGTGTCAGGGGAGGAGCAGGAAGAGGACGAGGAGGAGAAGGAGAAGAAGGAGGAGAACGGCAGAAGGATTAAGGGAATAGGCATGGGAAGCACGCATTGGGCCCAGGAACGCTGACAAGAGGCACCACAGAACGGAAATTATCCAGACCCAAGCCTGACATCGGCTCTGCCAGTCAAAAGGCAGTTCCGCGATCCATATGGCGACTGGTGAGCACCTTCAAGTATGCCGAGGGAAGAACAACACCCGCTAACATGGACAAGGTGGGACAAGCAAGAACGACGAAACTATGGCGAGCCAGTCCACGAGGATAACGATATTCTCGGTATCTTCTCGACAGAATCATACACACATTTCACTCCGGGCTGGGGCGCTGTCCTGCTCGGCACATTCGTCGGCGCTGTCGGTGTGCTCTGTGGTGTTGTTTACCAATACTACCCAGACAGAGTGAGAGAGCCCACATAGTGGATTCCAAATTGCCGCAGCTAACATATCACAGCCGTCTGTATCACGAACGTTTGTCGATGGCCTTGAAAAAGAGCTTGGTGGACCAAAAGCTCCGCGAGCGCGCAATGGAACTGAAGGGGACGTGCCTGTGCTGGAACGCCACGTTGTCTGAAGTGGCGAACCGGGCATGTATATATCCAGCAAGTAGTTCCTTTGTTATCGTGAATATCAGGTATTTGATAAAGTTCAAGATTGTATATGGTAAGGTACATGTATCATAACACGAACGGCTAACGCAGGATACGAGTACAAGCCTGGTTCTGCCTGAGCCTGGGATTTCCAAAGACTACGCGGATAGAGCGCAGAGCACGGTAAGTCTTTGGTCACTGTTTTCAACTGCAGTTGAGTCTCGCATGAATGTTGCCACAAGCTCAATTTAGCTCATTGACGAACACCGAGTCATAACACATCCAAGTCTTCGGGACCCTGGAATGCCCACATAAAGTGTGGCACCGATTTGCAAAGTGTATGCGCGACGTGAAGACATGGTGTTGGGTATCCTCTGCAATCTGACTGGTTCCATGATAATGGCTCACATTCGAATGATGTACAACTGGGCTATCTCAATTTGATCTGCCATCAGAGAACGCTGCTCGATCTACATCTTATCCCCCTTCCCCTTCAGCTTGCATGGCACGTCTTTCTCTTCTCTCCCGAAGTTCGCGACTGTGGCGGTCGAAGTGGCTCGGTCAATGGCCGCGGGACGATATTAAGTTGAAGCTGGCTTTTCTTCCCTCCTTGCATCTCCTTATTGGACTTATCATCGGTGTCTGAAATGACTTTAGCACCAATGGCAAGAAGCGATAGATCCAGAGGTTCCGATAAGTTGTGGGAGCGTCGTCGGTTTCCGGCCCCGTTGAGGACAAATGGCTCTTCGTTTCTGGTGGCGGACATCGTGAACAAGATGTGGCATTCAGAGTTGGAACTTGTCAGGACTTCTCAAGTACCTCGACTGGAAGGAACAGTGCTCCGCTGCTAGTTACGCTGCATGTTGCATGAAGCTACCTATGGTAGAGGTCTTTCTTTGTTCTGACGAGAACTACGCGACGTCCACGCTTTCGGAACTCGTGCTTGTCGTACAAAGAAACCTGTATGAGATCGTTCGGCAGCACTTTCGCGATTCGTAGTGTTTGTGGTCGAGCTCCGCATTGAGGTAAGCTTGGTATCGGACGGAATCAACCCGAATAAGTACATGCAGTTGGGAGGAAGAAGAGGCAGCTGAGCAAAACCAATACCAAGCCCCAATCATACATGCTGACGGCATCAACGGAAGCGGGTTTGGAGTAACAAGAAGCTGATCTGCAGCAGAGAGCGCTATCCGAGGAGTACTAATGGATAGCGATGCGGTTTTCTGCACTGTGGAAACATGCCCGAGTGATCAGAGGCAGATATTGTGGAACTGCACTCTTCACTTTCTTCGAGCCTCATGCAGGAAAACTGGGAAGCGGCGGGACTGGGATGGACATTAAGATTAGACGTATCTACATATCCGCTGTGGCAGCATTCTGTTTGCTCTCACTGTGTCCAAGCGAATGATGGGGTATCTTTGCCGCTTCAAACCAGTACAAAGCACGCTCGCTATGCGAAGTCAACTCATAAGGTAGGTAGTGAAAATGTCTTTCTCGCTCACAAACGCTGCACGATCCAATCGTCAACAACACTTTCCTCCCCCTCCAGCAAACCCTAATACGCCACGGTTCCGTCTTCTTCGTCCTGTACTGCGAACATAGCCGTCACTCGTGAGCCCGTCACACTTGATACTGCTTGATCCATCGTCAAATCTGGAGTAATCCGCATCACCGTACTGTATTCCGCTCATAGGATCGTCTGGATCAATCTGTCCGAGCTCAATCTTCGTCAAGATGATTTGTGCAAGTTTGTTGAAAGCTTCTTCCACGCCATCTCCTGACAATGCACTCACTTCCAGAGCAGCAGGTATACGGTGGTGGCTCGCCCAGTTCGCCGCGACGCTGGTGCTGATGGCACCTCCCTCACTATCAGTCTGCGCAACAGTTGCTCTTTGCTGACTGCCCAGACCGATTCCTGGTCCAATAGTCCCAGTCCGACTACTCATACTCCCAAAGATATCTCCATCCAGCAGACTATTTTCCTGTTGCTGCTGCACTTCTCTCATCGCCAACTCCGGATCCTCTTTCAAATCTTTCTTGTTCCCCACCAACACCACACTCAACTGCGGACTTCCCATCGCCCTTGCATCGTGCAAAAATTCTCCCAGCCCACGGAATGACTCCGGATTGCTCATATCATATACCAAAATAGCGCCCGCCGCACCTCGATAGTATGATCTGCTCACGCTGCGAAACCTCTCGGTACCTGCGGTGTCCCATAATTGTAGCTTGATCCTTTTCCTTCTGGGAGTGACAGCGTCTCTCCCTCCGCGGTACGTGCCATTTGTGGCTCCCAAGTCTCCGACTTTGACAATCTTGCTCGCGAATTCCACGCCGATTGTTTGAGAGGATAGAATGCGCCATTCGGATTTGACGAAGCGGTGTAAGAGACAAGATTTGCCGCTGTTGGAGGGACCTAGGAGTATGATTTTGGCGAGATAATCATACATGGAGCCCAGTTCCTGTGGGCCATGGCTGCTGCTGGGGATCTCGTTGTTGACTGTATTGGACGATGACGCGGTTCCTCTTCGTTGGCGAGGCATAGTCTCTGCGGCGGTCAGGAGATGTCGGTCTTATCGAAGGTCCATGGTATATGATATAGCACCTTTGCTGTGTGCTGGCAACGATAAGGGATGCGCTCACTTGGACACCTCATGCAGGTGGTCGTCAGGTGAGACTAGAAGTGCTTGGCGTGGGGGAGGTTGTCACATGAAAGACGTCGTTTAGGATATCCTTGCCTACCTTAGCTACCTTGCCTATATAAATACCTTACATGTACATGTATGTATACGTAGGAGGTACATGTAGTGACGAGAGGCAGACTCGGAGATGGCTGCAAACAATTTATTACCAACTCAACTTATCCTATAGGAGCATATCTAGTCTTCGCTCTCATCCCCATCCCATAGTTCAAGCGCGCGAACTCAATCTCAGTCGATACAACCGTATGGAATCCCAGCAAATACCCCCAAGTCCACGTACATCTGCTACGCAAATAGCGGGACTGTGAAGGCACACAAGTACACCAAAAACATATCTCTCGTCCAGGAAGAAGCTTTTTGCGATAGCTCATGATAATCCGCGTGTGCGCAATCGGCTAATCCAACGAATACCCGATCGAGCTGTACTGCCGGATCAAAAGGTCAAAAGATCAAAATCGGAAGCAAAGGAGCTCCTATAATGGCCACGACGCATGGCAATCTGAAATATTCCTTCCATTCCTGCCTGCGTGTACTTCTGGGAACAAGACGCATACCAGATCGTTCCACAGCGATTGCTGAACTTGCCACTCCTAGTAGGCCATCGTGTACCTTCTTCGCGTTGAAGTCCGTACTACATGTAGCCAGAACGATTCAAGGACTAGCATCTGTCGATATCGTGGGGTATTGGCGCCTCGACGGTTACTGGATCTCTTCCGTAGGCTGCCCGGACTTACATAGTTAGTTCTCAGACAGCTAACTTGTGCTATCAATAAATTCGTAGTATCCGAGATGTGGTATGCTTCGCGGGAGGCGCCGGGGTATCGAAGCAGAGTACATACAGGTAGTCAGTAACTACATAGTACTATCATAAGAATAAGCCGACTGATGACATAGGCCGCAAGTCGTTCCAGGACCGGCAGCTAGTCCGCGAGCAGTCTGTATACCCCTACAATAGTACTGGTCACCGACTACGTACTCTACTCTGTTCTAGTATCGGCGCCTCTCGCAGAACAAACCAAATCTCGGACAATAACGAATGTTGATCACACTACAACGTGGTCGAGTATAAAGCAAGCGGTTCGGAGCCATAGCTATGCAGACATTTCACGTCTCTTTCTCTGCAGAAGCAGCTCGAGCTTTCCGCTGACACCGTTGCTGCTTGAGTGCATGCTGTGTGAACGAGGTAGGCCGCTATGGTAAGGTAGTGCGGAAGATGCGGAAGTGTGATATCGTGTATGGAGGAAGTGGTTCCCATGATTGATAGCTCTGTCATTTGAGAGCTACATGTTAGAGGCGGTGAGAGCGATAGTTTTGCGAAAGTGGTCGTCGATACGAGAGTCAGTACTGTAGTTCTACTAGTACGGTAGGTTGGTAAGTAGGTAGTACATGTGAGAGGTAGAGGTAGTGACTTCGCGGAGCAAAAAGTACACCTCCGCCTTGCGCACAGACCCCTGTCATCCTCTCCCTCCCGCTGCGGCTCTGCTCTGCCTCTCACTCTCTTCCAGGTTCCTCTTTCGCACTCGTGAATGCACAGTTACATCAGCCTCAGGTCAGCATTGAATTATCCCTCCGCCCTTCACTCGTCTTGCCATCCGGCGCCGCTTTTCATCAGCTGTTCCGGTGCACGAGCTGCTCTCACGCAATTGGCACTCGTTCTCGTACAGTAATCAGCATCACCATCGCGCATCGGCGACGCGGCGTCCGATGCGAACTCACCAGGACAAATGTCGCCGCATGAATACATGTATACATCGTAGTTCCACAGTCCTCCGTCCAGCAGCACTAAGGCGCGCACATGCGTATTGAACACCGCCTCCACAGTCCCGAATAGCTTCTTGTCCTCGAATGTCACGCTCTCGGCCATGGCTGGAATAGAGCAGGTCGTCGTGCACTCCAAGGTCCGTACCTACTGCTATGCCATGGATGTCAAATGGCCATTATGACATGTGTTAACTCGTGGCCCTACTATAGAGCTATGTCGTACGCTGGATTCAGGTCGCCGAGCACCACTCTATCTCCTGGTCCATTCAGCCCCACAAGAAGAGCATCAACTTTGGCATCTTCAAGCATCCTGGCACACGAAACGCAGGTCTACCAAATGAAGAGGTTGTGGAGACCTCTTCGAGAGATGCTCCCACGACCCCGGCGCTCGATGGGCAGGAGAGACACAGGCAGACGTCGCGACGAGCATCGATGTCCGAGGGCAAAAGTGAGGTGCTCGACAAGCTGCATACCGTGGGCATCAAGTCCGTTGCGTGGGCAGGCAAATGCGAGGCAGATAAAGTGGCCATGGGGCGATATGACGTGCCTGTAGGAGAGGGAGGCGCATATGGCCTGGTCTTTGACAATACTTTCTCCAAACAGATGTCGAAGAATGTCACCCTCGTGCTGATGACCCACCCCACGGACGCGCCCCCAAAGTCAGGGCATCACCTCCACTACTCGCAGGCCTTTTCGAACCAGAGCTCTACTACTGTGATTGGCAAGAGCAGCAGTCCCCCAACCAGACATACGAACGACTCTAGTGACTCCTTGACGTCGAACTTGCACCGAGCCGTGCTGGAGGATCCACGACCGAACTCAAAGGGTGGAGTAGAGAGCAAGGGTACCGAGGGCAGCACCTTCTACACTGGCACGCTGTACAAGAAGAGACGAAAGAAGGGCCAAGGGTACGCGAAGCGTTTCTTTTCGCTGGACTTTACCAGCTCGACTTTGTCGTACTATAGGAATCGACACTCTTCCGCGCTTCGTGGCGCTGTGCCTCTCTCGCTATGTGCCGTAGGTGTGGACGAGAAGACTCGCGAGTTCTCTGTCGACTCAGGCGCAGAGGTGTGGCATCTCAAGTCACGGAATAAGAAGGATTATGAGGGCTGGCGGCAGGCGCTAGATAGGGCGTCCAGCACAGCTTCGTCCTCGATACCTGGAACGCCATTGAGGAATTTGCGCGATTTTCCAGTGTCTCGGTCGCTGAATCCCGAAGAGGAGCGCGAGTGGGCTCGAGTAGAGCAGCTGGTTAGCAAAGTATCGGGCACGCGCGATGCTCTCAGGGTACTGGCGAAAGACACCGATCCGAAGTATTCCTTGGGACCCAGCAACGCACTGGGATTGACCACCTCTGGCAGTAGTAGCAACAACGCCAGTCCCACTACCTCGCACGAATCAACAAGTCAGTACTTTCCTGAGCTTGACGAGCGACGAGAGAGTAAGCGACCGTTTTGGAAGCGAACAGCTAGCGCGGAACGTAGCCCGTCAACTCTGTTTCGCAGAAGCGTGTCAGCACAGCTAGCAGTACCATCGCCTGGGCTGGTAGGACCAAGCTCTCCTCAACCCGGGCACCTGACTGTGCAGAAACGTGCGAGTAGACAGACTCTCCAGTCACCCACTCCGCACCCGGACATGGAAGTGCATGAACGGTGTATGGCATTACTCCAAGACCTCAACCTAGTCGTTGAAGAATTCTCCGATTTGATTGCAGAGAGTAAGAATCGGCGTCAACCTGCGATGCCGACCAACGCCTCAAGAATGTCCATCGACTCGACAGATGACCAAGAGTTCTTCGATGCCACCGATGGTGGCGAGAACCCGTCACAGCTGCTCAATATTCGGCGTTCCAGCGAATTCGACAAACACAATGAGGAAGAAGATCTATTCGACGACCGCTCAGAGGCAGATTCAGATACCAGTAGTGATGCGGGTGACGGCCCTGCAGGTTCTGTGCCTTTCTCCCCGGCCGGCAAAGGATCACCATCGCCTCTCTTTCCGCACAAGCCTGATAAGCTGCCTCCTCTGCCATTACCGCACGCCAAACGAAGGACTACTATACAAGGTCCGCGACAGCCGCCACCCAGCATCATCGGGTTCTTGCGGAAAAACGCAGGAAAGGATTTGAGCCAAGTTGCGATGCCAGTCACAGCCAACGAGCCGACGTCTCTCTTGCAACGTCTGGCTGAGAGTGTCGAGTATCCGCAACTGCTCGACGCCGCAGCAGGGGCCAGCACTCCTGCCGAGCGCCTGATGTATGTGTCAGCATTCGCGGTGTCTTTCTTTTCCTACAATCGAGTCAAAGAGCGCGCTCTGCGCAAGCCATTCAATCCCATGCTTGGAGAGACGTTTGAACTCGTGAGAGAAGATCTGGGGTTTCGTTTCATAGCCGAGAAGGTCAGCCATCACCCAGTACGCATGGCGTGTCAGGCCGAGAGTCTCACAAATGGTGGCTGGTGCTATCTCCAGTCGCCAAAGCCGGAGCAGAAGTTTTGGGGCAAGTCAGTCGAGCTCAACAATGATGGAAGAGCGCGAGTCATCCTACACGCTTCGGGCGAACGTTTCTCGTGGAATCAAGCCACATGCTTCCTGCGCAATGTCATTGCTGGTGAAAAGTATGTTGAGCCTGTCCAGACGATGACAGTGCAAAGCGAGACGAGTGGCTTGCGTGCAATAGTGTCTTTCAAGGCCGGCGGCATGTTTTCAGGTCGCAGCGAAGAATTGACTGTGCAAATCCTGGAAGGCGACTCACCGTCCGACATTGGGCTGGTTGGGAAATGGACCGACAGCTTGAAGCGGACAGATACGGATGAGACGATTTGGAAAGTTGGCGGTCTTGTGCCCAATTCAGCCAAAGTGTATGGTTTCACCACCTTTGCGGCGGCCCTTAACGAAATCACCGAGATTGAAGCAGGTCATCTACCACCTACGGATTCGCGTCTTCGGCCGGACCAGCAGGCTCTTGAGGCAGGTGATTCTGATAAGGCTGAGGGACTCAAGGCTCGTCTAGAGGAGAGACAGCGTGCTCGAAGAAAGGTTTTGGAGACTCATGGGCAGTCATACAAGCCACAATTCTTCGAAAAGGTCGTTAATGTCGAAGGCGACGAGGAGGTATGGACGCTCAAGCAGAACGGCAGCTATTGGGATAAGCGCGCTGCGAACGACTGGCGCGGCGTGCAGGAGGTATTTGAGGTGTAAGAGCTGCTCACTTGCTTGGTATTGCTTCAATTCGCACATACACATTGGAGGAGATGTACCATCTTTGTAAAATGGCATTGGGTAGCGAGAGGAAACAATGAATGCATATTCTCGTCGTTGATACAAGCTGCTGACATCCGTGCCGTGTATTTCGTTTTGCAAGAACAATAACAGTATGCTCTCTGCTGTGGCAATGTAGACGCAGTAGATGTCAGTGTCTGGCTCCACCAATGATCGTCGCGTGAAGGTAAAGTTGCACGGACTGCGTCGTTCACGTCCGTTTTCTCCATCGCACCACCACGCGGGGCCATCATCAGTTACATCTCTCTCCCTTTGTGTGACATCCCTCAGCGAGAGAAACCGAGGAAAGCTGGCATGCGAGGAATACCGTCTCCACGAAGAGGTCTCCGTCGACTCATCATCTTCACCGGAGTCATCTTTCTCGGCCCTTCCATTGCCGCCAAATTGTACTCGTCGTGGAACGAAGTGTCCATCAGCAACGCGAAGCGGCAACTCGAGCTTGAGCGTCTGGACCTGGAGCGGAAGCGTCTGCAGGAACGCGACAGCACGTGAATAGCGCGACGGAGAAGTGAAGTCAAGTGAAACGAAGGACTGCAGAGTTCCGATTCTTTCACTTTTGACCTGGTTGCCTGAGGTCCTGACGCGGGAGAAAGTGGCGTGAACCTTAAATCTGGAGGTATCGGATCTATCGATACCTACCTGACCTAGGGTACTGGATCTGTTATCCTCTCCTCCACTTCAAGTTCCTCACATCCATACGCCCTCTCGCTCGAGTACACGACCGCTACCTCCCATTCTGTCGCATTTCGGCCATACTTCCACCGCGTCTGATACACACTCACGGCACTCGACCCCGACCGCCAAGATGCTCAAGATATGGAGCATGAAGCAGCAGCAGCAAAAGAGCGAGGCTGCTGCGGGCGGCGCGAAGAAGAAGAAGGTCACGGCGGCGCAGTTGCGAGTCCAGAAAGGTCAGTAATACCTGCTTGTCGTCCTTCCCATCATCCTTCCCAACGTCGCATCTTACCAGACTAACTTTGTCTCCTTCCAGATCTCTCGGAACTCTCCCTCGGCTCCACCATGAAAACGCACTTCCCCAACGCCGACGACATCCTCAACTTCACCCTCACTCTCACACCCGACGAAGGACTCTACAAAGGCGGAGTCTTCAACTTCTCCTTCGTCATCAGCCAAAACTTCCCTCACGAACCACCCAAAGTCAAATGCAAAGAGAAGATCTACCACCCCAACATCGACCTCGAAGGCAATGTCTGTTTGAACATTCTCCGAGAAGATTGGAAACCTGTGCTCAATTTGAATGCGGTGATTGTGGGGTTGCAGTTCTTGTTCCTCGAGCCGAATGCTAGCGATCCGTTGAACAAAGAGGCCGCGAATGATTTGATGAGCGATAGGGATCGGTTTAAGAGGAATGTGAGGAGTGCTATGGCGGGTGGTAATGTCAAGGGGGAAGCATTTGATCGGGTTATGAAGTAAGAGAGAGAGAGAGAGAGAGGGACCGATCATGATTATGGGCGTCGGAGCTGGAGCGAGTACAGTGCATTTTAGGCGCGGGGGGTGACTTTCTTTTCCTCTTGGGGGAGTGGGACGACAACACAATCGGAGAAGCGAGATATAGGCATAGAGCGCCCTCGTTTAGACAGTCATGCTCTCGGGACCATTCAGCTGATCAATTACTAAGGACCTTAGACTGGCATTCCAATCGTAACTTGAATCTGGGTTCATTATGCTACATTACTGTCTGTACTACGGCAACATGTCGCTCACGCCATCTCCAGCCCGCCACCCAGCCACGCTATGCTCACAAGTCCTTAAAAGCCCTCTGTGCATAAAGATGTTTGTCCGTCGTCTCCAAAACTTCCAATCTACCCCCTACAGCGACTTTGCCCTCATTCTTCGGAATACACATCATTCCAAAGCAGGGTTTATATTTCGCCACACCCCCATCATCCACTCTCCGGAAATTCATCAGCGTGTCCCACGGCTGTTTGGCATGCTTCTCCGCCGTGTCGGGATTCACATTGGGAACCTGACAACGCGCACAGCGAGCGACGACGTCCAGATCGAGTCGGTATAGAGCTTCTTCAGACGGGATGGAGGTGGAGATGCGCACGCGCTTCCACGTGTCTTCTTCCCAGGGGTGGTCGTCGCGGCCGCGGATGATGATGTTGGGGCGGAAACGTTCGATGGTCAGGGCGTCGGGGGAATGGGGTTGGTGGCCGAGACGCTTGTTGAGATCTTTGATGGATGCTTCGCTGGCGATTTGGAGGGACATGACGTCGGCGAAATGATGGGGGGTGTCTTTGCCATAGAGTTCTTTGGTGCCGTTGATGGCTACCATGCGGTATGTCGGGCCCTTGTAGACGAGAGAGACGTCCTTGTCGAAGAATTTGCAGAAGATGGAATTGATCTCGTCGCCGTAGAGATAGCCGTCGGTATCTTTGTCCCAGATGTTCACGGTCTCGAGGGTGGTGTTGGTGGAAAGCCAGGATTGGGAGGGAAATGCGGGAATGGAGACTCGTCCTTCGGTGTTGTGGATCGAAATGTCTAGCATTTGTTGGCCTTTGTGTTCGCCTTCTCCCTCGCTGATGGAGGTGTCGATGAGGGTCATGCGTGGGTCACTGCGGATGGTGAGAAACTTTTTCGTGGACATGTCGATGAACATCCAGTTCCGATCGAGCGTGAGACCGGCTTTTTTGAGCCGAGTCGAGTCGACTTCGATTCCCCGGCATGATTTGATAGGGTAGATACGAAGGGATGTGATCTCGGTTGGTGGTGGTATAGGCGGCCTACTGGAGTCCGATTTCTCTTCAGATGAGGTGGCAATGCCAAAGTTGTCGGTCCTCTTAGTGACATCGGACCCGATGGAGCTCCCATATAGTACTACTGTGATGAGCCCCACCACACATGCAGCAAGAAGATATCCTGAGTATCCCCAGTCGAGATCTTGGGTGTTCCAGAATTTGGGATGATTGTACATGTTCACGGCAGCTTTTGGCATGCCAAGAATGCCGTTAATGATGCCGGTCAGACCCATGTTGGCGCAAGTCGATGCAATCCTTGTCAACGAGTGCTTGTAATAGGCTATATGTATGACAGGTCGAGTGTCGCGGAAGAGTACATGTAGTGGCCGAAGCTCGAATGCGAAGATAGGTGTGGACAGATGACGGTATGCGGGTAGCCCTGAGCGACGAGCGAACTCCAAGCGCCGAGTACCAGGGTCTCAAGCTGTTTTCGTAGCACGATGACACCAGACGTCGTTCTCGGCAATAGCTTGATCGTGCGGATCAAGATGGACTTCGATGAAATGAAGATGAGATCGGCGTTCAAACAACCGAGTCGAGGCCAAGCTTACCCGAGCGCGGGCGGGCCGTCTCTCTCGGCCTATAAAAAGCTTACCTAATAACCTGACCGGTGGGCCTTACGCAGTCGAGCTTCAGCTTTGTGTCTGATATCATCCTCGTGGCCTGGACCTTTTTTCAAAAGTCCATGAGTGCTGGCATAGTGATGGAGAGGTTGCTGCGCCAGAAGAATGGTCTTCACTGTGGACACTGTTCTTCTTATTGGCTAGAGATCCAACCAACGCATACCTCCTACGGGCGCCTGCTAGGTGGTGGCTGGTCTGCCGATGGCCCACCGTAGGCGCAAAGCAAGAGGTACCTAAGGTACCTACCTACCTACCTACCTACCTACCTACCTACTACCTACTACCTACTACCTACTACCTACCTGCCTGCCTGCCTGCCTGCCTATCTAGCCCTAAGGGCTACCTTACCTAAAATTCAGAAGAGAAGGACAAAGAGAAGAACAAAGAGAAGGGAAGGCCAAGGACAAGGACAAGGACAAGGACAAGGAGGAGGAGAAGGAGGAGGAGGAGGAGAACATTCCGTACCACCAACGGGCAGGCCTGTAGCGGCGGGGCTATAGGCAGCCCTTGGATTCGTCTAACCGCAGCCCTAGACGTAATACACCTACACAGTACGTAATATACCTACCTCCGATAAGTCCGCGATTCCGCTTCTTGTTATCGACGTATAAGGTAGGAAAAAAAAGCGAAGGTACCTCGCCGCTCGCGAGTCGCGACTATCGTACCGCTACCTCGCGTACTACCTTCTACTCCCCTACGAATCTGCCTCGTAGAAGCCGATTATTAATCGCCCTAAAAACTTATATATATAAGTATATAGTAGTAAGGTATACTTACGATTAACAATCGTATTTTGAAGAGGTAAAGGCAGATTCGTAAAGGAGAGTCGCGAGACTCGCGACAAAGGCCTCAGGCGGGCTTTGGGCGGTAGAGTATATTACGTCGATAACGAGATGTCGAGGTGTGTTACGTCTAGGGCTGCGGTTAGACGAATCCAAGGGCTGCCTATAGCCCCGCCGGCCTGTAGGACATATCAGGATTTATTGGGTAAACTTTAATATACCTTACCTATGATCTTACGATTCCTTGAAACCCTAGGGCCTAGCTTCCCATAAGGTAGACGACGCTCTCTTACTGTAGAGAGGAGCTTCGTGCTCAACTTATTTCAAGTATCTAATACTTACTGTTTGGATTTACTCCCTCCAGGACGAGAGACATTACTGCAAAGGAACGTACCCCGTTATCCTAATAACGTTACAGCGGGTCCTAACAGCTGATAACGTTCGGCTTGGCGTTACGAGGGACCAACAGCACAAGGGCATCCAGAGTGCATACTGTAGCTAGGGGACTAACAGTACTGTATGAGTGGGACCAACAATGCAAGGGAGGAGAGCAAAACCAACAGTGTAAGGGCAGGAGTCCTACAGTAGAAGGGGAAGGCGAAATCTCAGGTAACGTTGCTTCCCTTGTACTGTTTATTCTCCCGGAGTACGGTTTTTGAGAGTTGAGAATGTTCCGGCATCGTATCCGTACTGTTGATAGGCTGTACTAGAAATCTAGAATGCTATCGACCTGTCGCCTGCCTCTGTAAAACCTTGAGGAAAGAGCAGGGTAGCTAAGCAAAAAGTTTCGAGCCCATGAGCTCGAAGTAATAGATGCCGACAAGGCAGAAGATACGTATATACATATAAAGGATCATTATCTCCGCATCTGTTCCAAGAGTGCGCACCTGCTATCGAAACATACCTACTCAACACACGCTCCCAAAGTAGCTCGCCAGACTTAGAGGCCCTGCTCTTTGTACTGTCACCGATCCCTACGAGGTTCTACTAGCACGACTGGTTGCTCGACGTTATATGTGAGATTGCTTCGAGCTTCGAGCTGAACGACTGGGTGGCTAAGCCGATCACAGACAGGATTGGGCCCACGACACCATAAATCACCACAATGAACACATACAAGACCCTAGCTCTGCACCTGGGAATAGTTCTGTGCCTCCTGCAAATTCCGCATCATGTTACCGCATATTGCAAGTTCTGCCTCACTGCTGGAGAAGAAGCATGTTACGACGATGCCGGAAATTGTGTACCTACTACCCGTGAAAAATTCAACTGGCTTGTTGGGAAGAAGACTTGCTGCGATAACACAACATATCCGCATCTCAAATGTGAAGCGTGTGTCGGTGGACATTAGTGAGCGTACTACAGAGGGAGTGAGTTGGTCTTGATGAGGGTTTGGACGATGGCAAAAGGAACAACACAGTCGTATATAGGATGTCTATGCCAGGTTGGCTGTCTCTCTGCCTAACCAGAGAAGACGGGTTGTTGGGGAGAGACGAGCGCGCTTCGTTGGTCCAGGGGCGTCGAAGTTGTCGCTATGCGTCCTTTTCTTCGCCATAGTAGTAGAATACCTATAGTTGCGTGTGCTGGCTGGCGCATACATAAATGGCTCAGCTCATCGTTTCTCTTGGAGGCGTGACCTCTATATATGGCTTCTATGCTTTCCTCTCCTTCCCGTCAGTGCCACTATGACAACTACTGTACCTGACATTCCCAATCCTTCTTGCACCAACGACCCGTGACGAGCTCTTCCAACGACACGGTATCGTCGCAGTCCTCTTGCCGTCCGGAAAAGCCGCTGTCGAAGGCTTCAGTGATCTTGTTGACCAGATCCTGCTAGCACCAAGAGCGAGCACAAGCCCATTCATTCTAGACTGCCAGTGCTTTGGGAGCTACCTACCACATCCAGAAATTCCGAGACTGTAGGATATCTGGCGCCGGAGCAGGAAAGCGAAACGACTTACGGCAAACCGGTCGATATATGGGCTGCTGGATGTGTCGGTGTTCAAATTGCTTCTAAGAGAGCGCGACTTTACAACTCGATATCTCGTGCTTGGCTGCGTTGTTTGACGGGGGAAGTGTATGCAGAACGTATGATTTACAGACGAACGAGGAGTGCATGCAGCATGCTTGGAAGGGATCGGCAGGGTAGCCAGACAATGCGCAGTCCCTGCACTACAGTGTATATACGAACTTTCCCTAGTATTTCGATACGTTATGTCCTACGGGCGGCCTTACCTAGTAATCTTATTGTGCAAAAACACATGTACATGTACCTGTCCGTGGACCCTTTTACCGTACATTTACCAGGTAGCAAAGACACCTAAATACCTATCGAGCCGTCAGAGACAGCCGCTTGGAGGGGCGAAATCTGCGTTTGACGTCATAGTGTTTGGCAGACACTCTGGTTGTCTGGTACAGACGGCATCGCATCTCCTCCTCCAGAAAATATCAATTCGCGCTATCTTGTGAGAGTAAGAGGTAGAGGGTATGGCGGTTCGAAGCTCTCCCTAATATTGCACGCACATGTCTAGAAGCAAAAGACACCTATTGATGACTTGGAACTCAAAGATGCCAGTGCCAGTAGCGCGAACATGGTCGGGCAAGCCCGCTCAAATCGGCATATTTTCGCTTTTCGGTACTGAGCAACAACTGAGCCTCAACTGACAGTACGAGTATTATTCTCTGGTCGTCGTCACTAAGTTCACACAATCCACATAATATATCTTGACTTGCAGACTTGAGCAGCAGAGATGCCGGACAAAGATGCTTCGACACCGAGGGTCTTCCTGATCCGACATGGGCAGACTTTGTGGAGTATGTCAGGCCAGCATACCGGCAAGACGGATATCCTCATGACAGCAGAAGGCGAAGACCAAGTCAGAGGGACGGGACGTATGGTATATGGTAATGGGAAACTGTTGGATCCCCAGAAAATAGCCAAAGTCTTCGTCTCGCCCCGGACAAGAGCAATTAGAACATACGAATTGCTATCTGGACGAAACGATGGTTATGAAATCACCGAATCTCTCGCCGAATGGGACTACGGGTTCGTCTGCATCTTTCCACCTCCGAGAGAAAATCACAGTACTGACTATGACATGTTCAGCGAGTATGAAGGTCTCAAACCTGCCGAGATCCGCTCAAAGCGAAAAGAGCAAGGTCTCGATACCGAACGCCCTTGGGATATCTGGACCGATGGCTGTGCAGGTGGAGAATCGCCCGCGCAGGTCACGGCTCGCATTGATAGTCTCATTGCTGAGATCAAGAAGCTGCAAGCACCTCATATGAAGGATGCTGAGCCGAAAGACGTCGTCCTGGTGGCTCATGGTCACCTTACCCGAGCTTTTGCAAGGAGATGGTTGGGTTACGATCTATCGTTCCCACTCTCCCTGATGATGGAACCTGGAGGTGTTGGTGTGCTCAGCTATCAGCATCACAATGTTGAGGAGCCGGCACTTTTGCTTGGAATTGGATTTCCCTTGCAACAGTGATGGCATTGTCGATTTTGCGATAAGAAATGGGACGTTGGCATCGTCATTGAAGTATAGATGAGAGCAATCCGCAGTAGTTTTCTGCATGTCGCCCTGGCCCCGTAGTAGAATCCGTCCACTTGGTTCCTTGAGCTCAGCGTCCTAGTATGGCGAGCATGCGAGATTAGATGCTGTCATCCATCATCGAGCAATGATCCACGGCCATGGTAAGCGTATAATCTTGTCAACTGTGAGAGTGTATGAATCTCTCTGCATGTCCTCAGATTGTTCTGACGTCCAGATTGGCTATGTAATGACATTTATTGGCAGTTAAGTGGCGTACAAGCCGCCAGCTTCATGTTGGGCTCCCGAGCATCGCAAAAGTGCCGAGGTCGGAATAGCTACTAGGCCTCCCTTGCGATGCGAAGCCGATCGGCCCAGCGCAATGTAGTTAACATATGGTCATTAGACAAGGCGTGCCTGTTGCGGTTCTCTATGACTCTATGAGAGCTTGTTGTGAGGTAGGTATAGGTTGATTTTTGACCACGCTTTAGGGGGTCGCTCGTTTATTGCACGGAAAGCTTGGCTCAGTGTGCCGTGCATGTGATGTACACCCCAGTACGACAATTGTAGCCGTTGACCAGTATGTTGTTCAGGACGCGTCGCCAGCAATTTGATTGGTTGATTGAGCGGACTTGCCAGTGCAAAAGCGAGTGAAACCAAACATTGCGCAGCGCGCGGCGTACCGGAAAGACCGGCTGGAGCGACGCGATGGTTTCAGAGCCAGTGTCGAAAGATGAGTGAATGGAGGAATCATGAAGTAGCACGTAGGAAGGTCGTGCGTGGATTTATGATTGCACCTCAGCCTGTCCTCAGGTATGCCATGATGTTACCACCTAGCGAGAGAAGCTCAAATTGCACGCTTCACGTGACTGGGATCCCACTTTGCGCCTGCATCATCATAGCATTGACATTACACTCTGCACTGCCTCCGCGTCCATCTTCATCTCTCGACAACACCAAAATTCCTCCCTATCGCCGCCATTCTCTTTCGATACCTACAACCGCATTTCAGGTCAGTGCCTCTCCCCGTGTGGTCCTTCACCTGCAGGCAGTTGCGGTGGGGAAAGAGGGGGTGTACGTGCGTGCGTGCGTGCGTGTGTGTGTGTGCCTTGGTCCTGGGCATCAAGCTACGAGTGCGGTGGGCATCCAAAACAGCTTGCGACTGCATTTGGCGACAGCGAGGTCGGGCGGCGTCGCGAAGGGGCCAGAGATGTCTCGAGCCACATTAGGTGTGCCGTGATCGCGACTACTCCTACTCGAATCGACCTTGACCGCTCCTGCGCACTTCACGTCAATCAACGGCACCTCCTTCGCCGCTCAAGGACTGCGTCTCAGACACCGCACTCTCGCAAACACACACGCACACACGCACACACACACTCTCACACACACCCACATACACACTTGGGCATCGCGCCAGTCCTGCTCGTACCATTTTTCGCGGCTGTCCTTTCGCGCAAGCTACACCACTGACACTGCCACTCGCTACAGTCCCTGAACGAAAACACCAACTCGCAAAAATGGGTTACGAAGACTCCGTCTACCTCGCGAAGCTTGCTGAGCAGGCTGAGCGCTATGAGGGTGAGTCACCTGTGCCTCTACAATCGATACCACATTCGCTGACACTGCGCCAGAAATGGTCGAGAACATGAAGGCTGTTGCCTCCGCCGACCAGGAACTGTCCGTTGAGGAGCGAAATTTGCTTTCCGTCGCCTACAAGAACGTCATCGGCGCTCGTCGTGCTTCCTGGCGCATCGTGACCAGCATCGAGCAGAAGGAGGAGTCTAAGGGCAACGAGCAGCAGGTGACCCTGATCAAGGAGTACCGCCAGAAGATCGAGGCCGAATTGGCGAAGATCTGCGAAGACATTCTCGAGGTTTTGGACAAGCACCTCATTCCTTCTGCCCAGAGTGGCGAGTCGAAGGTCTTCTATCACAAGATGTACGTTCATGTCCGGTCCAACACACATTCACCGAGCTTGCGACGCTAATCGTGTGCTTGCTTTGTAGGAAGGGAGACTACCACCGCTACCTGGCTGAGTTCGCCATGGGTGACAAGCGCAAGACTTCCGCGGACAAGTCGCTCGAGGCGTACCAGGCTGCCACCGAGGTTGCTAGCACTGATCTCGCGCCAACTCACCCCATCCGCCTTGGCCTCGCCCTCAACTTTTCCGTTTTCTACTACGAGATCCTCAACTCCCCCGACAAGGCTTGCCAAATGGCCAAGACCTCATTCGATGAGGCTATTGCTGGTAAGTGCCTTGGTGGGCTGTTCTCATCGAAATCCACTGACATAGTCGCAGAGCTCGACACCCTATCTGAGGAGAGCTACAAGGACTCCACGCTTATCATGCAACTGCTCCGTGACAACTTGGTAAGTACATGTATGTCTGTACACCATGTATGGCAACACCGCTGACCTCCCCGCTAGACTCTCTGGACTTCTTCCGAGGCCGAGCCTGCTCAGGATGCACCAGCTGCTGAGGGCGAGTCCAAGGACACCAGCGATGCGCCAGCGGCCGAAGATGCCAAGCCCGCTGCATAGATTATGAGTGACGTTTCCTTAACATACATCGACGGTCCTTCGTTGATAGCGGGTGTGGCAACGTGTGTTGCTGGAGCAGGAGGAACATACTCTTTTTCTTGGAACGTAGAGGTTGGAGGCAGAGAGAAGGAATTTCCTGCATGATCATGCTACCCCCTACAACGCGACCCCTGCATGCCTTTTGAAGACCTCAATACCGCAAATTCCGCAACACCAAAAACCTGAAAGTGAACTTTTACTCCTCTGCTCACTTCCAGTATCTTTCGTTCAAAGCTGTGGTCAGCTTGTGCTCCTTTCGCGACAGCCATACATTTTACATGCGAACATGTCCGATGCAGTCACCACATATCGGCAAGGGCCGCCCATATGGGCAGCATATGTAGTCGTCATCCCTGAGGTCAACGTGCAGACGCAGCTGTTTCCATAATGTACCTACATGTACCTATCAATAGGTAACCCATCAGCGCAAACCTGAGACTCACGACAGAGCAATCCCAAAATGCGAAGCCAGTTTGCTGTTTCATGTCACGTCTGTCAAGATTCTACCTTGTGCATACCTACCTTACCTACCTTTAGGTAGCGCAGAACTCTCGAAACTTGGGTTTCTTCCACCCCCGTCCATATCAATCATATTTTATGCAGCTGTCACCGTGTGTATGCGAACGACTGGGCGATCATGTAGCGGTTTCATGAGCAAGGCAGGAGGATACCGGCGCGATGGATGGTGGCTGAGGTATCATTCTTTCAGGCGTCATTGAGGTTCGCCTTTCGTCGGGTCGTGATATCGGGGGGAGTATGGACATGCCTTCCGCACCGCTGCACAAAGTATGGGATGTACTGTACTTGGGTACCCAAATGACTAGGATTCTGGGCATCAACTCTTGTCTCATGATGATGAGAGGCTCACTTGATGACGAGAGGGACGAGACGGGACAACGCAGAGCACACCTGGAGGCCCATACCGAGAGTCTCCAGACGATTTGCATCGCTCTTTCAAGAGTACCTCATGTATATACCAACCTGTAGGTATCTCAGGCACTACGATGACCAGACGTAGGCGGTTTGCACGTGCAGGTTACCGTATATAATTGCAGGAAATAATAATAATAATACGGCGCTGCCGGCACAAGAGGCGCGGTGCTCCTCGTGTGTGAACAGCAGCAACTGGGCTGGCTGGAGAACAGAGTTTAGTTCTAGCCTCTCGCGCCCCGCCCCAAGGCATCTCTCTTCTCTGTCTCTTGCTCTCTTGCTCTCTCTCTCTCTCCCTCCCTCTCTCTCCCGCTCTTCTCTCACTGCTGCTTCCCTCTTCTGTCTGTCTCTCGCCTTTCTGTCATCGCTACAGTCTTCGCCTCATCCTCAGATTTGCTTGCTTTCGGCGTCTCATTCCGCGGGTGCTGCGTTCGAATCACTACTTCAGCGACCGTCTTCTACTGGTGAGTTTTTCCCCTCCATGGCCGCCGGCAATTCACCTCCAGTGTGTCATTCTCTCCACAAGGCGCGCGCGCGCGCTCGGAAGTCGTCGGCGGGCGAATGTGCTGGTGTGTGCGTGCGTGCGCACTTGTGCTGCGGCCTAGCAATGCCGCGAGAGACCCAGCATCATTATTGCGACCACACTTTCATCTATCGCACACGCCCACACTCTTCCCAGTCTCGCGTAGCCCTCAGCAGCTACCGCTACCTGCCTACAGCTTCCCCCGGCCTTCTTCTGCACACTTGCGCAGCGCCTTTACCGGGTTACTGGGCACAGCTGCTTCCTCCTCGCGCGCAATCTCCACTCCTGCCTTGCGGCTTCACCTCGCGCACCACTTTCGCGCGCCTGCTGCTCACCATCCTCTGCAGACTTAGAATTCGCTTCGGCAAATACCTTTCCCTTTCGCGATCTCCTGACCTCACTTACGGAGCGAGAAAGGCGTTCTTTCGGGTTTCGCATTCGGGCGCATCCTCTTTCAGCAGCAGCAAGCAGCAAGCAGCAGCAGCTTCACGAGTCACGGCCGAGCGCGCGAGCATCCTTATTGCTTCACTTGCAGTGAGCTCTTCCCCTACCACCCCCAACACACACACACACACACATCAACCACTCTGCCATATCACGCCTTCGCCATGCGCACTCGAGTTCCACCATGCTAACCGCCCCCGTTGCACGATCAGACACGCAGACTCGACCACGTCAGCACGCACGCGACTACGACATCACTTCCACGATCGCACCCTTCCCACTCCAATACAACATGAGCTTCCAACCTCAAGAAGGCGGTGCCCAGCCGCAGCTGCAGCCTGGCCAAGAGCAGGGCGGCTTCCCGCAGCAGGGAGGTTTCGAGCAGAGCGGCTTTGGCGGAGGACCGGGCCAAGAACAACAGCAAGGTCCTCCAATGGGTCAGCCTATGGACCCATCGCAACAGGTTCAATTCCAGCAACAGCAGGGCCCGCCAGGACAGCAGGGCCCTCCAGGTCCCAACCAGGGTGGCGATCAGAAGACAACCCTCTGGTAAGTAGTGCGGCGCGTCATACAGTCGAACATACTAACAGTCGGCAGGATGGGCGAACTCGAGCCTTGGATCGACGAGAACTTCGTCCGCAGCGTGTGGTTTGGAATGGGTTATCAGGTTAATGTCAAGATGATCCGCGACAAATTCTCCGGGTAAGTGCATGAATGCGACTCGCCGATCTCTGTGGGGAGAGACTGACCCGTGCGCGCACAGATCCAATGCAGGCTACTGCTTCGTCGACTTCGAAAACCCAGACGCTGCCGGACGAGCTCTCCAGCTCAACGGACAGGTCATTCCCAACTCCAACCGACAGTTCAAGCTAAACTGGGCTAGTGGTGGAGGCCTTGCCGACCGCTCTCGCGACGATAGGGGACCCGAGTATAGCATCTTCGTGGGCGATCTAGGACCGGAGGTCAATGAGTACGTTCTCATGTCACTCTTCCAGAACAAGTACCCATCATGCAAGTCGGCCAAGATCATGAGCGACCCCATCTCTGGCATGTCCCGCGGTTATGGTTTTGTTCGATTCGCAGACGAGCAGGACCAGCAGAAGGCTCTACACGAGATGCAAGGTGTGTACTGCGGCAACCGACCTATGCGCATCAGCACTGCAACACCCAAGAACAAGAGCGGCGGTGCTGCCGTCCCTCCAGGTGGAATGCCGCAGCCTGGCATGCCTGGCGGCCCTGCTGCTGGTGGACCCCAGATGCCAGGCATGTACAGCATGGGAGCTCCGCCAATGGGCTACTATGGTGCGCCTCAGCCAATGAACCAATTCACCGATCCCAACAATACCACTGTCTTTGTCGGGGGTCTGTCTGGCTATGTGACTGAGGATGAGTTGCGCTCCTTCTTTCAAGGGTTTGGCGAGATTACGTATGTCAAGATCCCTCCAGGAAAGGGATGCGGTTTCGTTCAGTTCGTACAGAGACACGCTGCGGAGATGGCCATCAACCAGATGCAAGGATATCCAATTGGGAACTCGCGAGTTCGTCTGAGCTGGGGTCGTTCGCAGAACAACTCCGGTCCAGCTGGAACACCGTACCGCCCAGCGCCCCCTCCACCAGTCTATCCGTCGATGGGCATGCCTCCGCAGCACCCGTATGGCAACTTTGCTCCTATGAAGGTCAGAGCTTGATCTTTCGATTTGTGATTCGCACCATGCTGACTTCATACAGTAAGCGCATTTACGTCCCATTTGCCTTGAGATGATAGCACTTTAGCGGGAGTTGGTCGAAGGTTATAACATACGATCTGCCTTTTACTACTTGCATGCAAACATCTGCGTTTCTTACGACGACCCACGAGAACGAGAACACGCGGCGCTATCAAACAGGACGGAGAAGGAGCCCTCTCTCTCATGGCATGAATCCATGCATGCATCATATCGAGGCTGATACCACATACCAAACGGCGGCGGTCAGATTGCTGGATCACAGAAAAGTTTCCTATCATCACATTACACTTTTTACCACCAACCCTTTCAACATCAACATAACACTGACACATGCGACGATCTAATCGCCACATTGCGAACTGCTTTACACCTTCAGCGGCATTACTCGGTCTCCAGCGGGAATGGAGCTTCGGGGCAATGGAGTTTGCTCTTTCTGTATAACAGAGGGCTATCTACTGCATGGCGCTAGGCAGAGGACGGAGTGTTTGTCTTCGCTAGCTAGGTCGGGGCCCAATCTGCTCTCGCGGGCGGGTGGCTCGAACGGCTCTTTCAGGAGCACTATAGCTAGCGAGAACCTGAATCTTTCATATCGTCTCTTGCCCACTCTTTTTTTCCGCCCTCTTGTGCACTGCGGCGAACGTCAAACTTGTGGTGGTGCTTGTGAAATGAACCTCTCCTCAAATGCTTGCCATTACATGTATGGTTCTGAAGCTTGACTCGGCGTCAAATATGACTTGGCGCCTCCCAAGCATTGTTACGAACACGCTGCATCTTCACTCTGACTTGCGCAGGTACATTGCCACGGGGCCACGCGAGTAACAAGCAGTGCGCTCGTATCACGACTGGGCGGTTCATGCTGGGCAAAGGATAAACTGAGCTTACTGACGGTTTGGGAGGACGTTCCGATATTGTGCAACAACAATGAAGTGTGATGATCCTGAGCCGAAATACGTGGCCTTCATCTCAGTAGGACTATTACCGGGTGATTCTTCGCGTTTTGATAATAGAGCTGTGACTGCTATAGAGTTACGAGAGCCGAGGCCAACCGTACCTTGAAGGTGACGAGTGAAGTCCTGGAAGGTTCCAGCCAAGCAAACCAGCTGACATAAGCATCGCGAGCCTTGAGCTTCCTGTCGCGAGACAAGCAACACCAACTCACACACGGTCACCATCGACGCCGCACATTTGCAGTCGCGCACCACCAGGGCGCATTTACACCACTTCGACAACACATACATCACTCCGACGCGACCATGGCCAACTACCTCGCGTCCATCTTCGGCACAGAACAAGACAAGGTCAACTGCAGTTTCTACTACAAAATCGGCGCATGCCGCCACGGCGACCGCTGCTCGCGCAAACACGTCAAACCATCCTACTCGCAGACCATTCTCCTGCCCAACCTCTACCAGAACCCTGCCTACGACAACAAGTCGCGCATGAACCCACAACAACTGCAGAACCACTTCGATGCCTTCTACGAGGACTTTTGGTGCGAGATGTGCAAATACGGCGAGATCGAGGAGGTCGTGGTGTGCGACAACAACAACGATCATTTGATCGGAAATGTGTATGCGAGATTCAAATACGAGGACTCGGCGCAGAAGGCTTGCGATGCGTTGAATTCGAGATGGTATGCTGCCAGACCAATCTACTGCGAGCTTTCTCCCGTTACGGACTTTAGAGAGGCGTGTTGCAGATTGAACTCGGGAGAGGGATGCGTGCGAGGAGGATTCTGCAACTTCATTCATCGCAAGGAGCCCGGGCCGGAATTGGAGAGGGAGCTGGAGTTGGCTACGAAGAAGTGGCTGAGGGAGAGAGGAAGAGATGAGAGAAGTGTGACGAGGAGTGCTAGCCCCGAGCCGTTGAAGCCGAGATACTAACGGTTTGAGGTTGAGATTCAAGCAGGTGGTGAGTCCAAAGGGAAATACCAGTACAGAGTGTGAATGAGGAACGTGTGGGAGATCAGCGATGAGCCGGGTGAACCGAGCTGGGCCCGCGAAGAGCAAAGCTTCGCATTCAACAGGCGGGTTCGGGTCGAGAAGGATGGAGACGGGTGTGCCATCCAGGGCACTGCAGCAACACTATTAAGGCTGTAGCAGGCGATATCTTCCTCGGGTAGTCAGGAAGTACGCTCCAGGTGACAAAAGACCTCACCACAGTTCGTAATTTGTCGGTCACAAATGGGAGAGACCTGATGCCGACTAACCAAGCAGCTTGAGCTGCTAGAATGTACGATATCACAAAAAATGAAAAGCCTTTGGGGCGTTTTCCACAAAAGTCTCGTCTCAGTCTATATGCATTCTATGTCGCTGTTGTTCCCATACATATCCTCTATAGAGTATCATCACATCATAGCGCCTAATTCATCTGTGGCAGCTAGCCGGCTCAAACCATCTCTTCTTCTTCTTCTTCTTCTTCTTTCTCCTTTCTCTTTTCTCTGTTCAATCAAAACTGTCAGTTCCCAGCATCACTTCCATTCGAACTGCTGCCCCCAGCAGCAAAGTATCCATTATTGAGTAACCAAATAATGACAATGACGACTGCAGCCACAATGATCATAAAACTAATCCAGAATCCATAACAGACCCATGTCCGTCGAGAGGATTTGCGTTGTTGTCGTGCGAGCCAGGAATCTCTGAAAGGAAAAAAAAAGAAGTCAGTGAATGGATCTGAAAGGAACAAGAGTGGATATGGGATGTTTGTGTGAAGAAGGGATGGGAAGGGAAGGGGAGGAACATACTGATGTATTTGTTTGAAATCGGGACTTTGAGCTGCTTCTTCGTCCATGTGTACGGCTGTGGAGAAGCGTTTCCAGAATGCTGGGTCGCGGGGAACAGCCATTTTTTTCTTTTCTTTCTTGTTGTTCTTTCTCCCTTGCGGTATGGTATATACCTAGGTATGTTTGCTTCGTGGATGTGGTTGTGCGAGGGCGCACTTCGTCACCCTCTGGTCGTTCTTTGGTGCTGTCCTTGATACAGGTGTGCTCTCCTGCTGTTGTTCTTTGGAGGAATCTCTTCTTCGTAGGCAGTGTGTAAGTATCTGGCGTGGAGAAGTCGTAGTAGCGGGTGTTTGGTGTCGTGTGATATTGGGTTTCAGAAGGCTGGTATGCAAGTGAAATTGTTCCTGGAATGCAGCCAATCTCCTAATATCTTGAGAAGGAAGTTCAGACCGACAATAGGAAGCAGTAACGACAGGAGTGAAAAGAGTGAATGTGTCAAGTGCGGTTCGGTGTACACTGTACAGTACCTAGGAAGGAAGAGAGAAAGAAAAACAACAAAAACTGGAGGAAAAATGTCCAAGTGCGAAATCTCTCTACCTCCTACAAATGGAAGTCATCGAGATGTCAACGGTGGGGGGCCCAGTCCAGAACATGGGCACATGCCGCAACCCACTCCACTC
Source organism: Sphaerulina musiva SO2202 (assembly GCF_000320565.1). Classification (NCBI taxonomy): domain Eukaryota; kingdom Fungi; phylum Ascomycota; class Dothideomycetes; order Mycosphaerellales; family Mycosphaerellaceae; genus Sphaerulina; species Sphaerulina musiva. Next base: position 1,265,680 of record NW_016017385.1, on the reverse strand, counting down.
ATATTGGATCGTCGCAGAGTCGCATCGTCGCAGAAGCTGCTTTGGGGGGAGACAAGCGCGTCGCACATGCATCGAGACTTGAAGCCGTTGTGGACCTGCTGCGGTTGGCTGTTTCCCAGATTCCATCTTTTTCTGCAGTCTGCACGTTATAACAGACACTAGTAATACTAATAAGCGCTGGCATGAATATTGAATAATCTTATTGCACACGCGCCCAAGGGGATGAGGACATGACTCCAGTGTGGTGGTGGTGGGGGAGGGTCAAGTGCATGCATCTTTTGATTGAAGTCTTCTTGGAAGAGTAGCGAATGGCGGAATTGGAATTGGCGGTCTGAGAAAAGAAATGCCTTCTCGTTCGTGGGAGCTGAAAGGGGAAGGGAGGTGGAGAGTGTGAGTTGCATTTCGGAGATTGGAAGATCGGGATCGGGATGCAATGCAACCACATGTCGATCACAGACGGGCCGTTCATGCAGCGGTTGGCGGAAAAGCCATGTGAAACTCTCATTCGTGCTGCTCCCTCCCCCTCCTTCTTGCAATATCTCCCGTCTCCTTGGTATATACAGTGGGCTCAGGTTCTGTCGACTGTCCTTCAAAGGCGTGCCCCAAAACTACTCGGACGCAGTAAATGCTGGACTTGTAACAGATGACCCGAAATGAAGTTCACGTGAGAGACAGCACTATCAGAAGCCGGGAAGACGAGTCTTGGACGACTCCTCGAGAGGTGGCAGTCCTCAACATGAGACCGCCCATCTTGTTTCGACACGACATCGCACTGGATTCATATTGCGGTCCGCAATCGACTCACCTTTGCAAACAGGGTATCGCGCGAGAGATGCGGTCAGCCTTGCCGTTGCACTGTGGGGTCAGTGTAGGAACTATTTGGACTTGAGACAGCAGAGGCGAAGAGCAGTTCTCGGTTTGCTTGCTCATCATTATACACGTCTGAATCTTTCTTACGGAAAGGAGCTGTTCCACTGACCAATGCAGCAAAGCTGTCCCTGCTGATATCGTATTCTCAACCACCGTAAAGAATGGCGCAGTGCTATGCTGAATGTTCCCAACCTTCACTCATGTACGCCTCGCTAATCCCGATAAGCATCCCCATCACTGGCAGCATGGCCATTGTGTCCATTGTCATGCCATTCTGAGCTCTTCTGCTCGCTTTTCAACCAAGCCTTACGCCATTGCCCCCAACATCGCACTTCGCCGGGCTCCTGCAGGGAGAGGCTGTTGCGTCTGATCGGCAACGCTTTCAGACCGAGCATGTCGCCACTGCTCGAGAGATTCCATCATTCGACTACTCTGTCTCCGAATCCATGGTCATAGGACTCGTTGGTGTCGACGGCACATCTTCCTCACCGACTTGTACGCTGTTTCTGCGAAGACTGTGACGTGATCCATTCGTGTTTGCCGGAGACTCTCGTTGCGCAGACTATGCCGCTGGCGCTAAACCTTTGGCAATCTCTGTCGAGGCTTCAGCCTGGGCGTCTTCCGCTTCGCGCTCTTGCTTGGCTTCCTCCTTTTCTGCCTGCTTCTCTGGCGCAGGTTCGTCTCGCATTTCCACATCCTCCTTCTCGTCTCCCACATCGTCTGCTACAAGCGGCGCGCCCGTTGCAGCAGGTGAGCGTGGAGGCGTGTTCACTTGTGCAGCTGGAGCTGGAGCTGGAGCTGGAGCCGGAGCCGGAGCCGGAGCCGGAGCGTCTTGCATCTCATCATCCGCCTCGTCACCATCATCTTCTGCACCCACCTCGGACTGGTTCGAGGCTTCTTCAGCCTTTGCTTGTGGCGCCGAAGTCAGAGACCCTGGGCCAGGTGATCGAGCCTTATCGGTCAGAATGGCTTGCGAAACGGAGGCATTCGCTTCGGCAACTTCGGCAGCGCCATCTGTCTGCATGTTGGTGTCGAGACCATCGGTATCGTCGTCCGCGTCGCCATTGATACTACGCGAATCATCATCGGCAGGTGTGTTGGCACCACTGTCGTCTTGAGGAGCATGTACATTTTGCACATCCATGATTCCGATTCTCCTGGCATTCGGCGGTTTTCTCAGACCATTTTCGTAATTCAACCCTTCGTCCTCGGAGTCCTCATCGTCGAGATCGTGCGTAGTGTGCTTGTCATATGCACGCTGGGTCCATCTACGGTCCTTGTTCTCTTCCACATCAGCTTCCTCGTCGTCTTCTCTCGCCTCCCGCTCATCAAATGTCTCGCCTTCACCATCGGGACCAGAGTTATGCATGCCAAGTGGCTCGCGAGGGACGTCGTGCATCTGCACACTTGGTGCGTGTTGTGTCGTGCGCTTCAGGTTCTCAAGGACTTGCGTTTTGATCTTCTCGAGATATTCGGGGGAGTTTGCGTTGTCCATATTGCTGGGCTTCACATCCAGCTCAAAGTCGGGGGAATAGTATTCGTAGTAATCGGTGAAGGGCAGATCGGGACCCATCTCAACACCCACCAACTGGCCGGTCTCGTATGCCCACGTACGCGCGACGTTGCGCATGGTGTAACCTCCGCCACCAAGCACGAGAGTAGGCAAATTGAAGCTCTTGACAAAGTTGACACAGTTGGCATGCCCTCGCATACTAAGGTTGAAGCAGCCCAGTCTGTCGCCCGAAAGAGAGTCTCCGCCGCATTGAAGGACCACGGCAGTGGGCTTGTAGTATTCCATAACCCAGCCGATGGTAGGTTCAAAGATTCCCTTGTAGCTCGCATCGTCAATGCCGTCTCGGAGAGGGAAGTTGACAGAGTAGTGCTTCCCCTGTCCCACGCCGATATCTCTCAACTCGCCGGTACCAGGGAAGTACTCGCCATATTTGTGAAAAGAGACGGTCATGACACGGTCGGTGGAGTAAAAAGCCTCTTCGACACCATCTCCATGATGCACGTCGATATCGATGTAGAGGACGCGTTCGTGGAAGCGAAGCAGTTCAAGGATGCCGAGGACAATGTCTGTATGCGCTCCCAGTCAGTTTATATGATGCATTCATGCTTGCAAGAACCAGCACATACCGTTCACGTAGCAGAAACCAGACGCCTCGCTCTTCTTCGCATGGTGCAGACCTCCCGCCCAATTTACAGCCACATCGCACTTGCCTCGATTCAATCGAGCAGCACCCTCCATACTCCCTCCGGCGCTGATGCCACAGAATTCGAATAGCCCGTCGAACACTGGACAATCATCTCCCACGTTGTAACGGCCTTGCTCTTTCATAAAGTTATCCATGTTGTCAGGCGTCACGCGCTGCAGGAAGTCGACATACTCGTCGGTATGGAATTGTGTCATCTCGTACTTGCTCGCGGGTTTGGCACGATATATCTCCAGCTTCTTATACAAGCCGTAGTTCATAATCAGGGAGTGGGCCATTCGAATGCGATGCGGCTTCATCGGATGGCCGGCGTTGTAGGCGTAATTGCCCACATCACTGTCGTAAAAGTAGGCGACTTTTTTGGGCTGTGAAGGAGCGGCATTTGTGCCTGTGCCAGGCGCGTCGAGGGGCGTATAGCCACCAGCGCCTTGAGGCATAATGGGTGGTTGAAGCAAGTGCTATACCAGAATGTCGATGGATTACTGCTCGCGCGAACGATGTGAGAGTATGCTGCTGCTGCTGCTGCTGCTCCCGATGGAGACGGGTATGGATCTGCGCCGCAGTAATGCGTACAGCACAGTTGTGCTACTGGATTCGAAGTGGATTTTGGGCGATAGTACAGTAACTTAGTTGACCTATGTGGTATATAAGGTGAAGGTGACCGTCCGGACCCTCGCATACTAATGGTGCCAAGACTGGAGCTTGTGCACTGACTTCGATGGATGGTAGGTAGTCGCGTTGCCAGCTGCCTGAGAGAGCCCGACTCACTACTTACATAACCTCCGTAGTGATGAACATACACAAACACAACGCCTCATCCTCGACACCACCTTCTCCATCCCGCTCAAACTCGTCGTCACCCTTATAATCCAGAATTTCCGATACCACCCTCTCTCCGCGCTTCTCTCGCTGGTCTTCCAAATCGCCCATCGCATCTAAGTATTCGCCGCCGGATCTCCACCTGGACTACTTCTCTCGACCCAGTGCATCAGCACTTCTCGCCCACATCACACGACATTCGCCATGGACCGGTTATCTAGAATGTTAGCGGCCGCACAAGGCATGGGTGGTGGTGGAGGCGCGCCAGCTCAGGACACCAACATCATCGACAATGCGGAAACAGTCTACATCTCGTCTCTGGCACTACTGAAGATGCTGAGGCACGGAAGAGCTGGTGTGCCGATGGAAGTCATGGGCTTGATGCTGGGCGAGTTTGTCGATGACTATACGGTACGAGTGGTAGATGTGTTTGCCATGCCGCAATCAGGAACAGGCGTGTCGGTGGAAGCAGTAGATCCCGTCTTCCAGACTAAGATGATGGACATGCTCAGACAGACGGGGAGGTGAGGGCTTCTTATCCCCTGCGCGCATTACGCTCTCTATATGTCACTGACCATGTCTAGACCAGAGACCGTCGTGGGCTGGTACCACTCACATCCCGGCTTCGGCTGCTGGCTTTCGTCCGTCGATATCAACACTCAACAGTCCTTTGAACAGCTCACCCCACGTGCCGTCGCCGTGGTCATCGATCCCATCCAGTCCGTCAAGGGCAAGGTTGTCATTGACGCCTTCCGCCTCATCAACCCACAAACGCTCATGCTTGGTCAAGAACCCCGGCAGACAACTTCCAACTTGGGCCACCTCAACAAGCCCTCTATTCAAGCTCTCATTCACGGACTGAATCGCCACTACTATTCCATCGGGATCGGGTACCGTAAGACTGCTCTCGAAGAAGCCATGCTCATGAACCTGCACAAGACGGTCTGGACAGAAGCCCTCACGATGCCGGACTTTGCAGCAGAGGGTACGCGGAATGAGGCAAATCTCCAAAAGCTGGTTTCCCTTGCAGAAGGTTACGAGAAGCGCGTGAAAGAGGAGACTGAACTCACGAAGGAGCAGCTTCGCACGCGATATGTGGGAAAGGTGGACCCCAAGAAGCACATCGAGACTGTCGGTCAAGAGTTGATCGAGGACAACATTGTATCCGTCAGCAGACAGATGATCGACAAGGAGGCGAGTGTACCTACATCTGCTGTTGATGGCTTGGGCAGCGCGAGGGTCAATGGCAAGGCAAATGGTGCTGCTACTCATGGGAATGGGCAAGCTGATGGTGGCATGGATGTTGATGATGATCTGTGAGTGTCACACACGTGCGTGACAGACACGACGTGAGACTACTAGATCGTACGCCGTATGTACTATAAGCATGACGATGGCGTGAATAGAGGAAAGTCCTCCAAACATGGCGTGGCATAGCTGGCCAGCCTCTACTACAGCATGAAATTACCTTACGCTCCATCTTTGACTTTGTCCATCCCACCAAGGGATCTGACTGCTTTGTTCTTCAAAATTTGAACCATGTGGAATCAAGAAAGAAAGAAGTACAGACATGTATTCAGGTTTGCAACCATCAAATAGGTACTACCTAAGGTACCTACCTTACTTGCAGGTGATATCATATAGAGCAACAAGAAACGCCAAGGTAATTACAGCTCATAGAGAGAGAGAGAGAGAGAGAGAGAGAGAGTCTGTGTGTGTGTGTGTGTGTATTTATACGTAGTGTCCAAACGCTGAATCAACGCTAATAACTGGCCATGTCTGTCTTTCTGTCTGTCTATTCTGCCTGTCTATCCATCCACTACTCCACTGTGTACTGTACTGTAATGCGCCATCCAAACAACAAAACCTGCCAACAACAACAAAAAGCTTGGATATTCTGTTAATCCTCTTATCCCTTTCCTTTCCTTTGCATAACCCATCCATTCATTTCCCCGAGACGAAAAAAACACACACCCGCTATGGAAATATTCCATGCCATTCCTAATGGCCAAAGAACCAACTTCGAGCATGTGTCCTTCTTCTCCCTGTTTCGGACCTCATCGCTGATGATGATGCGTCTCTCCGTTGGGCCGTCGAGCCTGTACCGTTATGATTATAAGGTATAATCGTTGCATATCCGGATACGGTCGAGACGGTGGGGATGTTTAAGCCCGCTGATGACGGGGAGTATGTTGAGGGGATTGGGGTGGAGGATGTGAGTGGTGATGAGGAGGAGGAGGAGGAGGAGGAGGAGGATGAGGAGGAGGAGGAGGAGGAGGAGGAGGAGGAGGAGGAGGTTGATGTTGATGTTGAGGAGGCGGTCTCTGAGGTGAGTGAAGACGCCGGCGGAGTCGAAGAGCTGAGAGGGGAAGTTACGGTCATGGTGACGACTGTGATGATGGTTGTCATACCCTCATTTACGCCATCACTCGATGCGGTTGGCGAGGAGGATGGAGCAGCTGATATCGGGGTGACAAGGACTCCTGAAGCAGAGGTAGAGGAGGCTGAACTTCCATATCCTGTTGCAGTTGCAGTCGCAGTCGGCTCGGTTGCAGCATCTGGCATACCAGTACTCGGCACAGCGGAATAGCTCCAAGGCTTTCGACTTGGAACAGCCATGCCCGCTGCTTTGAATGCCTCGCTGTATGCGTTCTCCGCTCCGCTGGTATAGCTTGCCGCTGCAGCATCAAAGACTTTGGCATGAGCGCTCGCAGCCGCAGTTCCAAACGTGCTAATGACTTCACATGAATTTGGGACATAGACTTCTGGCCACAATGCCAAGCTTGCAGCGGAAATGACACTCGCTTGAGCACTGCACGAGCTGACGAACGCAGGGTCGGCCGAAGGGACCGGTCCAGAGATCTTGTCGTCGTTCATCAGAATGAGTGCGGGAGAGGTGGTGTATGCGGTGCGGGACTTATAGTCGGATACAGCGACTGTTTGTGGGTTGGATTCGGCAGCAGGCATGGACTGCGCAGGTTGCGCCGCGACCTTTTCCATCTCTGCACTGTCAACCACATCAAAGTCTGCGCAAGTCGTGTAGTATTCATCTTTGCCAGCGGGTTGGTTGCAGTCCATGTTGGGCTCCGTGCCAAACTGCCAGACCCAGTAGGTCGTCAAGGTACCGGATGTGATGTTCTCAGGGATGAGGAGATCATTCTCGCACCAAGATTCCACAGTGGAAGTGGGCTGACCGGCGACGTGGTTGGGTAGGAGCATTTGTCGTTGTTGCGAGATGCTGCCGCAGTTGATCTGGTGACATCTGCCATCGTCGAAGTTTTGAGCTGTCATGAGCCAACCGTTGCCGTTGCCGCCTGTGCCTGCTCTGTTCCATTGCATGACATCTGCGATCTTCTCGTCGTCGGAAGGTTTGGTTGTGCCGAAGATGAACACCGAGCCACCGCCTGGGGGTTTACCGGTAATGTTCCACGGGAGCGAGACATGACCGTTCTCCAGATACTTCATGGCGACGTAGTCGCCTGCGGAAACCTTGAGTTTGGGGAAGGTCGCAGTGTAGTTTGATGTTCGCTGCGCGGGATGACAGACTGAGTCGGTGTCGTTGATTCGGGTTCGGACAGTGCCATCAGAGTTGCGTGCATCGAGCGAAGGCAACATCCACATGTTGGAAAAGCCGTTGTAGGTTGGGTCGGTTCTTGGGACATAGCCTCTTGCGTATCCTCGGGGCCCAGTGAAGGATCCATTGTCCGAGATGAGTTGGTACTCCTCCACCCATGAGTGGGCCACTGCGAGTGGTGCAAACAGGACAAAGGCAAAAAGTGCTGGGAGTAGAGCGCACATGGTCGAGCACCTCGTGGATGCTGTGGGAAGATGCATGTTTGTGCAGTATGATGATACCGGTCGTGTAGTCTGGGTCTGGGGGACTGCGTGTGGCAAAGGAGAAGGCTCGCTTCAGGTATGTCACTTGCTTTTGTTGAACGGTCTCGTTGTCGTGAAGGTAGGTAATGCTTCAAGTATCGGGCCAGCCGAATGGTATGCGTGTCTCGATCACGTCTCAGTGAAGGAGTAGTAGGGAGTGTGTCGAGTGTTCTAGAGAGCGTGAACTGCTGTTGAGAAGATTGGCCTGAGCACAATGGATCTTATAGTATGAGTGAAAAATGCAACAACAATGGCTTTTGTGCGGCCTGCGCTTTTGTCAATGAACAAAGACAAGAAGATAAGAATAAGAAATGGCAACAATGGGCTATGTACAAAGAGGGAAGCCAGACATGGTGGGCAGAGTGACGGGCTTTGAAGCACACACACAACACTGGAGCGAAGGTGAAGGAATGTTCGTCGAGTGAGTGAATACGGGATCTTATTGAGTGCGGCGTCGAAGGTGATGCATCACAATGTGGATGCGATGTGCCACTTTTCTCTCGAAGTCGCGCCCAGATGTGGATCTTGGTAGACTGAGGCGAAACCACGTCCAAGACATGAGGTCGGTCAACAGGCGCATAGTGAATCACGCACTGTCGCATGGCCGTCTAGTCCGCCAAGATGCGGTATAGCAAGGTCTAGAATAAAGTGCTCGCGACATGTCGACGCGCCTGTGTGAGCGTGTTGTTCTCGGAAGAGAAACGCCGGGAGTCGGGCGACCGGGTTGCTGCCATGTTGTCGGCATCTTGGGAGGAGTCGGAGAGCATTACAGGCCAATGAAGGCAGTCGACGTGGGCGCTTCTGAGTCTTCTGAGAGATGGACGACAATAGCAAAGGCTGCAGTCACTGGACTTGGTTTCAGAGTGGAGGTGTTTTCGCCAAGTGCAGCCCTCTGATTGGCTGCCGTGTCGTTGCGCAAGCGCCAATTCTACACTTCTAGAATTGCTATATGCGCTCAGGTAAGCACGGACGAAGTGTCGATTCCACATATCGCCCCAACACGCTGCTGGTCTCGAGTTGTACAGATCCAGATGCATTTTGGGTGGCCCATGTGTCCAGAAACTGTACTATTGAATGCTGTGCCGCATTGAAATAATCTCGGATGGAGAGAGCGTATCGAGGCCGCCCTCAAGCCGTCACACTCTGCCCTTCTCTGACTCTTGAAGCCGAGTCTGGTAGCAGTTGATCAGGCTCCCCCAGGAGCAGCATCTTCCCCATAATCGTATATTCTCCGTTTGTATTTTCCCACAACCCATTGTGCGACTGACGCAATCCGCCACCTGCTTTCGGCTGAAGCACCCACACTCTGTACATCTGACAGGAGGCATCAAGCAGGTCTGTGGGAATGGCAAGTCTCCACCTATTTTGGTCCATCTGGCCTCCGAGATTGCGCATCGTGGGCCCACTTATGAGCGCGAAATCCTTCTCCGCGCAAGGCATCCGCAGGCAAGATGCAGAGATGTAGTACGTGGATCGGGGATCAGTGAGCCAGGTGAGAAAGAGGAGGAGTTTCTCTAGGAAAGAGCTTTCCTTTGAGGCTGGTACGTCTTTTTCAACTGCGAGGTGCGCCAGCAGCGTTATGGCACTTTGTTTGAGCGCCTCATTAGCATCGAACGCCCTGTACATGCCTTGACTGTACGATTCTTGTACCACATCACGGTGGATCTGAGCCCACAAGCGCAGAACGAATTCCAGTCCACATCGGCAAGCCTGGGCAAGAAAGACTCGTATTCGCATTTCACAAGACTCGTCCACGAGCGACTGAGGTTGAGACTGTGCGTTGCCGCGGTATCGTGGTGGAGTGGTCGGAATTGCGTTCGCTGGAAAGACACGATACGTGAATGCCATATCATTCTCGGATGCCCACTGCGCAGGATGCTCGAAGAACAGCAGATCCAGCTTGATGATGTGAGGTGTGATGGCATGGAGTCCAGTATTGCTGCCGAGTATAAACTGCGGGAAATTGGTATCGAACTCTGCCGCTTGTTGCGAGAGCCAAGACTCTTTCCCATCTATGATTAGCATCGTGGTTGTCATGAGCGCTAGAGGACTCTTCTCTCCAGCCGCCAGGGCTAACGTTGCGACGGCCCAGACGACTTCGGCTCTGGTCATTGGCTTCGTTCCCCGGTGGAACAGAGCAAGTCCACTGAGATTCATAGCAATAGATATCAGATCGGTAGCAATCGTGGATTGTGTGTTGTTGATCACATATAGCCGAGCCATAATACTAGATCTGGTGCTCCCGTGCTGACGCTCCGCCGAGTCTCCGTATCTCGAATTACGATTATCTGCTATGGCCCAGCGCAAATCGTCCCGAAGTTTTTCGGCGCTGTGAGCCTGTGTGTTGGCGGTACCAGGAAGTCCTGTCATGGCTTTGATCCAGAGCAGCTGGAGCCACCTCATCTTGAACGTTCCTCCAGTAGTATTCAGTACGACGAAAGTGGCGCAGTGCACATAGTAGCTGCATCGTAGCGTGTCCCATGGCTCATTGACCTCAAATTCATGCCAGCACCTGCGATTCATCAGTAGAGAAAACGGCGGAGGCGCAGAACGACATCAATACCATGATCTACTCCACCATCGTGACTTTTCCAGCTTGCGCCAGGCAGAAATCAAGTGGGGTAGGACTAAATCATCAATCTCGCGCTCAGGTCCTGGAGTAATGTGGTCAAAGTCTATACTGGCGACTGCATCGACTTCTGCTTCCGTGAAGACCACATCCTCGAGTAAAATCACGAGTTTTCGACAAGTCTTGTAGATGACGTCCATCATAGCTATACTCCGCTGCTTTTCGTGCTCATCCTGCTGATCAATGCACATATTGTCAACGAAGATGCACTCGCGACGAAAGTCGGGATGCCTGCCACTTTCACTGACAACGCCCCTCTCCTCTAAAACGGCGTCGACAAAAGGCTTGCTAAAAGGCCACGGCGGATGGGGACGCGAGCCATCGGCAGGCCAGTCGTAGTGCTCGTGTCGCCAACAGTAGCTCACGGCGAGGAATTGCTTCACGGGCTGGGTTTTGCCGAAAGGGAAATTCCCCGTGTCGCTTTCGCAGATGACCTTGAATGGAGTGTCGTAGATCTGGGTAGGCGTTCGAACTCCAAAGAGAGATGCGAGGTCTGGCGATAGGCGTTGCAGGTTCGACAACACCAGCTCTGCTTCTCTCTGCACGTTTGCAATGGCCGTCACAGCGTTGCCGAACAAGACTTCTCGATTCGTCCTCTGCAGCATGACCTCCCATACTCCATTACTGATGGTGCGGGCTTGTAGATATTCAGTTTCCTCCAGGCCTTCCTGAGTGTTGTCCATCGTTCACAGCTTGGTACTTGGGACATCATGTCTGGGAAAAAGGGAGTGAAGTCTGCAGGATGTCTGCTCTCAGCTTGAGGCTGTGTTGCCATGATCTGCGGCGGATTTCTCCAAGCGACGGTGGAGATTATGCACATCCAGTCCTCTTGTACAGATGCAGGCCCTTGTGAAAACACCCTGAGAGTTTGTCTGCATTAACACGAGGACCTAAGCTAATGTAGAAAAGGTTGTCTATCGCGGGCAGAGACTCGGAGAGTCGTCCTAATAGCTGGAGAACTGCGAGTACCTTACAGTAGTACCTAGTCTTGGCATTGGCCGCACTCCACGCACGTTCCCCATCCTTGAACCTAATTTACTAAACGAGCTATATAATCTACTAGATATCGAGCTTACTCATCAACCAAGCACACAACAATCTCACTTCGAGATCCACTTGTGTAGCTTCGGGGAGACGTGGCCGAGTGGTTATGGCGCTGTAAGTTACTACATGCTGCCACATCAAAGTTAGGATCATGACCTAACAACCAAACCAGAGTTTCAGGCTGCTATGTGTACAATTGTACGCTGAGTTCAGTTTACTAGTGGGTAATTCCGCGTGGGTTCGAGTCCCACCGTCTTCAACAAAATCCTACTACGACCTCTCAGAGGTTGACCATTCTTTTTCTTTTTCTTCACTCTCTTTCTTTGCTCTCTTTCTTGCTGAATTGAGGTCGGGTTTGGAAAGATTTGGCTTGTTCAAAGTCCTTTCTTTTTCCTTTGCTCTCACCGCAGGCAGTCACGACGTCGCATTCGTGCAGAACAGCTTTATATCATGGCTAACAGACATCACGGGTGAGTACCTAGGTACCTAGATAGGTACATATGTACATGTCTATCGGGAACGACCGCGAGTTCTGGATATCATCTTCTCCGGTCCTCTTTTGTACTCTACAGATGAGCTTTTCTTTGCATTGCACTACCCAACAGATTCCTTGCCCTTTTCCACGTTTTTCGTTCAATGTATACTTATAAGTCGGAGAGTCCTACCGCATTCCCCTCACCCTTTGTCAAAACTCTGGCTCATCATCCACAACTAACAAGCTTGCCAACTCGTCTCTACTCAAGGTACTCTTCCTCTTCTTCGGCCGACCACGAATTCTAGTCCTCTTCGCCATAGGGCTACCGCCCATGTCTAGCTTTCCAAGCGCATCATCTCCTTCCAATCTCCCCAGCGTGTCGTCTCCATGTACAGGCATCGTATCCGTCGTTCCATCAAGTCCAAAGTCAGGTTGTATGTTCTGTCTTCGGGATGATGACTTGACTGTACGAGATGTAGTACGGTTCTTGCTATTCACAGCAGACTGAGAACGAGCGGCTTGCTCTGCTTCTTCTTGAGCAGCACTGAGTTTCTCTTGGATGGTCATTTGTGGCACCTCGAGCTCTTCGCTTTCGTCACCTTCATCTTCTTCCAGCATAGAAACAGGCCGTGTTCCAGATCTGTTGCTCTCAGATTGGGCAACAGGCGAGAACACATCAGCCAGACCAGTATGTGTAGGTCTGCTGCCTGTGCCCTGTGGTGAGCGTCCGACTGTAGATCTGTTGCTCGCCTTGTTTGCTGTAGTAGGTCGGAAGTCGAACAGGTCTGGGGGCTCGAGAACGTCGCGTTTGCGTTTTGGACTGCTGAGGTCTTCCAGCTTGTTGGTTAGACTTCGCATGCCGTCACTTGCAGACAGGGAAGAGGTGTTCTGTGAAGGTGCTGTCGTCGGCGCTGTTTCGACAGTTTTACTACTGGGTGATTGTGTTTCATTCGTCTCGCTGTCCATCACGCTTGGTTCCGTGTCAGGCTCTTCCTGCACAGGCTCCACTCTTCTCTTCTTCTCGCCCCTCCTGTTCGGCGTGACCAAGCCCATGCCTTTTCGAAGATCATCAATGTTAATGGTGTCTCCAGTATGCATGCGCTTGACCCAGCCTTGCATCATGCCTAGCACTTCTCGCCAACGCTGTTCCATGTGCTCCCAACCTTCTCGGAGACTTTCGATCTCCTCATTGCGGGTCTCTACTTCCTTCTCGAACTCTTCCAGGCTGACGAAATTGGGATTCGTCAATATCTCCTTGAGATGCTCCAGCGTACCTTCCAGATCTGCAGCCAGCACCTCATAGCTCGTCTCCGGTGCTGGGTATAGTAGACTGTTCCCAGCACTCCGACTCTTAGACTTGCCAGCCAGTTCGCTTCCCAAACTCCCAATGGCGCTGTCAACTTGCCTCTGGGCGTTGTGCTGGATGCCGAGCAGCTCATGCATGGTACCCAGTGCACTTCTCACCAGACTGATCAAGCCATCGTTCTCATCACTCAAGCCCTGACTGAGTTGTGTCAAGAACTCCGTTGTCTCCTGCTTCAAGGAATAAGCCGGATCGTTGACATCCTGCACAGGCTCCTGTATCGTCTTCCGCACAGTCATTGAAGGTGCTGTCATGCCCACTCTCGTGCCCCTCTGCTGGCCTTGCAGATGCGTCTTGAGCCGTTGCAGCTCCAAATCTCTCTTCTTGACATCGTTCGCGCACTGCGTCTTGACTTGGGCGAGAGTGGTCTTGAGCTTGGCAGCCTGTTCTTGCAACACCTTCATGGCTTGTTCCACCCTCTTGACCTCTGCATTGGCGACGCGCTGAGCTTGTTGCGCCTGTGCTGCGCTTCTCGACGTTTGCTCGTTCTTGGCCTGCAGATGCTCAATCTCCTGTGCCTTGCGGGCATCTTCGGCGCGTAATTGTCGCACTGTAAAGGCGACATGTTCGCGGCTCTCCTTGTCGCGGTCCTCGCGTAGTATCAGATCGTGGACGAGGTTGATGATGGAAGCGCGGGATTCCTTGGAGGGTTTGACGAAGTCGATGGCATCACCGTTGCGCAGCAAACCACGGGCGAGCAAAAGGTTATTCAGATATGTGGAAGCGGTCCGCAAGCTTTCATGGTCCATGGTATTCAATGCGATGTTGTTGTTGTTGGTGGTGGTGGGGGAGGTGGAGGTGGTGGTGGTGTTGCTGTCATTCACTTGCATGTGCTTGGTCGATTTCCATTTGTTGTTCTGTTTACGCGACTCGAGCCTCTGACCAGCCAAGCCAGCAACGGAGCCAAAAATAGATGTGAGCTCGGCTGAACTAATTTTCCGCGCTGACTGTACTGTAGAGCTACCTCCTAGAAAGTTCATCAACAAAAAGGTCGTCTCCCTCCTCCTTACCCCCTATTATCCTCATCATCAATCCTCGTCCATCCACACATACCGCTTGAGATGACATATGTATGCTTCTGCAGTAATTGGAGTTTTGTTTTTTCCGAAACAGCTCGTGTAACTCGCAGTCTCATCATTGGAATACCTTAGTCTCCCGTTCAGCAGCTCGAACTAACAACCTGACCTCATCGACCGGCTCCCCACCATCATCGGATCGGTAGTGGGGGGGCAAGTATTCGTACCCAGCACCAATAGGCTATAGCTAGTAGTCCAGTACTAGAAGTATGCCAATGCTATATTGGGACTCTCGGGTGGTACTAAAGAGCTGAGAGACCCGTCTCAAGAGCACGTCCGGGCAAAGCGCGTCTCCTTTTCCACTTGCCATTGTATTCACTTACGACCTAACCTAGACACACCACCGGAGGCATTCCAACTACCATTCTCCCCTAGCCTCGAACCACACGATCGCAACCATGACGGGGTTCGCAAACACCCAGCTTGAGCCGGTCAAGCTGATTACTTTCGAGGGTTAGTTCGGTTTCTTCACTTTCATCATCACCACCAACAAGACCACATGATGTGCAATATAAGGGATTTACGCGACCTTCACTGGGACTGAGCGCAATCAGTATATACTGTCTTCTGATGCGAGCAGATCTGCTTTGGACATTCCAAGCAGCTCTTCTCACACACATACATTGTATCCTTGGTGCACAATGAACGCCTGAACGACTCCAAGACTGACCAAAGCTTCTTCGTCTCACAGAAATGCAGGGCTGCATGGCTGCAGTGTACGAATGGGCCGACAGCTACGATACCAAAGATTGGAACCGACTGTCCAAATGTATCGCTCCCACCCTTCGAATCGACTATCGGTCCTTCTTGAACAAACTCTGGGAGGAAATGCCAGCAGAAGAATTCATTAAAATGGCTAGCGATCCTCACGTGCTGGGGGATCCCACCTTGAAGACACAGCACTTCATCGGAGGCACCAAATGGGAGAAAGTATCCGACGACGAGATCATTGGACATCACCAGCTTCGTGTCCCGCACCAGAAATACACGGACGAAACTTGCACCACTGTCATGGTCAAAGGTCACGCACATTCATACAACCACCATTGGTACAAAAAGATCAACGGGGTCTGGAAATTCGCAGGTCTGAACCCCGAAATCAGATGGTTCGAGTACGATTTCGGTACGTCCATATACTATCCCTCCTCTCCCTCTCCTCGTCATCCATTTCTACCTATGTCCTCCCGACCTTAGAAAAGAATTCCCAAACTAATCTCTACCATTTGCAAAACTACAGACAAGGTCTTCGCAACCGGCCGAGACCATCTCGCAGCAGAAGACGCAGCTCAAGCCGACAAGAACTTAGCAGCCCAAGCAAAAGGTGCGCATGACCAGCCACTACTCCAACTCCCAGCAATAGCTTCAACATCATCATCATCATCATCAACATCAACAACCACAGCAACAGCAGCAACAACAACAACAAAACTTTCAAGCATGAAGAGATTCGATCTCAGCAAAATCAATGAAATCACAGGAGGAGATCCTTTGATGGAACAAGCTAATGCTTTGGCTATCGTGACAGGCATTCCACCTGCTACCACTACGACGACGACGACGTAAACAGGCAAAGACAAGGAAGATATCAACTAGAAGAATAAGAACCAGAAGAACAAATGTAGCGGAACATATATATAGAGAGTGTGTGTGTGAGAGAGTGAGAGAGACCATTCATCCCCCGGTTGGTGAGCGGTGATCTCGTTGGCCAGATCCTTGATCATTGGCGTCTCCTTGATGGTTTCGTCTGTGTTATCGAACTCGAATATAATCCGACTAAGACTCTCTGCCACAGCGTCCTTTTTGCCTACGATCTATTCGAACCGTATGTTCAGTATTCTTAACTTCTGCGCCTAGTGAAGGTATATATCTTTATAGGTGTACCTAGGACTAGGAGGTAGGGAGTTAGGGTTAGGGTTAGCTATTCCTTAATCCGCCTTAGTAAATCGTCTTTGATAAGCATCCGTCCCCCTAGGTAGTACTATCCCCCAAGTGCGAAAATCTTTGTTGTAAATAGACGAATTTTCTTGGGGGACAGCTTCATTTGCGCCTATAAAAGCCGAGGCAGGACGTACCCTTGAAGGTAGGCGTACCCTTCGATGAACACCCGGTCATCCGGGATACCGTCTCCCATGGCTCCGAAGCCGTCGTCCATAAACACCGAACAGTGCTGGAAGAGAGAGAGGGGGGGGGAGAGAGAAAAGAAAGTTGATTAGTTCCATAGTCCATCATCAGATTGGTTCAAATGGAACGAACGAATGGGTACCTTACCTTACCTTAACTACCGTATTCCACAGTCAACCCTTCTCTTCCACTTGTAGCTACTCTTTCTTTGATACATCTCTGTTATACCTACCTTATACATACTTTCAACTCATCAGATGGTTGCCCCCTCCCCCTTCTCAGGCAAACCTTCTTTCACATTCCGCACATGATCTTTTACTTCTTGCCGGGGTCATCAAAGACGGCACTGAGCGGGGCTGTGTTGGACGAGGTGGGTGAGTTTGGGAAAGGCACACGTATCTCAATTTGAATGATTCGATTTCAATTTTCTACGTACTACACCCACCCTCTCTGCTTCGGCCCTTCCCTCGACCGCAATATCGCGGTCGACCTGCTCGGCGGGGTACTTGTCATGAGCGCGAGCTCAGGGGAGAGGGTAAGTTCGGAGCCTCTCAAGGGCGTCGCTGGTCGGCGCTGGGGTGGGTTGGTAGCTGAACGCTGCCGAGAGACGCGGAAGCGGAGCCTCCACGGGAGCAGGATTTCCGACCCTGTCAAGGATCGGCGGCAGCGTCAGGCCGGAGGGACCACCGCCTGGAGCTGGCGGTGGCCCTCCCAAGATGTCTCTCAGCGACCACGAGGAAGCGATCGCACGACTGGTGTCACGGTCACCGTTGCCGTCACGGCGAGCCGGAAGAAACTCCCACTCGAATCGCGACGGATCGGCTGGAGATCTCCAAAGGCTGGGCACGAGATTGAGGTGCCGTAGGTGAGGTGCGATCTCAAGTCTGTGCTGATGGTTTGGCCAGGCGATGCCGTCACGCTGGAGAATATCTATCTGCAAGTCAGTACCAGTGTATTGCGGTGCGCCGCCGACGAGGTTGCGCTAATTATCGTCGCCAATGAAACATACCAAGTGGAACGTATTGGAAGCTGAAGATGCCGTGCACAGCCAGCACCTGGAAACGCTCGTTGAATTCATCGAGATCTCCGCTCTTGTTCAAATAGCGACCCTCCTGGATCTCGACCTTGATTCGTCCTCCGGGTTGGGCTGTGTGACAAGGAAGGTTTGATATCTCTCGACGGTATTGTGGGAATCGCAACGGCCCATCGAAGTTGCTGACGAGAACCAATGGCCACGTGGTGCCAGCGTCAAACCAGTGACGGGACTCAGCGCCATCGACAGTAGTCTTGACGCGCCACACGAGTGGACCACAGGCGCCTCCACGGGTGTCGTTCTTGTACAAAAATGGTGGCGAGTGCACCCACGACTGTATGTGGACTTCGAATGAATGGTCAAGCGGAAGAGCTGGCACCTTTGCAGTCATCAGCGGGGCAGTGGTGATGTCTGCGATGGGTCAGCGGGCGTCAGGCATGATGAAGATTGCGGGATAGGGTGTACCGCTGTGGTCGACGAGTCTGTTGTCGGCGTATTCACAGTACTTCACGGCGAATTCTTGGAGAGGGACAGGAAGGACGTGGTTGTTAAGGTCGACTGCCTGCAGCTGAACTTCGAAGTGCCTGAGACGCATGTTGGCGGCGGTGATGTGCTTGATAGGGATGGTGCAGTGGCGATGTGATGGAAGATGCGAGACAGGTCGAGAGGCGGGTGGTGAAAAGGGTGGTGAGAAGGGTGGTGAAAAGAGTGATGAGAAGGGTGGTGAAAAGGGTGGTGCGTGGATGGTTCCGATGAAGAAAAAGTCAGACGTGAGGATGGTGGTGGTGGTTGTTGTGGTGGTGGTGAGGAAGAGGAACGGTCACTCGTCGCTCTAGAAGGAAGCAACGCGAGCACTTGGACCGAGCGTTGCGTAGGGTGAATGTATTTCGACGCTGCTTGGCATTACTCCGAGAGCAGCCCGCTCGCAGCCCCTTTTACACGACGGTCTGCGTCTGCACCACAGCTTGTGCCATACAGACCATCCTCGGCCAGGCGAAGCTTCTATTCGCCCCGGAAATGGTCTCGTCCGTATCATAACAATGCTGCTCGCTACGAAGTGACTGCGGCGTTGATGCTGCGCTGATCTACGCTACCCCCGGGAAGCTTCCATCGACAGGGCGTCTGGGTTTAGTGAGGGCTTAGAGGAGCAGCGCCCCTCGAGCACGACGGCGAAGTGGCAGGTCAGTCGCCTAGGCAGAGTGCAGCGAGCTGTATCTAGTAGTCCCTAGCATACACGTTAGTCTAGACTTCAGTGATAGTTATGGCAATCCATACTCTTTGCTCACCATAGACCTCGCCAAGCACCGCCTCAGTGTTGCAAATCGTCAGCGTGCGTCGATACCGACTTTCTACATTTCTTCCTCCTCATCCTCCTCTGATCAGCAACTACCATCACAACCTCATCCCCCTCAGCGACCACGCTCTGCGTTCGTTCTCGCGCATCCTTCCGCATCCCACAAAAAAGCGCAACGACGACGACAACGACAACAACCACCACAATGCGTGCCTTCTTGAAGGCATTCTTGAAGGACAAGCCCGAATGGCCATATTGGCCGGTGCTCTCCCTCTTCTTCGCGGACAATGTCCGCAACCGCCGCTGCTGCGACCGCGAACGCGTGGTGAGTTTGCTTGTGGCGATGATTCCTCTTCACCATAGCCCATTTCCTGGCCGACCATGCTCCCACGCAGAACCAAGAGGCAGCTGCGCGCAAGGCGGTGCTCCGGGAGTCCCAGCCAGACGAACCACCACCACCACCAAGCCAGAATTGATCGCCCAATACCGCACTCGCTGCTAGAAGAGAGGGGCAATAAAACGGTCTGCAGAGACTGCAGAGAAGCCGTCATCACCATGGGTTCGCAACCTGTCACGCAAAGAGGGGAGCAACAAGGTCGCCAACACCAGGCGGCACCACCTCAGAGACTTCAGTGTACATGAGCCAAGATAGTGCCACAAAGAATCGAGAGACTTGCGTGCGAATTCAGCCCTGCAGGTCTCACACGAGCGGAACATGCTGACGGACAGGAGGGCGATGGGGCACGCAAAGAATATGCCATCCTGTGCGCACCACGACAGTCTCGCCAACAAATCGCAGAAAGATGAGACAACCGGCAGGCGTCATCGCCTTAGATCCAGTCCCCACCAGACTTGCATGTCAACCGGGGTGGAATGTCACTGAACTCCCTCCTCCCTACCCTTCATCACGACAGCTTCACATTTCATCCCCATAAACTCCGTCCACCGTGCCAGCTTCCACTCGATCTAGTCTGGGTAGCTCATTGACCGCTGGCCATCCTGGGCAAAATGAGAAGATCGTGCGTTGAAGAGGAAGCCAGACACGGATAAAACTGGCAGGCTTCTCTGGAAATGATGACCCCCTCCACGTCTACGGGAGAATGGGGCTAGCCATCAATGACCGTGTAATCCTTGTCTCGCACTCATATTTCCGATTTAGCGGAGATAGCTGACGCGATTTCCACTAGTGACAGCATGACTGAGGCTGGCAAAAGAGATCACTGCCTGACAAAAGCTTAGTGAATACTGTGTCGTGCCTCGCGATATCCTTCGCCATTCTCGTTAGCCGTATCGTGCACGTCTTCCACTCCTCCATCGGCCGCCCTTCACGACATTGCATAAGATGCCTTCCTCAAGTCTTTCATGGCAGAATAGCTCGAGGCATAGGTCCAGACTTCATGATCGTCTAGAATCATTTGAGATAGATAGAACATCATCATTGTCGAAGGGCTCGATGAGCGTCGGGGAAGCAGATAGCCACAAGTCAACAGTCTGACGCAGTTCTCAAAATTGAAATACCATATATCGAATCTTCCATGAGGACTGAAAAGATCTTTCGAGATTCCTCGATTGAATCGTCTTTCGGAGCAAGCTCTCGGATTTGCGGTCGCCTCTAGCTAGAGCCCACTGACCGGGAGCCTGGCATGCCCAGAGATGCCATCGATGCCTCCAGGCTTCCAATGGGGTCTCGTCATTGTGGAGGCTATCTAATGAGAGGTTTCCTGAGTCGACCAGATTTCTAGCTGGGTTCTTTAAAGTGCAAGGAGCCCCATAGCAAGGGCTAAATGCTGCAAAATATCAGATGTGGGGTGACCGGGAAGCCAAAACGCCATTTGGGAGGCTGTATTTGGCATGGCCAACCTCACCGTATAGGCGTACTCCACCTAGTTGGGAGGATTCCAGAGTATAAAGCACATTGCCAAGAGACTGTCGAAACAGCAGCAACATGGTCTTCCAACCGCCGTCTTTCCGGCGAAATGCACTACGCGCCAGAAACAAGCCCCAGCCAAGCATAGAGTTGCTTTGCCTTGTCCCAAGGGAAGTAGCAGCGGCCAGGTGTTTCGGTATGAGCGGTACTGGTGGCTTGGTGAGGAAAGCACAGCCGCTGACATCGTTGGCCTGCGTGGCAGAGATACAAAGAAGACTTGCTTTTCGGCTTCAGACACTGCCCTCACGTCAACGCCATCTCTCGGCGGCCATGTCATCACATATCTTGACCGCGTGTGCTTCGCATGATCTCCACTGTCTCCTTTCGCCCTCCCGATCAACGCCTCCCATGCGAGCATCTGGGAAGCATGCTTCTTTACGACATGGGGCTCAGATGTTCATTCTTGTTGCAGACCAGCTTCAGCTGCTCACGGGTTTGGTGGAACAAGAGAAGATTCGGCAACGGACCTGGAGTCATCGTTGCGAATGGCCGAGAAGAGCCTGCTCATCAGCAATGCTGGGCGATATCGGTCCAAATGCCGAGAGCAGGGTCAGTGTTAACGATGAAGCGTACTCGAAAAAGATCGAGAAGAACTGAGAGCCTTGGGTCTTAGGACCTATTACCGAGAGGGAAGAACTGGTCGCGGAGATCTCAAGAGAGAGTGGCGTACTTGCATCATCAGCCTGAGCTGGCGGCGCCTAGTAGTAAAGAGAATATGTGGTACGCAACTTGTGAGTCGCATGAGCAGTATTTGTGATCCGCGAGATGCGGGGAACAGAGCAAAACATGCATCTGGTCTGAAATTCTCAGAAGTAGGGCACTGTGGACAAGACAAGCTATCCGGACGGTCGTGGCCGGAGTATACTCTCCATTGGTTGAGCTGTGGGTGCACGTGCTATCTTAACACATGATTCTCTTTGTCGACGAGTCGAGGCTCGAGGCCAAGTAGGCTACACGGTGCGGCTATACAGTGACCAGCCACGGCTTACCGTTGTCGCTTGCATTTAGGCCATCTCTTCCGATGTCAGCCAAGGAAGATGGCATCGCCATGGTCATTTTTGCTGCAGAACTGGCAGAGCTGATGGCCGAGATGCTTGGTCGGCGAGGATCGCGCCTGTACACGACGGCCATGGAGCCCCATGCAGTTGACAGTTTCAGCGGCTCAGGAAGCTCGCGCGGAGGTAGCCCTTCAACGTATTGCTACGGTGAATAAATAAACCCAGGCCCCGACGAGCTTGTGTTGTGCAAAGAGCTTCCGCTGCCGTGCCCTGCCGTGCCGCAAAGACGCGGTTCCAGCGACACTTCCTCTGCTCAACGTCTGCAGCGACCGGTCGAAGCTGGTTTGCGCGTTGTGAACCCCATGAGGGCGACTGGCGGCGAAATTCCACGGGCGGTTGTGACGCGCCCTTCGAATTATTGACGTGAGGGACGGTGAGGCAACGAGTAGGAGGGTGGTGAGCGCAAAGAGTTTGGCGATGTGGCGGTCGTTGCGGACGACCGTTGCGGACGACCGAGCGATGGAGGATTTGGTTGATGATGGCCTGACGAGTTCAGCAAGGGCAGAGGCGGTCCATTTCACCGACTGCCCCTAACGGAGACTCCGAGCGGGCTCAATAGCATGCCGCCGATGTTGTTGGTGTGTTGGCGGTGGGTATGAGATGATGCCGGCGTCGAGGGAATGGTCGAGGCAGTGAGAGAGTGAAGAGGGCCATGTCGGAGGCATGAGGTAGCATAGAGCTTGCCACAGCGGAAGCCGGAGCGGACGGTAGATGCTTGGCCCAAACTCTTTCTTCACTACACCTCCTCCCTCCTTATCCACTAACATCGTCTGGTTCAACGGCAGTCCACTATCACACGCCTCTCGACCTACATAAGCCGTCTCGAAGACCGCGCGATCTTCACACTACTCCTTTGAAGATCTGGGAGGGGACGGAGGCCATACACCTCATCAGGCAGTGCACGCCGCACAAGCTGCACTCACTCGAAGGCATGGAAAGCCTCGACTGATCTTCATTTTGGGGACGTCAGGCGTCAAGGCAAAGGTCATTCGTGGTCTTTCATACGAACAGACCTCCTTCAAGGCACCTGGGATCAGGAGCACCGATAAACAAGTGCTGGATCGAGCAGCAGCAGCTTGGAGAGAATCACCATGTCCGACAAGCTCAAAATTGCTCTCAGCCTTGACTCGTAAAGTATTGCGTATACCATAGAAGAAAACTCTTTTGGCCCTGAAGCATGTTCACTTACATTGGAACACACAGGCATAATATGTACATGTCTCTAGGATCATACTGCTCTTCGAGGACGCTGATCTATACTCTACGATCGGCTTCGGTCTATCTTGCTCTGGAGCCCAACCCACCTACCTGTGCAGAGTGCCTTGCAATCGAAGAGAAGAAATGTATCTTGCAAGGGAGACCTGCTTGAATATCCGACCTCATGACAGACTGGCAGAACCAGTGGATGACAGTCCATTCACGTTGTGGGTGGCGGCGGACACGTCAAGGGCTCTTGGGGTAAGGGGGAGGGCATCGGCTCTGCTTTCAACTGCTTCTTCGTGTCTACAGTGATCTGGAGCCTTCGTGATATTTCTTCTATAGCATGTACTGAACAATGAACATCAGCTTCCCGCTACTTCTACTTGTGATTTGATTGTTGCCTCACCCTTCCACCGACGTCTCACCTGCCGCAGCGTCCACGATGTATGTCCGCTTCCTGCCGCTGAAATTCGTATGGTCTCGTCTCAACGCCACTGACAATGACTAGCAAGACCAGCTCCATGGGCGGTAACCCTAAGCGAGCATTGTAGCATAACCAGTCCAGTCTCTGCCTGGTGTCCATCCAACTGATAATTCACTTATGCCGCTGCTGCTACACATTCAGTATATCCCACGCTGGTAGTATCCACTAAACTACCACAGTCCACTGGGGTCATCGTCCGGAGAAGCTTTCTTATCTCCCTCACAACACCATCATCCGCAACCGCCTCTTCCTAATATCAGTATTAGTAGCAGTAGCAGTAGCAGCTGCGGCAGTAATAACACCCCCTGACGATTCTCCAATTATAGTGTGACTTGTACTCACGTTCGACAGAGTTCTTGCAGTGTATACACTCGACCCGTCATCATCTTCTGTCTGTAGCTTTCGCGTCTGTACTCTGGTCTTGAAGCATGGATCTTGCCTTTGACTCTAGTATACCCTGCTTGCGCTTGACGATTATCCGTAATAGACTCAAGCCGCGACGAGTGTCACGGCTCACGTGAATCGATGGCTTCTCCTTCACGATCGAGCGGTCTTTCAGTATTGATTCTGGGATGTCATAGTAGTCGAAAGCGGCTGCGATTTCGGCTTCGTGAGTAGACCCTTTACCAAGCGAACCCGCATCATTCGTGTGTGTTCCAGCACTAGCGGTAATGGCTATGCATGCTACAGGCAGCGCGAGCTTAGGCCCAAAGGCCTGCCCAAACATATGAGCCAGGTGGATTGCGTGAGCTAAATCTCTTGGTGCATCATGCTTATTCAAAACGTCGATTGGTGCCAATGAAGCGCTGCTCAAAGCTCCTGTATACGATGTGTGTTCGCGAAGCACACTTAGTGGCACCATCTCGAAGGCTTCTGCAGGAATTACACCAAATGTCAGAAATGAGTCTCGGATCTCTGAAACGCTATTCCAATCCTCTAAGAGATACTTGTCCGACTCGTGCAATACCAAATTGTCGTCGGACAGATTATGCGTGTCCATGACGAGTATGTAGACTTCATGGGCAACTGGGGCATATTGAGTAGACATGGCTTCTCGGAGGACAGCTTCTTCGGCTGCCTCGCGCAGGGAGGAGAACCACAGTGACCACATTGCGCTCCGTTCGCTATGCGGGCCTCGTGCTAGAAAGTTAGTGGTGTTGTGGTATCGAACTTCTGCCAGGGGCATAGAGAAGATGCTAGAAGGAGGTGGCTCGTTGGCAGCTTTCGACATCGAGTAGCCATAGAATCCATGCCTGAACAGTTGAGGCACAATACCATCACGCGTGAGCATCGCGCTGTGCTCCATGTCGTCGTTCAAGATGGCAGATGAGAAGAGGTAGCGAGGCTTTCTTCTGGCAGCCTGCATGATTTTTGCTTTGAGCGCCTTGTTCCAGGTCTTCGGTTGGACTGTGGCTTGTTGTGGTGGAAATGGTGAGCCTGATCTCATGATCAATGTGGCAAAGAGGGATCAATTAGGCAATATGCGAAAGGCGTGCTTCAAGAGTTGCTGATAGAGAACTATCACTGTATGGATAGGGACTCGTGCTATGCAGCGGGCCCGATGGTGTATGTATATAAGGTCAGGTACATACATATATGGGCCATGACAGTCGGCATTGTCCATACTCCATAGCATAGAACTGCCTCCTGTCTTCCTCGGAGTGAGCCCGGAGTGATATTCTTTGTCACTGCTACGCATGGCTAGAGTAGCGACACGTGCGAGACGTGTTCCAGTTCTACCACGACGGAAATAGTGCACTTGGCCCCTTTTTCTAAGATGTCTCTGGCAAAGGAGTGAGCGCATGGGCCATGAGGGCGTGGAAAAAAAGTTGAGGATCCGCTCCATACCCGCACGTGACGCGGGCCCCCCCTTACCCTGGCCCTGGTGAAGCCTCCCGTCTACACGGGCAATTCGATACCGCGACACCGATCCCACCGACGCCGACGGCGCAGACGGACAGACGGCAACAGAATGAGTGGACAGCATATCATAGATCCTGCTCTCAGTGCGCCCTCGAGCAGCGCCAACATCCAATCCGCCTCTGCACCACCGCTTCCACCACCGCCGCCGCCGCGCTTCGAGCCGCAATACGCGCAGCAGCAGCAGCAACACCAGCAGCAGCAACAACAACACCAGCAGCCCCCCAACTCGAACGTCGGAGTCTATCCCCAGCACTCGCCAGGATCCTCGAATCCATACTACGGCTTCCCAGCCACGCAGACGCCCACTCCCCTCCCGCAGAGCACGGGCGCACCGAGCATCGCGAGCGGAAGCAATCAGACCAGCCCGCAAGGCGCCACTCCCCAGTATCAGCAGCTCGCACAGGATGGCATCGATAACAGCCACGTCTCGGACGGCAATGACACTCCAGGCGAGGGCGGCGGCGGCGGCGGCGACGACTCCAAGCGGCCACGCGCGTGTGAGGCCTGCCGCGGACTGAAGGTGCGCTGCGATCAAGACCCAGCACACCCCGAGCTTCCGTGCCGTAGATGCGCAAAGGCCGGACGACAATGCCTCATCACAGCGCCCAGTAGAAAGCGCCAGAAAAAGGCGGACAGCAGAGTCGCCGAGCTGGAAAAGAAACTTGACCACTTGACTGCTGTCCTCCAGCAACAGCACCACCACCACCAGCAAGGAGGCCCAATTCAGTATGGCTTACAGTATGGTCTTGCTCCTACGGCCGATATGCAAGGTAGAGCCTATGCACAAGCCGCTCAGCAGCTGCAGCAGTATAACCAAACCGCTGAGCAGGCCCATGATCCTTCATCGATGCAGCCGCCTGCCAAACGTCGACGGGTGGATGACGATGCGCAAGAGCCTCCAACACCGGATGTCAAGTCAGAGCCAGCGGGAAGGTACGCTGCTCGTAGCAACAGCGAGGTAGACCTCTCGCAGCGCTTCGATGAGCTCAATTCAGACTTCGCGCCGCACGCGCGATTATCCCACAATTTGCCACAGGACTTTGCCGACAGGATCAACGCCCTCGTCGACCCTCCGTTAGGCGCGCAGATATTCAATTGCTACATCGAAAAGCTTGCACCGCACATGCCGGCTGTGGTCTTCGCGCCAGGCACCGAAGCTGAGCAGATCTGGAAGGAGAAGCCGATCCTGTACGCGAGCATTCTCTCTGCTGCGTCGTACGGCATATTGCCTGCCGAGGTGACAAGAGAATTGACAGTCGAGGCAGTCAAGGCTATAGCAGACGCTGTCGTCGTGAATGGCGCCAAGTCCGTCGAACTCATTCAGGCCATGCAAGTTCTCGCGCTTTGGTATAAGCCTCCTGAGGAGGCCCAACAGACCAATTTTTATCAGATCATTCATATGGCAGCTGTAATGGCTATGGACATCGGTCTAGGGAAGCGATTCAACTCGGCGCAAGCCAGGCGCGGCTTTGGAGCAGCGCATTCTGATAGCGCGCCTGGGTCGCAGCGGACAAAACCAAGCATCAACTCGGATAGCCTGGAATCTAGACGAGCCTGGTTGGGTTGTTACTACCTCTGCGCCTCGGCCTCAATGGTGCTTCGCAGACCAAACCTTGTGCATTGGACGAAGTACATGGAGGAGTGTGTTCAGATCTTGGAAACAAGCCCAGAGGCGCCAGCGTCCGACAAGCTGTTCTGCCAGCACATCAAAATTCAGCACATTTGCGAAGACGTCAGCGTTCAGTTTTCCATGGACGATAATACAGCCAGTATAAGTATTACTGACCCGAAAGTCACTTACGCCTTGAACGTTCTGGAGACTGATCTCAAAGACTGGATCCAAAAAGTTCCGCCAGAGTTGAAAACCAACCCAAGTCTGAGATTCTTTGAACATGTAGCCAGTCTCTACCTTCACGAGATTGCGTTACACTTCAATCATAACGTCGAGGACTTTCGCTTACCGTTCACGGAAGAATCGCTCAAGTCTGTCAACAATACATCGGAGAAGCTTACGCAGAACCAGATCGCAGCACTAGAGGCCTGCCGTCATGCTGCACATGGTGTACTTGATGGCATGCTCCGCTTTGATCCTGACGTGATCAAGACACTGCCAATGCTGCTCTTCTTTGTGCGATGCACGTATGCGCTTGTAGTCCTCATCAAGATGCACGTTGCTGTTACGACGCCAGGGAGCGAGATGTCGAAGATGATGACCACCGAAGACATCGATGTCGATCGATACATTAATGGCCTGATTGACATGTTTGCTAATGTGCCAACTGAGCAAGAATATCGACCACATCCGAAGATTCTTCGCATCCTCTCAATCTTGAGGGATTGGTTTACCAAGCACAAGGAGAACGTCGCAACACAGGCACGAGGAGACGCGGGACCAAATCCAGTTCAACAGCAACAAAGCGATCAAAGTGGTCAAACACCGCTTCACCTCTTGGCGCAGACCGCGACAGACGTGAACAAGGAACAGATTGGCCAGGCGCCTGGCGATGGACAGAACTGGAATTTTAACACTCCATTCCCAGCAGACTACAGCCAACAATCGCAACCGCAACCGCAACCGCATCCAAACCAGCCAGATGGACAGTTTCCAATCAACCAGCACAATCCGCAAAACAACTATCAGCAAGGTGGTGCCAGCTATGGTGGTAATGGTGGAGAATTCGATGCGAACAATCCATGGCTTTGGGGATCGAACTTTCAGCAGGCAATGGATCTCAATATGGCAGATATGACGGGAGTAACTGGTGGTGGCATGGACGGCATGTTCCTTGGCAGTGGTCTCGCGCCATTTGACTTCAATGCTGAAACTTTTCAGTGAAGCCGGATATCATGAGCCCTGCATGATTGTTCTCTTTTGCGGCTTTTTTGGTCGGCTTCCCTCGTGTCTTGTATGCAAGATTGGATTCTCCCTCAGAGTGGCCCAAGAGTGCCTACCCACCTACCTACCTACATGTAGTATTGCATTTCCATCCAGAACAGACGCGATATGAGGTAGTAATACACACAGCATTAGATAAGAAGTATGATAAAGAAGAGTGCGATACATGTAGATGAAATCTCTCTTCTCGTAAATCATGCTCGCTCACGTAATTATACGACGCCCTAACAAAAACAGAGCATTCTCGGGGTATGTATACTTGTATATACCCCTGTCTTTTCAGGTTGTCTCTAATCACAAGACATCGTTTGCGACGCCACCAACACCTTTCGCTATACACAAAAAAACCCCCATCATATGCTTCATCATCCTTACGTCTCTCTCTCTCTCTCTCTCTGTGTGTGTGCTTGTGTGTGCATGTGGGCATAAACGAACTACCCATCTTTATAAAACTTCTTAAAAACCAAATGCAGCAACAAATTCACCGCCAACTTCGCTCCGCCCTGTTGACTCTCTTCAAACACACTAATACTGCTGCGATTGTCATATTGTGCCTGCAACAGGTCATCCAATAAGAGGTTTGCACTCGCTCCAGGTAGCATCATACTCCCCGAACTAGCTTCCAAGTGGAACACACCAACTTCATCCGAACTGATGACAATGTTCAAATTGCCCCAGTGTTCTTGTTGGTAGCCCGCCCAACTCAACAGCACGCCCTTGTCAGCAAGCTGCCGTGCTGAGTACTTGTACGATCCGAACTTCGGCTGTCTGCCAGCACGCTCCAGTTCGCGTTCATGAGACCATTGCTTAGTAAAAGGCATGAGAAATTTGTGTTTGCTCCCTTTTTTGTTGGCAAGTGTGTGCAGACATTGTTCGATGTAGTCGTTGTAGGACTTGAGTTGATCTTCCAAGAATTGAGCTTTCGTGTCGAGCTGTTGGATCGTAGCACGCGTAGTCTCAGTTTCACGTTGCCGTTCGATTCGTCTGCGATGCTTCTGTCGAATGTCGGCTGCGAGAGCGTTGAGAATTTCCTGGTAGTTGTTGTGTCTGGAAACGCGGAATTGTGGTGGGATGTGTGGCTGTTCGAGCTGGAGGATGTTTTCCAGGCAGGAAGACTTCAGTTCGGCGTATGTCATGCCTTGCAGATCAATGAGGTCGCGGCGGTCTTCGGAGAAAGTCGATGGCGCTTCGCTGTAGACTGAAAGTGCGCGGCTCGAGCGCATTGATGCACGAGGGTCGAAGTGGGACGTCGAGCGCTTGTGATTTGGTCGATGATTACTCCTTTCTTTCTCAGCAAGCTCTTCTTGCACAAGTGAAATCCACCGATCGGCATCTTCGTGCGTAATGGGTCGAAGAAGGATCTCCATCAAGTTGGATCCGGACTGTACGCGAATGATATATAGGACCAGTCGCTTCGTAGCTGTGAAGAGCTGTCGGGACTCGGCGCTTGGATCGTCCTGGACCGTGAAGCGCGATTTGAGCGTCAAGGTGATTTCACCACCGTTAGTAGCGCCACCAAGATCGCTTTCATTGCTCTTCGCTGTTCCTAGATCTGCCAGTAGCTCCTTGATAGGGTCGCTTCTGTCCGGTGCCACAGCAGAGATGTTGTCTGAGATCAGGCTGTGCAGCGCGAAGATGTCTGCAAGCTTGATATAAAGCACCGGTTTGGTCATGGAATATAAGTCGGAGAACTGGTCCGCGTGGTATTGCTCCTCTGGCGAAGGGATATCGAACAGATGCTGCAGACATTCTGACCACCTGTCGAGAGATTCACTGATCCAGTTGTTGAGAGGCTGGAGGTAGAGGTTCTCGGCACCAAATAAGCGCCCAGCACTACAGACCTGGCCGAGTACTGTCACAACCTGCGCCAGATTGCGTTTGTGGGCAGGACTGAGACCACGATCTACCACTCCCCACATCTCAGGCTCTCTCAGCGCTGGAAGGACGTATGTTCTCCACAGCCACGCTCCTACGAGCATGGCTAACCCACCAGGATCTTCGCGAGGAAATTGTGCACAAAGAGCGCGATGCTGTTCGGTGACCAGGTACCGAAGCCCATACGGCATGCGAATCAAAGACTCTTCCAAAGACGAGAAGAAGCCATCTCCAAGGTCGCGCAGATCTTCCAAATGTTCGACATATCTAGGCCTGACATCCTCCTGTCTGATGACCATCTCTCGAGGGATATCGCGTGGCCGTTGTGATGGCACACCAGTCTGCAGCTCCTCGTTGTTGAGGATGGCACGATAGATCTGTAGGGGATCACTTTCTAGGTCGAGATGGTCTTGTCCGCAAATTCCATCTCTGATCATACCGCCGAGCAGAGTCTTGAGATAAGATCGTTCGCGCGGGTTACGGAGGTAGTTGAGAGTGAGCCGTTGCTGGAATGTACCGCCAGACTGACGCATGTAATCTTCTACGTTCTGGCATCGTGCGATCGTCTGCTGGCTGCTCGTAGCAAGAACCTTCATGAACAGATATTCCTCTCTGCTCTTCTGTGCGTAGCCGAACAACGTGAGCATAAGTCGCTCAAAATGCTTGCTTTCCTTCTCGGCTAGCCCTCGTTGCGTAAGCACAGCGAATGCCCTCGCCAGGTACTGGGGCTGGGTCTGGAGGAAGAAGAACAGCTCTTCATAGCCGGAGAGTTTCTTGCGAGAGTTCTTGTTGAGTGCCTTCAGATCCAAGCCAGACGGTTGTGCGAGCTGAGTACCGTTGCGTAGCAGTTGTGATGCCGATCCACCGAAATGTTTTTGATGCTTTACAACCTCATCCAGTGTGATCTTGTTCTTGACCAGCAGGGCGATCTTGACATCCAGACCTTCGACGTAGCTCTCGACCAGCTCGTTTCGACGAACGCTCTCAATCACTTGTCTTCGCATCCTTTCCGACTCAATCTCACTCTCAAACTCCAGATTGCTATCGGTGAGCAGGTGGACGTGTTTACGGATGACAGGCAAAGGTGGATTCTTGCCATTGACCAGGGATTTGTAGCTCTCGCCTTGCTGCTTGGCACGGACGAACGACTGCAGCTTGATGACTTTCTTCATGTTCTCCCGGAAGTGCTTGCGCTTGTCAGCAAATTGCTTGCGCACTCGGAAGCCACGAATTGCACATTGTAGCTCTTCGACAGCCGCTTCGTGCTCCTCAATTTCAGCCAATTGCTCGCCAATGCGACTTCGTTCAAGCAGCCCGCGTACCAGAGACTGTACTTGCGTGATGCTCTCTTCTTCCTTTTCCATGCCGACAAGCTGATCGAAGATGCGCTGCCGTTCGGTATACGCCCTTGCGAGAGATTGCAGTGCCGTTATCTGACTTTCCTGCTCTTCCAACACAGTAAGCTTCTCGCCAATGCTTTTACGATGTAGCATAGCTCGAGCCGCTGACTGCAGGCTCTTCACACCTTCAGTGTGCTTTTGGAGCTCTTCTCGCACATCCTGGTATAGTGAGCGCTCAGCTTGGCCACGAAGAAGAGCCTGGAATTTGACGATTTGCTCTCCTTGCGAAGAAAGATTTTCGCGAGTGTCCTGATGCTGCGATCGTACTGCCTGTGCTCGCAGCAGGGTTTGAAACTTCACGATCGTGGTCTCGCGCCCTTGGAGTGCGCCCAATGTTCGCGCCTGTCGTAATCGTGCAATGAGTCCTCGCGCGGCGGATTGGGCTTGGACGATGGCGGGTTCCTCATATTTGCGTTCCCCATGCGCGACCGCTTGTTGTCGTCGCTCGATCATAGCTCTCGCAGCTGCCTGCAGCTTCACGATGTCCAGACCCTGCTGTGTCGTTTGCAACTCTTCTTGCGTATCTGTGTGTAACGATCTTACAACTTGAGCGCGTAGCATTGACTGAAATTTGGTAATTGTATCCTCCTTGTCCCAGAGCTGATTCATGATTCCACCCACACGCATGCGCTCAAGGGCACCTCTGGCCGCTGCTTGGAACTCGGCGACTCTGGCCTCATTCTCTTCGGTCCTGGTCTCGTGCCACAAGTCGCCAGCCCGCCAACGTCCTATTGCACCGCGAAGTGCAGCTTGCAGTTCTTTCACCCCGTGCCGTTGCATTTGCAGCTCTTTGCGAACAGTCTTCGTCTGTGCTCTCGCTTGTCGGCCACGCCACAGATTCTGCACTTTGACTACCGCGGCCTTGTTTTCCGACCAGGCTTCCCGTTTCCGATGAAGTTGTTTCCTCACCAGGTAAGCCTTGGCTGCCGCTTGAAATTGCTGATTGGCGTTGTGCATGGTGTACTTGAAGTCAAAGATTTCGCGAGCAAAGCCTCCCCTGGCAATGGACTGAAGGTGTGCTATTGACTCTTCCACGTCCCATAGATCTTGCATGATATTCCCAAGCTTGATTCTCATAAGGGATCCCCGGATTTGCGTCTGCAGGTCAACGATCATGTCCTCCTGCTCAGCCAGCAGCTCGTCTTCGGTGGGTGGTGGTGGCTCTGGTTCTTCCTCGATCTGCATCGCTTCGCGCATGCCACCGAAATTGGGCATCTGAACACCACTCTTATCGATGCCCTTTTGCGTAGCCTCAAGTTCATGTTCCTCGAATTGGAGCTGACCCACCAGATTGCCGATTCGGAACTCGGTGATGCCTTGTCGGAATAAGAGCCATGAGACTGCGTGTATGCAGTAGATGACCTTGGGGATATTTTTCTTCTCATATAGATCGATCAGCTCAAATCTAAACAGTTCTGGAAGCCCGATCTCGGCCAGGAATCGAAAGAAAAGCGCAGTGTTGTCTGTATGCCGGAAAGTGAGTGGCGACCCTCGCCATATCCGTTTCGAGCCCAGCCCTTGCTGCTGCTCCTGAGATAATTTGGGCGCAAGCCTGACCACCACTTCTGCAAGAGTGACACCATCTCGAAACGCCTCCTCCAGTTGCACAATAGGAGGCAACTTCTCGGGCTCTAGGACGTCCTCTATCCAAGCTCGTGCTTCTCCAATATGACAAAGGTACTCATACGCAGCTAAATGCTTTCTTTGCGTGTCCATCCATTTGGTGCTCGAGTATTGGGAGGAAAATTGCGATTGATTTGGCGTTTTGGGCTTCACAGTTCCAGATCGTTGCAATTTTCTCCTCCCTGCAAGGCCCATCACCTGCTCAGCAGGAGAATGCACGCTCAGATCTTCAGTAGATTCATTCTGCGCAGCCATCTTACTGAGATGCCGCAGTTGAGGCGTAGAAGACTTTTGCAGCTGGCCGATATCTTCGCCATCTAGCTGCGGAGGAGCCATGTCCGTGGAGCCATATCGCAAATGACCTTTCGTTCTCGATGGTCTTGTGCTTGCGCGCATAGAATCGGAGCGAGAGAGTGTTGCCAGACTGTTCTTCGTAGGCGATGGAGGCGATCGGAGCTCGGGTGAAGGAGACCGCAATTCAGCACCCTCGCTTGCGAACTTGACATGAGTCGGCGACTTCGCAGGTCGCAAGGCCATATCTTCGCTCCACTCTCGAGCATGTGCCGGCGGTTTTGTGGGCGATGAGAAAGGCGAGTCCAACATCTCCCGACTGGGCGGTCGTTCGCGCATGTTCTCTTTTGACTCTGTTCGGACGTGTGAAAGGCCATTCATAGGAGGCGGAGGCAAAGTTGCAGGTGGACTCCGATTCTCAGCGACTGGCCTCAGCACACTTCTCGTCTCACTCCTCCCCAAGTTTGCCCGCCAGTCATCGTCGCGCACTTTCTTCGGTGAGACATCCATCTTGGAGGGACTCCGCTGGATCTTGCTCTGCTCCTTCTCGGCCTGCTCGCGCTGCTCCCACTTGGCAAATGCGGCGTTCTTCTTGACAGGCGATTCTGATCGTTCCCGCTTCGCGCTCGTGGTCGTCCGTGCTAAGAAGGGATCACTGCCAGCAAATTCGCTCCCAGACAGTGCGCCCAGGCTGTATCCGGAACTCGCATTACTGCTAACGGTAGGCTGCCGAATCGGGAGGCTCGACTGATCTGCTTCGCTGTTGTTGGAACGCGTGCTCATATGCCGCAGCGGCGACGACTTGGTGGGGCTGTGCTGGCGGAAGTGAGGAGACGCCGGCGACGAGAAGTGAGGATAGGAAGGCATGACGGCGACGGCGGCGGCGGTGGTGGTGGTGTTGACGGTGACTGCCCCCAGTCAAATTGCCTGTCGTTCCTGGTCTGGGGAGAGAGGTGGTGGTGGTGTGATGATCGAGGTCGCAGCAAGCCAGGAAAGCGCGTCCTGCTGGTTGCTATGCAAAGTCCCACTGCAGATTGACCGACGTCCTCATTGGGGCGTAGAGAGACGTCTGTTCACAGACACATGAGACGATGCAAAGCATACAAGAGGGTGGATTTGCAGCGGTATAGCAGAGGAAGTGTAGGAGGAATGGTAACGGCGTAACGTAGAGGCGATTGGTAGCCTGGCCTGCCCTGAGCTTGGTTGTACACAGTTGCCCGTTCGAGTAGTTTGTTTGTTGACACCCACGTCCCACGGCTTGACCCTCGCTTGCGGGTAGATTAGATCAGATCAGGCACCGGCGGATCTAGCCTAGCGCGCTTTCGATTTTCTGCTTGTGTCAAACTTCTCTGCGCCCATTCAAGAACTTCTTCTTCCCCTCGGGTAAGTCTGCATTGTGTGTCGCGTGTCTGGAATCACCTCTAATAACTGATTGACATTAGGCATCTCCTGCAATCTCTGCGCCGACGGACTCAGTCGAATCAGCTACCTATCCGCGACCATGAACGGCGGCGACCAAATCTACGACGGCGTCAATCTGAAGAAGCCCGCCGCCGAAATGGCCTCTCTGTCTCTGAACGGCGGTGCGAATGGCCACGCCAGCGACAGCGAGGAGCGCTTCGAGGACCCAGCCAAGGCTCTAGAGATTCTCAAATCCTCATATGGCCGCAAGGATGGCATCTCGGTGCACGAACTTATGGACGAAACCAAGACTGGCGGCCTGACCTACAACGACTTCCTCATGCTGCCAGGCTACATTGGCTTCCCTGCCAGCGATGTCGACCTCACCTCCAAATTGACCCGCAACATCACCCTCAAGACGCCCTTCACCTCCTCGCCCATGGACACCGTCACTGAGCACAACATGGCCATCCACATGGCCCTGCTGGGCGGTGTCGGTGTCATCCACCACAACTGCTCCGTCGAGGAGCAGGCCGAGATGGTCATGAAGGTCAAGCGCTTCGAAAACGGCTTCATCACAGACCCCATCGTCCTCTCCCCGAAAGCCACTGTCGCAGATGCCATCGCCTTGAAGGAGAAATGGGGCTTTGGAGGCTTCCCAGTCACCGGTAGGCTACATCCTCTTCCTTCTCTCTTTCCCATTCGTATGATGCCAAAACACAATATTAACTTTCGTTCAACCGTACGTGCCTTGCCAACGTGCTCGGTGCGCTGGGGATACCTTGATTCTCTGACTTCGATCAAAAATCACACCTGCACACTGCTCGAACATCCCCCTCTGAGCATGACCGCTGACTTGATTCGAAACAGAGAGCGGCCAGCTGAAGAGCAAGCTCATCGGTATCGTCACGCCACGAGACACCCAGTTCCATGCCGATCTCGATTCGCCCGTTACCGACATCATGTCCACTGAGCTCGTCACAGCACAGCAGGGTGTCAGCTTGAAGGAGGCCAACGCCATTCTCAGCAAGAGTAAGAAGGGAAAGCTTCCCATCGTGGACAACTCCGGCAATCTCATCTCTCTGCTCAGCCGAAGCGATCTGATGAAGAACCTGAACTACCCTCTCGCGACCAAAGTGCCAGGCACTAAGCAACTGCTTTCTGCCGCTGCCATTGGCACACGTCCGGCCGACAAGGAGCGTCTCGCTGCCTTGGTAGAGGCGGGTCTTGACGTTGTCATCCTCGACTCTAGCCAGGGTAACTCGATGTACCAGATCGAGATGATTCGGTGGATCAAGCAAAACTACCCCAAGCTAGATGTCATTGGCGGCAATGTCGTGACTCGCGATCAGGCTGCATCCCTCATTGCTGCTGGTGTCGATGGTCTCCGTATTGGTATGGGTGCTGGCTCCGCTTGCATCACGCAAGAAGTCATGGCTGTTGGTCGTCCACAAGCGACATCCGT
Organism: Sphaerulina musiva SO2202; assembly: GCF_000320565.1. Classification (NCBI taxonomy): domain Eukaryota; kingdom Fungi; phylum Ascomycota; class Dothideomycetes; order Mycosphaerellales; family Mycosphaerellaceae; genus Sphaerulina; species Sphaerulina musiva. The sequence continues at coordinate 1,229,321 of NW_016017385.1, read as the reverse complement.
CTTCCGCGTCACGGAATTTGCCAGCAGATTCGGCATTCCATGTATCGCCGATGGAGGCATTCAGAACGTCGGCCACATCGTCAAGGCCATCGCTCTTGGCGCCAGCACCATCATGATGGGTGGTCTTCTCGCCGCCACCACCGAATCTCCTGGCGCATACGTTGTTGGTCCCGATGGTCAGCTTCGCAAGACATACCGTGGTATGGGCTCCATTGACGCCATGGAGGACAAGAAGGCCGGTGGATCTGGTGACAAGGCCAACAACACTGCCAAGAACGCCGGTACCGCACGCTACTTTTCCGAGGGTGACAAAGTCCTTGTTGCTCAGGGTGTATCTGGCTCTGTTCTCGACCGCGGCTCGGTGACCAAGTTCCTCCCGTACCTCATGGCGGGTGTGCAACACTCTCTCCAAGACACCGGTATCACCAGCGTAGAGGCACTGCAAAAGGGAGTGCGTGCTGGTGAGGTGCGATTTGAATTCCGAACTGCTTCTGCACAGGCCGAAGGTAATGTGCACGGTATGGTTGGCGTGGAGAAGAAGCTGTACAGTTAGACCGATGGCTCTCACGAGTACATGAAGGGGGAACACAAGAAGAACAAGGCGTTTTGGGAGTCCCTACCTTAGGTACACTGGGCGGCAGCGCATGATTTGGTGATTGAAACAAAGAGATGATGACTCATGTACTACGAGAAAGTTGAATGATATCCCATGTTGACTTATATATGTCTTATTCATCCTGTCCTCTATACTACCCGACGAGTCGAGACCAGCAGCTTTTGCTTGACAGACAACATGGAAATATTCAATGCCTCGGTTGATTGTGTATACCGTTTCGAAGAGAGATTTACGAATGCGTGAAGAGACGGTGGAAATGGGGGTTGGGGGCGGGGGAGTTCTTTTTAATGGAAAAAAGAAAATAAAACAGTGTCACACAACACTTCTACAAATACTTTGTTTACACACGACCAGCGCATATGTACATAGGATGTAAATAACAAAAAATCCTCATCGAATAACATCCTCATTACCCGATCATCCAATTCCCACCTCACCTAACCTTTCCCTCCCTCCTCCCCTCCTTCCTCCCATCCTTGCTTCCATGATGACTCTTCCCTCCCTCCCCCTTCTTCACCTCAATCTCAAACAACTCCATCATCCTCTTTCCCGCCTGACTCCCCTGCCACTCATAAATCTCCCTTCTCGCAGTTGTAGCAATCTCCTGTTCTCGCTCCACCATTCTGGGATTATAAAAGTCTCGATAACCATGCCAATGGTAACCATACACACTATGAATACCCTGTTGTCCCTGTTCCGACGATGATGACGACGACGATGACGCTGAACAGGCACAACACCTCATGGACAAGAACTGCAACGTGCGATTCAAATTCTTCAAATACGCATCGTACCACCCTCTTCGCAAGGCGATTTTCTGCATAAATTCATGACTGCCACGTGCAAGCATTCTCTTCTCATCGGGAGTCAGGGCTTGTTCGAGGTTCCATTTCAAGAAATCGGATCGGAAACGAAAATACACACGGCGTTTGATCCAACGGTCGAGGGAAGCAATGGTGGTTCGGACGCCTTCGAGATGCATGAATTGGCCTTCGACGAGGGATTCGAGGAGGGTGTATTCGTCGGGGACGTCGAAGCGGAGGTGTTCGGGAATGTTGGGTTCGATGCTTTCTCGGACCACGTGACGCCAGAGGTGGGACAGGAAGGTGCGGTTAACGGTGATGGGGAAGGTATTGGTGGAAGCTGATGTGCTGTCGAGGTCGGAGCAGGATTTTTCGTAGTTTTCCCAGTCGGTGTAGCGGTCATCGTGGTAGAATAGGCCGTCGGGGTGGACGTTGAATTTTAGCTCGTTGATGCGGTCTGGGTTGGTGAAGATTCGGGTGTTGCAGATGAGGCAGGCAACTTTGACGATGTCTGTGGAACGACAAATTCCCATGAGGCATGCCTCGTGGATGACGTGGTCTTTGGAGCAAGGGAGAGAGACGTCGAGCTCGCACTTGAGACGGCAGTACATGCACTTCGGGGCCAGCTTGTACGCCGGGGTCTTGTGCTCCTGGACGATGAGGGAGAGATGTGCATCAAAGTCTTCGAACCAGCGAGGTTCTGCACCGAAGCTCTTGTGGAATTTGGTGTAATTGTCAAGAAGGTCCTTGCGTGGGGTTCCGGTGGTTGTATAATGTTCAAGCTGAAATGCGATGAAGCGAGCGGCTCGGTCACTTTCGACACCCATGAGATGAACGAGGTCCTGAAACCACGTCGGGTTGATTTTGGTCGAACCAATCTTTGTCATTGACAGGAAGTCTTTGAGGACAAAAGTATAGTCTTGCTCGTTGTAATCGACTATTTTCCCCCAAATGAATCTCGTCAAGCGGCGTATCCGGATCTGAGGCCCAAGCTCGGGACGTGCGTTGTCTTTGAACATCACTACACTGAGGTCGGTCTTGCCATGGCACTTGATCGCTTCTTCCACATCGATGAAGATGTCGGAGTTGGTGAACTCGCGGACGCAGGGATTGGGAACATCTTGGTCACATCTGTAGACGGAGTAAAAACCATTATCTGTAATCTTGTCGCGAGCAGCATGTCGCATCACTTCGTCGTCACGGACTAAAGGATGTGGTGCATAGCGCTCTTTGGGACTTTGAGGCTTGTTCATGAGAAACTCTTCTGTCGGACTCGTCAGCAAATTGAGCGCAGGATAGTTCACAAACACCGTGTGATGCCTCCGGAAAGCACCAACGCCGGCATTCCACGTCGGCGATGCGGCATCTCCACCAAAATCGACCCGCTCTGCCTCTTCGAAGCCAGAAGAATCGGAATCGCTGTCGTAAAATGTTTGGCCAATGGTCGGGTCCAGCCCGAAAGTTTCCAAAATGTTCTTGTTCAGATGACGGTTATTGATTCTGTCAACCATGATGAACGAAGGCGGTAAATGTTCAGCAGAAAAGAAGTATTACGTGGAAAGTGATGGGAGAGCAAACTTGCCACTGTAATGTATTAAGAAGCGGCATCTTTGCATGGACAATGAATAGGTTGGTTGCTTTGTCAAGGCTTCGAGACGACGACAATGCCATAGCGGTATGAGATGGCCACTGGAGCTATTCATAGGCATCAAGTCTTTGTTCCGAACGTAGACGCGAGATTGGCGAGTGTACTGGTGAACGTGAGCACGTGGTCGCAGTCTGCGCGTGTCGTGTGTGCAACACCGTCATGCCTGGAGTTTGTGCTCCGGACAACAGGCTGAAAGCTGTCAAAGTAGATCCATCAGAGGATATGCGACGCTTGACTCTATGCCGCCAGGCTATTACTCCTCCGTTGATCGCAGCGCTCGACGGGGCAGCCGAAGCCAGTCTGTAAACTCATTGCTCATGTGCCTCCAAGCCCGGTGTGTCCGCGATACGCAGCACGTATTTTGTAGCACTCGCTTTGCCTTCTTTCAAGTTGCTCAACGCAGTCTGCACACCTTCCAGCCCACCAGGAATGACCTCTTGTGGCTGAGGCTTGAACCAGCCCTCCTCGAGTCCCTTCGCGATATACCTGAAATATACGTGCCCAAAGTCTTTCAGATCATCAGGCACGCCGTGGACGCTCCCGACCGTGGTCAGACTCTGCTTGATGTTCCCTGGGAGATCGTATTGCTTCCCAGGCAGGACGAAAGTGACGCGACCCATCTCCTGGTCGAGTACCTGTCCAATGTTCTCCACACTGCCTTTTTCGGATACCGCATCGAATGCATACTCAATCTTGCCACCATGCTGAGCGGCAGCGGCGTTCAGACCTTTGACAACAGCCTCGTTGCCCTGTCTGTAATCGATGATGGTGTCGCCTTTGCTTCGATCGATGAAGCCTTCGACGTGTGGAGTGCCCTTCCCTGCTACGCAAATCAGAGGGTGGATGTTTGCGCGACAAGCCAGTTGCACAGCGTAAGAGCCGACTGCCGAGGCAGCGCCGTATATGATGAGCGGTGTGGAAGGACGAGAGGCGTTGGAAGCCTTATTGATGGCAGCTGAAGGAGGTGTAAATGGTGCTGGGAGCTGGAGGCGGGCGAAGAGGCCCACCGCTGCGGTCAGAGCGGCCAGGGGAATGGCAGCGCCCTCTGAGAGACGATGTGATTAGTGGGGACACCAATATGTCAGGAAGCCATGGCTGAGGTGTGTCGCGTACCTTGGAACGAGACGTGTGCAGGTAGGTGCGCTGTCGTAGCAGACCACGATACCGCATACTCGGCATAACTGCCTCCCGGCTGCATCATCTCGTGAAAAGCAAAGACGCGATCGCCTGGTTTGAACTCCGAGACACGCTCGCCCACTTCATGCACAATACCAGAAATGTCGTCGCCTTGGTTCACTGGTCTCGCGTCGGGTACAAATTCTGGTCGCTTCCTGTGTGCACCTTCGATCAGTCCTGATGTACCTACGCAGCCATTATTTCGCTCCATCACAAGGCACCTACCAATCTTTGGGATTTGTGCCCGAGTACATCACCTTCGTGACCACTTGATAAGGCCCTGGCTGTGGTAGAGGGCCATCCTGAATGGTGACCGTGGGCCCTTTGGCTACCACTGCTTCCTTCATGCTTGCGCTCGAAGTGTTTCGCGTCTGAGCAGCGATTTGTGATAGACGTCGTGAGGCAGATATGCGGAGGGTATGGAGCATGATGGATGGAATGAGATGAGAGAGGCACAATACTTGACCTACATACTTGCCTCGATGGTTGGCCTCCTCGCTTCGTAGCTACCTCCTACCACTTACGTACATTTAGATGAAGACTGCAGCTGCACACCCACCAAACCCACAGTAGCAGATGAAGCGAAGCGAAGCTCAGTCTCCGCGCAACCGCATTGCATCATCCGAGGAGCCACACCCGAGGGGTACCTACACCTGTTGTGTTTGTTCTATCCCTAGATCGCTGTTCCCACATGGTCGCTTTGCTGTCCGTTGTCCTTCCAACTCGATGCATCCAAGAGCAAGTCTTTCAACAACAGTTTCAGCCACTGCAGGTCCACGCGAATGATATCGAGGCGACAAGGAAGCAGTAGTGAGAATGCCCGTAAGCACATGTAGCGTCGGTGGCCGAGTGATGTCTGTACAGACCAGAACAAACTGGAAAAGCCTCTCTCTCCTCAGGGACGGACTCGATGTGTGTGTCGCCGAACAAGGTGCGCAGAAGAGGAGGAGGTGTGGACAATCGGGTCGAGCACAAGCATGAGAACGTCCGTGGGTGGTGAGAAGATGGCAGAGCAGAGTAGACGTGATCACGTGCAGATTGATCAGAGAGGGTCTCGGTCTCGCTCCTGGTTGTCCAGGACGACGGCGAGTTGATTGTCTTGGCAGGTGTTTCAGCTTGCCAACACGCGACAGACCGCAGAGAAGGTCCAAAGATTGGTGATTGCAAGTCACAACCTGCCAGAGCAGCAGAGCTTTAACCACCTCCACCACCACCACCACCACTGCACTGCACTGCACCCAGACGTTCTTTCATTTCCCTCCCTCCCTCCCTTCCTACTGCTTCCCTGAGATTCGCTTCCCATCACTTTGGGTGCTCACCTGCTATCCGCATTCCACACCACTCACCGGGAGAGATACATAGGAACCACGCCGTCATCGCTGCCAGTCGCTCCTGCTCGATGGTGACAGCAGAATTGTTCACATCCGACTTGCCTCCCGTGGATACCCCGAATACCGTCTCCCATGGCCGTCGCGCTGCCCGTTGATGGCGCGTCGAGCATCAATGTCACCATCCGCGTGCGCCCCTTCACCATCCAGGAAGCCGCCCAGCTCACCCGCCACGACGATGGTCCTCTCTTCCTCGGCGATGGCTCCATGGCGGCCGTGCCCAAGCCCAAGCTGGGCGGCAAGGGAATCCGCCCCGTGATCAAGGTCATGGACGAGAAGTGCCTGTACGTTCATTCTTTACGCAGCACGGCAATGTGCACTGATGGAAGGGGACCTGCTAACATTGTCTGTCCAGAGTCTTCGATCCACCCGAAGAGAATGCGGTGCAGAGATTTGGCCGCATGCCGCAGGGCAAGCGCTCCAAAGATCAGACGTTTGCCTTTGATCGCGTCTTCGATGAACACACCACCCAATGCGACGTCTATGCCGCCACGACACAGCCCCTGCTGGATCAGGTTCTCGACGGCTACAATGCCACCGTCTTTGCATATGGCGCCACGGGCTGTGGAAAGACGCATACCATCACTGGTACCGTGCAGTCGCCGGGAATCATCTTCATGACAATGCAGGAGTTGTTCGAACGGGTGCAAGAGCTGCGAGAGTCGAAGGAGGTGGAAGTGACGCTGTCCTATCTCGAGATCTACAACGAGACCATCCGGGATCTGCTCGCCCCAGCTGGCTCGAGCGGGAAGCAGGGCCTTATGTTGCGCGAGGACTCCCACCAGGCCGTGTCAGTCGCCGGCCTCACGTCTCTCAAGCCGCAGAACGTGCAGGAAGTCATGGATATGGTCATCCAGGGCAATTCATTGCGCACCCAGTCACCAACCGAAGCCAACGCCACGTCGTCCCGATCTCACGCCGTCCTACAGGTCAATGTGGCGCTCAAAGACCGTGACGCCGCCGTCAACGAGCCCGTCACCTTTGCCACCCTCTCCATTATCGATCTGGCAGGCTCCGAACGCGCTTCGGCCACGAAGAATAGGGGAGAGCGCTTGCTCGAGGGTGCCAACATCAACAAGTCCCTCCTCGCCCTCGGATCCTGCATCAACGCCCTGTGCGATCCACGGAAGAAGAATCACGTTCCCTACCGAAATTCCAAATTGACGCGTCTGCTCAAATTCAGCTTGGGCGGCAATTGTCGGACTGTCATGATCGTCTGCGTGTCCCCCAGCAGCGCGCATTTCGACGAGACGCAAAATACCCTCCGATACGCGAACCGGGCGAAGAACATTCAGACCAAGAGCATCAGGAATGTGTACAATGTGGACCGTCACGTCAAGGACTATCTCAAGAAGATCGACGAGCAAATGGCAATGATCAAGGAGCTGCAAGCAACCCTCAAAGACTACGAGAAACAGGCATTTTCCAAGTTCAAGAAGGCAGAGGCGAAATTGGATGGCGTTTTGAAGGATAGCATCGAACGTGTACGACTGGCATACGATCATTCTGCTGCTGAGCGCAAGGAGAGGATCAATACAACCTGCAGACTGCGCCAGACAGAACGTCGTATTGGTGCAATCAGTGGCTGGGTGGGCGCATTCGACCAAGTCTGCGAAACCCGCGAGGACGAGGAGCCTGCGCCTGCCATGGTGTCCATGAGGAAGACTGCAACGGGCATTCTGACCGAGCTGGAACACAGTCGACAGCATCACCACCAGAAGTTAAACAAGCTTAATTGGACCCGGGCCATCGACACCGCACTTCAAGACGGCTTGCGTCAGCTGGAAAGCAACGATAGCTTTACTGCTGATTGTGCTGAGGCATCAAGTCTGCTGAAGGAAGTGGAGATCTTGAAGAATCGCGCGGACCTGGAGATGCATGCGATGGTGCTGGACGCCGAGAAGACGGCTGAATCCGGGCTGATGAATGTGATGCTCACGACGCAATTTGAGACCATTGCCATTATCAGTCAGCTCACGCAAATGACTGACGAGGACGCGATGCAGGCAGGTCGCGAGATCATGGGTAAGCTCCTGCAAGCCTGCACCGACAGCGTCGGACAAATCATCAGGCCAGACGGCGGTCTCCAGATCACCGCAGCGGTGGCGCCCAGCCGTTCGGGAACACCACGCAAACACAAATCGTTAATGGGACCCTCTCCGATGAAGCGAAAGATACGACAGTCCGTTTCCAGCCGCGCTTCGCTTTCGTCCCAACCCAGACCATCCCTCCCCGCAGCTGTACCCTCATCCATCCCAGCAAATGTGGCGGCCGAGATGTACTACTCATCATCACTCCACGAAAGCTCTAGCCCTGCTCGGGGCACTTCGGCAAGTCCTAGGAGGCATGTCAAAAAGCTCGGGGGTATGGCACGCAAAGGGGTTGCATTCGGTGCAGGCACTCCCAAAAAGAGGTCGCCGACAAAGAAGCGTGGAGTCAGATGGAGAGACGAGGGTGCCGAAGATGGAGCCACGCCAGGTGCATTGGTCGAGTTTCAACCAACACCTAAGATGCCTGCTCCAACGCCTCCCATTATCCCTAGCAATGATGACTCGACCACGAGTATTGAGCCTCCCAAGTTTACATCCGACTTTGATGCGAACGATGCCGATCCCGAATCCAGCCCTTTGCCCGTTGCCCCCACACAGAACAGCGAGATTCGCAAGACTCCAGCCGGCACTGGTCGCTTTGCCATTGGTGCATTGACCAAAGGGAGCAAAACAGGCTCAGACTCGCCCGCCATCATGCCTCCCGCACCCACCTTTTCTCTCGGTATAGGTTCGTTCTCTAGCGACGATGAATCGAGCCCTCTGCGGGAACTTGGTAATCGTGCACCACATAGTAGTACATTGCGTTCGGTGAAGACCATTTCGGAGCATAGTGATGGATCTACTGGTTCTGACCTGGAACATTCATTCACAGATCGTGAGTCGTCTCAGCAGATTCGCGCAGCAATGGCCAAGAAGAAGCGCTCTTCGGTGAGTGGTCGCAACTCGATTGGCAGCAACGCTGCTCGTCAACGTGCCAGCGACCGTGCCCACCGCCGGCGCAGTCCCACGGCAGCGCAGCCGGTGGTGGCGTCGTCCCCAACCGATACATCGTTCTCGGCATCACATGCACGTCGGATTGGTGTTCGCGAATCTGCCAGCCATAGCAACATTCTGTCACCGCGCACTGGATCGGTTGTCAAGAACAATGGACCACCTGTTGCGCGGGCAGTACAGGGACTTCGCCATCGCCAGAGTATGTTCGATATGAACACTCCACGCGAGACGCCAACCGGGCCTAACGGTCGTCCTCATTCCCGTGTTAGTAGCATCGTGCCAGGAAGCGCAGGAGGCTCGAAGCCAGTTTGGCGTTAGAGGAGGCTGTGTAACCGTCACATATAGATTGAACAAGTGACCATCCTATACCTGCCAGTAGTTGGTTCGTGACAAGCTGGTACAGGCGAGACTGGACTGATGGAGACCACCCCTGGAAGCGTGTATCATCATGCGAACGAGCGCGGAGCGATGACTGGCATATATGAACTTGGGCCTACTGGAAATGATCGCAGGAGGACTGGCGTTATCGGCATGTTGACTTTGGGTTGTCTTTCATCGGTCCATGGATAATGTACACCTAGGGTATTGGTGGAACTTCACGAGGTATTTGTCCCGTAGGCAAGAGTACCTCATTTGGGAAAGGCCAAGGGGACCACGGCCGGATTTGATCAATTGCTACTGTTACTACTACTATTGTCAGCGTTGAAGCGCAGCGTTGCTTTGATTGCAGACTACTACTGCTGCTAGCACGAAGCAAGTTCAAAGACTTACTTCATCTCTCGTATGACCCCGACTGTATGATGACAGCCATAACTCTGAATGATCAATGACACTATCACAAGCACTACTTTCGGTCATGCCTGGTGTTTTTGCAACTCGCTTCGTACTGTTTTAATCCGTGCTTGTCGCCGTGCTGTGCTGTGCTGTACTCTCTTCACGTGGTGATGACGGATGCTCTTTTTCTCTCTTTTCCCCTGTGTCTTTTCCTCGTCTGTCGTGATTCCTCTGTTTCCTTCTCCTAACCCTCATTTCTCTACTGCTGCTGCCGCTGTCCTTCCCCTCCTTCCCGTCGTCGTTCTCGTTCTCGTCTTCTTCTCTTCCTTTCCAAAATCGCAGAATCCAGAAACACCGAACAAGTATTCGAAGAATCGAATTTTCGAGGTTCTTCTTTTTCTTTTTCTTCTTTCTTTTTGCCTTTTTTCTTGCTCTTGTGATTGGGAGGGAGTTCGAATGTCATCATGTTATTGTTATTCTTGTTATTATTGGTGTTGGTGTCAGATTTCCGAGCAGGAGGAGGTGGGTGGAGCGTGAGGAGTTTGGTTGGCATTTTCCTTTTTTTGTTCTGACGAGAGAGTGCGGAGAAGGAGGGGGGTGGATGTGAAAGCAGTACTGTTTCGTATGCTGTGGTGGGAATTGAAATTTTTGCGTTGATGGTTTAGTACAGAGTACAGCGTACAGAGTAGTCAGGTATGTAGACAGATAGATAGATAGTATGCAGTGGCAAGGGTTAAAGGTAAGGTCAGCGCGTTAGATACCTTAGGCTTAGGGTAAGCTAAGGTAGTTTGCCGTTGCTGACTCAGCATTCCTTTCGCCTATATAGGTATAGGTAGGTAATGTACCTTACTACCTCCTACAAGGATATTCCTCTATTTTGTTTCAGAAAAATCTCTCTCGACAACATACATACAGTCATACATATATATACAAGTGAATATAGCCGGATGACGATAACGATGCTGACGATAAAGAAGAACGATGTAGTTTTTGCAGGGAACATCAACAAGGCTTCAGAACTTCCTCCTAACTAGATGAAAAAAACAAAAAAGAAAAGGAATACGAGAATAAGGTAAGAGTAAGTAAGTGTCCACCGGTCCGGGTAGCCAGCCAAATAACCAACTAACCAATTATTCGGTTTATTCAGTCTGTGGCTTATGGTATTTGAGACTGCAGATATGGTCTTTTTTTTTCTTTATCTTTCTCTCCCTTTGCTGCACGGACGATTCTGCCATGCATCTTTGGTTGGTCCCATCGTTCCAAGAATCACGAGGCTAAAGCAAAACTGTATCAACAGGGAAAGGGGAAGGGGGGGGGGGGGGGCTATGAAATCGGGGTTTGACGGCGTAGAATGGAACGACGGAGGAATAATCCGGCCAAAGGTTTCGCGTTGGGTTCAGTAGATAGATATATATCTTACATGCATGATAAATAATAATATCGATAGAGAATGGGAATAGCCGCCGCCCCTTTACCTAACTTTTGAGGAGTAGCGATTCCTTCTATCCCTCTTGAGTAATGCAGATGCAGATGCAGACGCAAAATAGTCCCAAAAATTGATGTTTTTTTTTTCGGCGTCCTCGAAAGCCACTGGGGAAATTCTTTTCTAGAAAGTCTATGAAACTCTAGCATATCATCGTCAGCGGATGCAATTTTTTTTTCGTTCCAAAAGTGATGGCGTACCTTCTGCCCTGCTTGCTGGGGTGGTGATTTCCTTTTCTCCAATTTTGAACGATGACATTTATTGGACCGAAGCATGACACGTGAGTCAGGAGACCAACCACAAAGGCGCTTTTTTTTCATTCATCGTCGCGCGTGCTGAAGGTGGCGTTGAGATTCCATCATATCAATCAAGCCAGCCAGCCAGCCAGCCAGTAGTACATATCTCCCTCAGCCTTTGAGGCGATCGTAAGAGACCCACGACGAGGGCTGCGATGATGGGCTTTTATAGATTTATCGATCGATTGTTTTCATCCACAGTCCTGTGCTTGTGCGAGAAATTCTCATCATCATCCTCCTCCTCATCCTCATCCTCATCATCGATCACATTTTCACATCTTTCCTCGCAGTAGCAGCAGCAGCAGCAGCACCACCACCACCACCATTCTCTCGATTCTTCCCCATTTCGCTACCAAGAGAAGTTTTCCTCATTTTTGCCCCCCGGTGATCCCGCAGAGATTTTTCCTTTTCTTCCTTTTCTTCTTCTGCTTCTGGATATCCGCCACTTTTCTCATTTTGATTGTGATGATTCTTGTGGACGGAAGAGGAAGAAGCAAAAGGCAATGAAGCCGGCGGTAGAGGAGGAATCTGACGCGGTTGGTCGTGTGTTCCCTTGGTGGATGTTGATGATGATGGTGTTGAGGATGTTGATGTTGATGATGTTGATGGTGTTGATGATGATGACAACAGGACCGGCGTGAGAGCGAACAGAGGATTTCCGACCCAATATAGTCTTCGGGGAGGCATGTTATTGTTGCTATTGTTATTGTTGTTGTCCGGCCTTCCACCATCCTGCTGCTGCTGCTGCCGCTGCTTTTTCGTGGGGTGGTGTTGTTGTTGTTTCTGTTGTTCAACCGTCGGAGTCCGCTTCGAGGTCTCCTGAGCGGCGTTGTTTGCCATCGCCACGGATTGTCGTGTAGACTTGACATGTGGTACCTGGTGGTAGTGGTGGTGGTGGTGATGGTGGTTGTGATGCACTCGCCTTGTCAGACTTGACCATGGAACGCGGGCGACTGAAATTTTTTTCTTCTTGGGGGAGGGTTGTGTAGCAAGGATATATTTGATTTCCTCGAAATGGAGTGGAGAGAAGAAAGGATATGTTCCTCTCGAACGCTCCCAAGCTCGATGCGTTTGAAGTTATGATGCCGGCGGGGAGGGAGGGCACCAAGAACGATGGAGGTGTGTTCGAAATTGTGGCATGATGATGTGTATGAGACAGAGGCGACCCGGCCATATGTGCGATCTTTTTCTTGATTTGTTGTAACAGCATGATGACAGGGCTCTGCATTTAGGCGCTTCTTTTTGGGCACCCGGTTATGAGCATCCCCGGACCGTCTGCCAGCCAACAATAGCACATAATTACAACCTTAAGAGAGGTGAGCCACGCATCACTCGTGTCAGTACTGACTTTGCACTAACGTACCAACTGTGTGAAGGACCAACAACGACAGTGACCTGCCTGAGGGTCTGTCTGGCTGGCCTCGTTCGAGTGTCGACTTAGTACCGCGATGAGAACGAGTCGTTTTCGATCAAAAGACCAGCCCTGGGCGTTCCTTGCTCACTAAGGTAACAGGAATGCAGATTCGACCGTATTGTGGAAGCACGTTCTTTTGGCAAAAAAATGCTAGCGAAGAGGTAGCAGTAGCCTTTGAGCAATAGCTTACCCTCGACACATCAGACTTGGGGGAATTTTAAAGTCCGCGCAGCACTGTGGCGCTTGCGTCCGCAGTTTCCAACACTCTCTTCGCTGGTTGCTTTCAATAATAACGATTCCTGGTGTCTCGTGCGTTCTTCCTGGGCGTTTCAACGATAGGGATGTTAGTTTTTCGGAACCACATGATCAATCCTGCTTAATGCTGCAATGCAGTAGTCAGGAGAGCTTAAATACTGAAGACTGCGATAATAGACAGTTCGAGGGGAAAGGTTATTATTGAGGAGCTCGGCGGCTTCACCAGCTGGAAAGACATATAGTCGGCGCATGATGTAGCAGTATGATCTCTTCACTAGGTTCTAGTCATTTTTCGCCCGATATTCTTCCTGCGGACAGGTCGAGGGGCGCCAGCCAGCCAGCCAGCAGAGTAATGAGTGACTGGTGATCAGTGATCACGAGTATCCTGCGATACCAGACTGCGAGGTTTCCAGGCATCTGGTAGCTTTGACAACGTCAGAGCGTGGTTGACACCAGGCTCAGAGTGGCTGACAAGGTCTGACAACACGGTATGCTCCGCGTGCGGTCGTGGCCAAGCTGTGGGTGTGGACCGTGTGGTCACTTTGGACGAGTAATGTGGTGGCCGTGCTGCTTGTTCACTCACTTTTGCTGCCGGCGAGAACCGTCTATGAATCAAGGTTCGAGCGACGGCCTCTCTTCCGCCTTGAAGTGTAATGCGTGGGGGGTAAAACGCGAGCCCTTCAGGTCTATTGATTTGCTGCAATCCTGGAAAATCTGCCAAGACTCACGGAAGATACCCGGGATACGTCTGCAGTCCGAGAATGGAAGACGTGGTAACGTCTGCTCGCACTGCTTGCCGCAATAGTCATTTCGTGCAAGCACTGCCAGGGTCAGAGCAGCTCGGTCAAACGCCTTGCTGAAGCTGGCGGCGGAGCGGAGGACATATGATCGTTCGCCATGTCCTCACGGTCGTGGGCGCGACAGGACGACGACAGATCCATAGTGTCGACGGTACTGTCATCCCTCGGACCTCGTCGCGGTGGAGCAGTGGTCAATATAGGTTGATGAGCCCGAAGGCCCCGGGAGAAAAGTAGTGGTCTCATGCCCCAATGTAGCTGTTCTGCCTGTGCTGCTGGAAGTCTAAATGTCTCCGACGGTGTGGAAACTCGATGCGTGTCCTGGTCGGTGCTGCAGGAGAAAGCATGTCGACAGGCATATTGTGTGATCGTACAGCAGCAGGCCAGCAGCAGTACAGTGTGGCAGCAGCCGCAGCCGGATAATGGAGAGCAGATGAAGGTCAAAGGGGGAAAATAAAGGAGGCCAGCAACCCCGAAACAGACTCGCTATAGATGGCTGTATCGTAGGCTGCTCATGAGATCATCATCATCATCACGTGTCAAATGTGGCAGGTGAAGTCGGCATTTCGAGTCGACCAAGAGGATCTGGAGCGATTTCTCATTGGACAAGGGGCTTTCAGGGGTGAGCCCTGAGTGTATTGCGTACCCCTGAACGCTGACGAGGCTTGGTCCCATAGAAGCAAATTCGACGCGAATAGCCGCAAGGCTCCTCCCGGCTGTGCTCTGCTAGCGTTATCCGCATTATGCTTGGCGACCGACGCTAGTGGTCCGCTGATCGGAGTGCGTGATTCTGCTCCAGTGCTCCGCTTGTTGCTGCTCTTGGATTGTCCTTGGGCCTCCCTCTCACCAAGGAGAGGACAGCAGGGACAGCAGGGACAGGACAGCAAGACCAAGACGGCGGTGCTTGCGGGCGGCTCACTTATCCCATAAACTATGCTGACTGTCTTTCGATCTGGCCCTCCCGCCCCTGCCCATCATATTGGCACAACGAAACTGCATCCGATCGAGTGATCGACCAGCGTAAACCAGACACCACCACAACATATACCCGGAACCGGAAAGATCGTACGTACGGAGGGCAACGCATTAGACTCCTCGATGGTATTACGGAGCACTTCTCGCATCGACAGCTTGCTGCCCACCCGGAGAGAGACTTTTTCTGTGCATTCTGGACACGATGCAGACGGGCAAGCACGGTGTCATTGTCTTGAATCCTGGTAAAAGGCCATCGCTGCATCCTCGGAGTAAGTCAAAGCCAGAACCAGACGACCTACAAGAGCTACCGGAAAGCAATGATCCTGCAGTCATCCGTAAGATTGTGCGGCGGCAAGCAGCTTTGGCATCGGCGGGACGACGCAAGGCCACCATCGCAGCGACGCACCAGAAGCGCTCCAGCGCACATCGTCGCCAGTATGAGCCCTCCTCGGTCGCAGTGTCGGCGCATGAGCCGAACACCAAGTACGGACAGATCGAGGCCTCTCTCCCGCAAATAACCAGTCCCGCTGCATTCGCCATCGCCTGTGGACAATTCGACCCGTTTCGAACGCAACCGATAGATTTCGACTCAATCAAAGACTCGAATGTGCTATTTTCACTTTTCAAGGTTTTCATGGGCCATGTCGCTCCCCTACTGGATCTACGACTGCCCACGCAGGACGATCGCCGCTACGGCCGCCATTATTCATGGCAAAAAGAACTCCCGCAAATGGCGCTGGCCAGCCCCGCATGCTTTTGGTCCCTGATGCTGGCGGCTGCTGCCCAGGTGGGCTCGAAGATGGGCAGCGCCTCTTCGGCACAGATCATGGTACTGAAGTTCCGACACATGGCGATTAAAAGTATCAACAAGAGGCTCGACGCCTCCTCGGCCGGCTTCCACAACGATTTCGGCCTGCTGATAGGGATCGCGGTCCTGGGCAGTTGGGAGCACTGGTTTGGGTCGCGGGAAGCGTGTCAGGCACACTGTGACGGACTCCGACTGTTGCAGCCGCACTTCAAAGATCACGAGCAACCACACGATCTCAAGGGCCAGATTATGACCTTTGCCAACACCTTTGGCACCAAGACCGGCGTGGAACAGCCAGGGCCGACGTATTCGCCGGAGCTTCCCAGGATCGTCGAGCTGGAGGCGGAGACGAATGCGGGATTTGCATGGACGGCAGGGAGGACGTATTTGGATCAGCGGTTGGTGCGCAGCTGTCAAGCGGTACTCAAGGTCGAGAAGATGCCCCCTGGCCCCGACCGAGCACGGACTCTTCGGGAACTCGCCTCGACGGTGCTCAGCTTCAACACCAAGCCACGCCTGAAAGATGTCCTCACCGAGTCGGACTACTGGTCGCGGGACAAGGACGGCGAGCGGATCAACCTCGAAGTCCACATCATCCTGCAAGCTGCGGGAGTGAGTCTGGTGACATTCCTGGCCAGTAGCGCGGAAGAGGCGGGGACAAAGGATATCGATATGTGTGGTATGTGCGAGGAGGTGACGGATCTGTCCCGAAGCGTCGTGTGTTTGCCGGTGTACGACCAAATCCTGCTCTGGGCACTGGTGACCATCTTTGCATTGAGCGATCAGGTGCCGGAGAACGGCCTCGAGGTGGTGGGGACAGTGATGCAGCGACTCCAGGTGCATCACTTGCCTTTCGATGCGATGGAAACGTACATGGAAGCGTTCGTGTTCCTCGAGACCGCTCGCGATAAGTACCGTCGACTGTTGGCCATGGTCGCCATCCCGCCATCACCTGATACAGATCTGAAGCCCGCTCACGAGCCGAACCCGAATTGCCAGACACAGTAAACAGTCTCATATCAGAAAAGAAGCCGCCGGCCAGACCGAGAGTAAGGTACATGTAGTTACGCACGCATCAGTCCAACGAGAATGTCCGACACACACAAACACACACGCACGCACACACACATACACGCACGCACGCACGCACGCACACGCACACGCACACGCACATGATGAGGAAAGCCTCCCGCGAGCACGCTCTGGCTTTTTTGTTGGTTTTCTTCTTCTTTACACCAAAAACAGCTGGATAGTCACGGCAGAATTCCAACAGCAAATGTATTCGCCTGGAGCGATCGGGGTTCTTGCTGACACACGCGATGAATCAGGCTGTGCATCCATAATTCGTCTTTTCTCTTCTGGCAGGTCATGCACATTACAACATGAAATTTCAGGTTTTCAACAAAAAGAACAAAAAAAGAACAAAAAAAAAGGACAACAATGCCAACAACAACAAAGGCACAAGCCATGAGCAACGAAATTACCCAGATCCACGAGTTCCAGGAGGGGCAGGATGGCGGTGGTTGGGGATGGAAGTAGTATCGCGCGCACATTGTTGATTTTTCCCTTCTTTCATCAACATGTACACAACTTCATAGCTGTATAACGAAGAGACAGTCGTGTGCCACCCAGAGGAGAGGGAGAGAGAGAATACCAAAAAACAACTTCCGGGTTCACATGGTCTCCAGCAGTACTGTGCTGTTTCTGTGCAAGTAGCACGCACCTGCGAGTAGTGAGTATTATATAACCATATTTCTTCATATTTTTTTTTTTTTCTTCTCCCCAAACTCTCTTCTCCCCCTCCCCCAAGGCAAAAAATCGGCGCCGAAGAGAGAGAGAGAGGGAGGGAGAAAGGGAGCGGGAGGGAGGATTGAGAGGACAATTCCTTGGCGTTCCCGTGGATTCCCCTCTTGTGCATAAAAAAGCGCACCTTGGCGATGGTGGCTGTGAGATCGGATTCCGCCGATGCAGTAGTCAGGTAGTAGTAGACTAGTAGACTAGTAGTAAGAAGACTAGATAGTACCTAGATTGCTGAAGCCCATTGGCATCCATGGCATAAGAAGAAGAATAAGAAGAATATCTTAGCCTCCCTCGGCTCGGTGGCTTGGCGTTTTGGTATAGGTCTGTCGTACCTAGTACTGTAGCTTCGGGGACTAGTTGGGATGTGTGATGATGGTGATGATGATGATGATGTTGATGTGGATGATAATGATGTGAAGGTGCGCGATGGAGGAAAGGCGGAGACCAAACCGAGCGAGCCCACTTGGCAGGTCATGTCTTGGCGTTTCCGATAGAGGTTAGTAGGTATACGATATCATACCTAAGGTAGGTATTAAAATAAAAGTATTATATCGGTATTCTTTTCCATTCATATGCAATTCATTCATTCGAATCATTCCTTGGTGTATCCAATCTAATCGCTAGACTAAATGTAGGTGCTAGACCAGTTTTATAGCGATGAAAGGCGATACGCGGCTGCAGTAGTACCTCCTAGGAATGTACTGTACATGAAAATCTATCGGCGCGATCACATACATACCAAGATGGAATCTTCCAATCAATCAGGTAGGTAGTTACCTAGGTAAGGACCGTAAGGCAAGGTAGACTGGTAGATTCAGCAAGGAAAAATCATTATAATATCTCGCTATTCTCCGAGAGACGCTCAAACGCGTGCACAAAGGACTCAAACGAATCCGCAAACCCCGTCCAGCCGAATTTCCGCGCTTTATTCATACTCAATGTCGTAGACCAAGTGCGTTGAAACAGTGCATCCAATGTACTCCAACAACCTGCTTCGAAGCTCGCTTTGGCTTCTGGGATACCTGCTTCGTCACACATTCTCTCCCATACGGACTTTTTATCATCATCCTGTTGTGCCCAGTCAACAAGACGAAACTCTTGCTGCAATGGGAATACTTTTTTTCTTCCTCCTCCTCCTCCTCCTATGATTTCGGGCTCAGTCAGTCGAAAGTGCTGGTCTGGAGTGGCATATGCGCCGAAATAGGCAGCTAAGCGGGGCCACATGAATTGCCAAGTGAAATGGTCGCCATTGGCGAAATTGAAGGCCTCGTTGGCACATTCATCGGTCATGGAAATCCAGAGGGTGAATTGGGCCAGCAGGGCCGAGTCACTGAGGGCGGAGGAGGAACTTCCGTTCCAGTATCGCTGATTCGAGGGCATCCTGGCTTCTTCGGCCAGTTCTCGGGTGATGAGGAAGTACATGGCTAATGTCAAGGCTATGTTGTTGTTGCTGTTGTTGTTGTTGTTATTACGATGATGATGAGTAAGATTATTGTGATTGTTGTGATTGGTGCACAGCGGATCCGTTATGACAGTGCTGTTGCCGAGCGTAGTAATAGTAGTACTACTACTGGTGGTGGTACTAGGACTAGGACTACTAGTATCAACCATGATAGACTCTGGTCGGACAACATTCCAGGTCCATGCTTGGTTGGTCTGGAGCGTGGCGAGGAAATCTTCCTGGGCGTGTTGGAAATTGTCTTCGGGGTCGCCCCGTCTAGGGTCGTCCTCACGACAGGGTGTAGGCACGGGACAGAGATGCGAGCCGTAATACCTGCTGCTATCGGTGTGGATGAGCGTGCAGTTTGCCAAGCCTGGTGCCACGCAAGTCAAAGCGAGAAGGAAGTTCTCGAATAGAGCGGTATTCGCGCGGTTCAATATCACCGGATTGTCCTCATGGGCATAAGAGCAAAAGTAGGCGTGGGTCACGTCTGCACACGACTCGGTCATGTGCTCGATGAGTGCACGTGGACGTTCAGAGAAGTCGAGCTGTACAAAATGAACTCTTCCGGCATCATCACTACAGGTACCACTGTTGTTGTTGTTGTTGTTGTTGTTGTTGTTGTTGTTCGTCCTCGGCGCTCCAGGCTGGGATACCACCACGATTCGAGCCCACTCGTCTCGCGAACATCTGTGCTTCAAGAAGTCGAGCAAAGCGATCCCTGCAATGCTACTACCGTCGGTGATGAGCGCTGTTCTAGGCATGAAATCCGTGAGATTGGTAAAACAAAAAGTGTATGGATAATGGCAGCAGTCCAGGGCTTCCAGGACACAAGGTCAGGTAGGTAGATATTATTAGCCTGCCGCCGGGAACAGTGTCCGCCTATTCTTGTCCACCTTTCCAAGGAGTGTACGCAGACGGAGCAGGGTGTATGGGATGTTACACAGTCACACTTGAGAGTCATTTACTTGGTGAACCAACACAGTTCAATAGTTGATGACGAGTGCGGAGAGCAGTTGAGAACCATAGAAATGTGGAGAAAAGCTTGAGCTTGGAGCTTGCATGTTGTCTGAGGTAACCAGAAGTCTAGAACTCTCGTATTGCATGAGGAGAGTTTGTTCATATTGAGCCAAGTTGAGGACAGACAGAACTAGGTATCAGATTGTGCAAGAAGTAGTCTTAGGTGTTGCAGATTGATCTTGGCGGTAGTCTTTACAACACGAGTGCAGGAGCATCATCACGCGAAATGCTTCTTTTATGCAAAAGCCCGCGACCTGCCCACCAAGTTCGCCATCGTCTCTTTGCCCGCGTAGTATGTCAGCGCGCTTGATGGGTGGAATCCTTCCATCCGGGCATCAAGTAAGTCCCAACGTCGCCAGAGATCATACAGCCCAGCAGTAGGAACATTGGGAGCCAGCCAAGTCTTCAAAAGCTCTCTCACGCGCGGCTTGACGGCCTCCATTGCGGATGCTTTGGACTCGCCCTGATCGACTCGGAAGCGATATGATGTCCACATATAAATAATGTAATCGACGACCGCCTTTTCCATGTTGGACCTTGTGATATGCGTGCCATGTGGCCTCAGTAGTCTCTCAACCACCAACCTCACGGCAGTCTCATCGATCCCGGGAAACTGGTCTAGCACTGTTCGACGTGCATCGGCAAAAGCAGCTCGCTCTTTTTGAGACAGATGATGACGATGCTGTGCGCTGCCATTAATCTTTCGACCATTCTGGATCGCTTCGGAGAGAATGGAAGCAGGTACGATATAGCCTATGACGCCGTTTTGTCCCCGGTATGCGTCTATGACTTCGTAGAGGATGCGGCCGCGGGCCATGGTCGCGTCTCGAGCGTATTGCATAATCTCGGAGGGCTCTCTGCTGCTGAGGAACATGTGATCTGCTGGGTATTGTACATGGCGAGTAACGCGGATGACACGGCCGCCCTCGTCTGCGGCGGGAGGTATACGAGTGGCCATGCTCAGTGGCACAGTGGGCATCATTCTAGCGAGCTCATCACTTGCTTGACGAGCGTCGTCAAATGGCAAGGAGCGATGGCCATTGTTCTTTGTTATAGATACAAGTGTCCGCTTCCAGCCAGCATGAGATCTAGATGGGACGCACAGCCAACAATGACCTTCTCTTTGTGTGTCATGCTGCCGACCCTCTCAGAAGAACATCGATGGACTACCATACCATCTGCCACCAGAGCCAAGACTACTGTAGAAGGTAGCTAGTCTCCGCATGAGGGATATTTTGGTGCGGACGAGGTCAAGGGCGTACATACAGCCTGCGCAGACCACGCAAGGAATCAAACGTGGACGTCAGCTCGGTGAGACTGGTTGTATCAAGGGATGTAACTCCTCGTAATCGTATTCTTGCATGTGTAGGAGGTATCAGGTATGTAAGAGGAAGCCAGTTATGAGAGGAATCTAGGCAATATGGGAGAGATACCTGCTCTTGTGCACGTGAAACTTGGCAGCATGTCATGTGACTTTTGTCGTCACGGGATCACAACATCCGGTAGAACATCGGCTACATGTATATCATTGAAAGTTCATCTTCGATCTCTTCTCCAATAATATCCAAATCAACCAGGGAAGCAGGAGAATGCTGGGAAAAGGTGTAAACACAGAAAGACATGCCTCGAATGAGGGTTTAAGCGAACTGAGCAGGCCAGTTACCAGTGTCATCTGTACTGGTAGGCATCTCTCCAGAGCCAGAGCAGGGCCGGTCCAATAATCATCTTCTCAACAACCAGCTCGATTGAGGGGAAAGTCGCACCACTTCGCCAGATCAGAGGCGTCCAAGTACATACTGGGATAGGAAGAAGGAAGAAGGTTAGACCCCTCTACGGAGCCCACCTGGACCGCAACGACCGAGAGAAGACCAGGATTGAAGCATTCGCACGTGGGACGTATCGAGAAATGTATGGTCGGACCAAGAAGCCTGCAGGATGCACAACGGCTGCGGAGTATACAATGATGAGACCAAGTTCTGAAGCTTTCGGGGTAATCATGGAGAAATGCGATACAATAGGTGGTATCGCCGGTCCTTGTCAAACCTATCAAGCGGTTTGCTCCACGGCTGGATGGCAATAAGCTCGCCGATATCGTCAAACGGGCTCAGATGCATGAAAGGGCTCGAGGGACGGCGACCTAGAGTGATTGGCAACTTTACACGGCGGATTAGGGCTCAGGCAGTACGCAATCGTCTTGTGACAATCCCGGAAGAAGCTACCTATTCACTACTGTGACGGTGTGACCCAAGCAGAAGACCCTGCGTGTCACGGCGAGTCCCATCACAACAACACAGCTGGAATGATAGCTTGGAGCATAGTTGTGGGGAATGATGCTACTACCAGGGCAGGGGAAAAGATCCGTTGTCAGTCCTCTCTCTCCGTGATGTGGCTATTGGCTACGCTGCTTTGAGCAGGCTTGATCTACTACTTGGATAGCATCAAGGACGGAAATTCGTCGGAACCACCCTCAAGACCGCTGGACTTTACCAAAGTCACTAGCAAGGACGACGTGCAACGGCAACGACCGGTAGCCTTGAGCTATACAGCGACCAATCTGGAGATCTTTTCATTGCCTATGAAAAAGCTTCGAGGTCGCTAGAGCTTAGGCTCTCCTTTACTTGCCCCCTTCCGCATAAACTCGTCCAACACGTTCCGCGTGAGCACAGCCACATCATTGTCGTACGCCTTCCAGCCCAGGGAACAGTACCAGTTAATGCTGCCTACACTGAAGACAGCTCCACCGGCACTCGTCTCGTAGTAGACCATGTCACTACGCACCTTATCGCATACAGAAGCTGTGGTGTTGATCATGGGGAACATGGCCTCTTCGTTGAAGAGAGCAAAGCTATCATCGTGGTCATTCGCGGTGGCAAGGAGCACAGCATTGCTCGGCGTACCCAGGTCATAGTCCAAGCGATCAATCTCATCACCAGAAGCGCCGCCGCCGAAACCCTCACTGCCGACCAGGAGGTTGCCGGAAGAGTCCGGTTGGAGATCACGCCACAGCCAGGAGAACTCTTTCTGCTGCAGGACATGCTGATACACTCGGTATGGAACTCCGGGACCTGAGCCACAAGCATCGCTGCCGACGCCAAACATGACTTGCGCTGCTCTGCCGCGAGATCTCCAAAGCCCGCCATGTGCGCCATTGATCTGATGTATACGCTCGCCAGCCGGCAAAGTGATGGATCGGCATCCCTGATCACCCTTCCGGACTTCCATGCGATGTGGTCGCTCCGGATGGGTCTCCGAGCACCAGTAGAAGCCGTTTCCTCCCAAGTACATGACGGAGCCTCCGGTCTTGAGGTACTCTGCATATACGTCCAGCTCTGTGAGGCTCGGATACTCGGGATGTGAGCCGGTGATGAGCACGTTGTAGTGCTGTACTGCCGAGAAGCCTCGGAGGTGAAGGTCGTGTTCCGTCAGGACATCATAACCACCTTTGCCCAAATGTTTCTCGAGGAAGCCGAGCATGAGAAGATCGGCGGGAAACTCACGAGGTCGATGAAAGGCCCAGTTGATGTAGTCGGGACGCATGTTGAGGATGGGACGCTTGGCACTGGAGAAGACGCCCCCCGAGCCATCGTTATGGACGTCGTACATGCTGATGCCTAGATCCGACCTTCGATTCATGCGAGCAAAGTGTTTGTCCTTTCGCATGGACACGCCTCCCGCCAGCTCGAGGCGCGATGCACGGTCTTGATCGTACATGCGTTCATTGGCATATGCCAGATATGTGAAAGTCGGCATCACGAAGGCCACTGGAGCGCCACGACGAGTCGTCACTCGATCATGTTTTGGCGTGACGAAGAAGGTGATGATGTCTTCCGTTCCACTACTGGTGCCCTTCACTGCCACGCCATACGCGCCGGAGACGGCATCATCTGGGACGGTGACAGTAAAATCTGTGGGCCAATCTGCATCGTCGAGGTCGTCGTCATGAAAATGGATGGCGCCATATCCGTACTTGGCCTTTGTCCAGTCTGGTTCTGATCCATCCCAATCATGGCCTTTGACGGCTCGGGTTGGTGCATTCTTCAACTGTCCATGTCTGTTGGCGCCAGAAGTGTCCACAACCCGGTCCGAGTTGATGTCTTTGGCAAAGTCATATTGTGCCCAGAGTGAAAAGTCTCCTGCTGTCGAATGCTGAGTTTCCAGTGTGAAGGAGTCGAGCTTGCCACTGAAACAAGAATCGGGCTTGAGTGTGGCCTGTTGCTCGAAACCAAAGAAGCCCGCAGCTAGCGTGAGCGGCACATTTCCCGCGAACTTCACTTCGTTGATGGCACAATTCTCAAAGACTGAGCTTGCAGGTGCCGGTTCCACCAAGCGCGACACTGGTACAACTTGGAGGCGCACTTGTCTGCCTTTGATCGTGCAACTGATGCGTGACCATCGCCATCGACGCAGATGAATGCCCGTGTTTTGTCTTTGCACTGTACTGCCGTCCCCAACGATACAACATAGCTGACCAGAAGTGTCCAGGAATAGAGCAAACCCAGCCAAACTGTCGACATCCAAAGTCGAAACCAACGTCTGCAAATGCCGACACTCGGTCATCCACGGCTGTACGAAAAATCCCAAGCGAACACCCGATAATCGTCCTCCTGCCTCCATTACTGTGTTGTTCCCCTCCAGTGGCCAGCTATCGACAACAGCATAAGACCCAGGAGCCGCCAGCTTGAAAGAGCCATGTTGCTGCGTCTTACTGCTCTCAGGAATAATAATCTCGCTTCGTAGCGGTGGTGCTTCCGGGAGAGGCAGCAGTCCATTGATCAAACGGATCAAGCTCCAACGATATTCGGCGTCGGTAGAGGACACTTTGACATTTACCAAGTCTCCTGGTGACACGATCCATGGATCCGCATATCCGATAATCTCGTCCTCATCTGTAGTAGGCGCTATATCATCAGTGATAGGCTTTTGTGAGAGGTTCATGGTGTGGTGATTCTTCTTCTTCTTTTCCTCCATCAATCAGGCATGTACACTCATCAATTATTCTAGAAAGTCTGTCATCACAGAACGACCAGCACCTAGTGAATCAATATCGCCCGACGGCTGTCATCACTACCAGCCAGTGAAAGTGACGTGTGTATGTGTGTGTGTGTTTGTGTGTATGTCATAATATGCGATATCAAAAAAACCCCCAAAACCCGCCCTTCGCCCTTCGCCCACTGGCCGCAGGCACGCAGGGCACGCCCGCGAGCATATACCAGGTCTGCGATATGTAGATAGAAAGCTTTTCTCGATTTTTTTTTATCGGATTCGGTTCAATTCAATCCCCCCCCATTATCTGCCCGTCCCCCTCTCCAGCATCTGCCATGCAAGTAAATCTGACATGGGGGGTTAGGGTTAGGGGGGAGGGGGCATCTGGGAAGGTTTGTTTTTTTGATATCCAGCCAATCGCATATTGGAGATTTTGGGGACTGGGGATGGGATATCGATAGGCAGACTTTCCTTTTTGAGAAGAAGAAGCTACATGGCTTTGTCTCTCTCACATTTGACCAACAAGTGGTATGTAGAAGTAGTTGGAAGTAAAAAGGTATGTTTTTGGTATATGTCAGCAAGACTGTTGAACAGTAAAGTAAGTAGTAGACTAGGCGACGCCTGCCTGGTATTTTTTACTAGACGAGGGGGGGGAGGAGTAGGGGAATTGATAACTTCTAACCCATACAGAACAGGCCTTTATAAGCTACTACATGTCTATTCACTCACTCACTCCATCGATCGATTAATCAATCAATCAATACTTACTCCCAAACTATGGCGCCTGGACTCGGCCTCGCACATACCGACCCCACAAGCTACCACGAGAGCAAGAAGAAGTCGTTGCATCAAAATGGTGATGATGCCTCCGCCACACAGCGAAAATCGACCAAAGTCCCTGCTGTCCCGGTCTTGCAAAACGATTGCGAGGTAGAGGATGTTGTGAAGGCATTAAAGGTGTGATATATATATATACCTGTCATCATCAATTGTACACGAAAAGCATCCCGGGCTGACTCTTCTTCCCTCCTATTGTTGGGTGATGGTTATGATGCCAGATTGCAGGAGGTTGTATCATTAAAAACGCCGTTGCTCATGAACATCTCGATCAAATTGAAAGTATGTATAACCCAACCCTCACACCCTCTCCCCATTCAAAAAAGAAAAAAAAAAGAAAAAAAAAAATCATCTTCACTAACCCCCCCTTTTTCAAAAAACCCTTCCAGCCGATCTCCGCCCCTACCTCAACGCCGACATTCCCTGGGAAGGCGACTTCTTCCCCCCTCAAACCCGACGCTGCTACAACCTGATCCCCTCCTCCCTCACCTGCGCCACGCGCATCATCATGCACCCCCTCTACCAACGCGTGTGCTCGGCATTCCTCCGCACCACCAATTGGTTTTGGAGCGGCCATAAAAAAACCTACGCAACCTCTTTGCCGCAAATTATGAATACTGTGTGTTTTTCAATTGGACCGGGAGCGACAGCGCAGCCGTTGCATCGGGATGATTGGTGTTATCATGTTGTGGCGAGGAAAGTTGAGGTGTACCCCGAGGATTTGCAGAGGGATGTGGGAGTGGGGTTTTTTGTGGCGGGGAAGAAGGCGACGAGGGAGAATGGGTGTACGAGGTTTATTCCGGGGAGTCATTTGTGGGAGCATGAGAGGCAGCCGGAGGATGAGTTGTGTGCTTTTGCGGAGTTGGAGAAGGGTTGGTGTTTTTCTTTTTTTCTTTTTTCTTTCCCCTCTTTCTTTTTTCTCCTTTTTTTTTCTTTTTTTCTTCTCTCTCTCTCTCTCTCTCTTCTTTGCCCACGGGCTAATTTTTCCAGGTGACGGCTTCATCATGCTCGCATCCTGCTACCACGGAGGCGGAGCCAACACCACCACGGACGAAGAACGTCTCTTATATTCGTGCTTCATGACTCGCGGCTGGCTGCGACAAGAAGAAAATCACTATCTCAACATGGGCCTCGACAAGGTCAAAACGCTTCCTCGAGAGATTCAAGATATTTGCGGATATGCTCTCAGTGAGCCCTTTTTGGGTTGGGTCAATTCGACGACTCCGAGGGTAGTTTTGGATCCTAGTATTCAGGTATGTGCTCTTTTTCTTTTTTTCTTTTTTCTTTTACCTCTTTTCTTCTTTTTCGTATTGCACGCCAAATCGCACGATTCTGATTGCAAAAAAAACAACAACAGGGAAGTAAGGATATGGTATCTGATGCACCTGCATAATTAGATATTCTTCATGAATAAATAAGAACTCTCTCCTCTCTTCTCAATTCTGCATAAAATCTATCAAATTCTCCCATCCTCCCACCTATACCCAAACCTACCCTATCCAAGAAGATAATGAATCCGCACCAACCGCCCATGATACAACGTGGTATCCTCCAAATCCGCCAACACAGATCCCCACCACGTCTCATGATCATCTCCATGGCCCAAATCGCGAAGATTCCAAATCGTCGTGAGCAACTGCAACGTATCCGGAAAGAGTTGGTAGCGAGTCTTTGCGTACCAACATTTGCAATATGCTTCGACGTAGCGCCGTGAATACGCGTCGTTGGTTTCGGAGCCCGCGAGGAAAATCGGGAAGAGGAGTTGTTTGCTCATGACTGAGGTGGAGCGGCATGAGCGGGCGGCGTCGAGGGTTTGGCGGGCGAGAGAAAGGATTTTTGCTGAATGTTGGTGGTGGTAGTGTTGTTGTTGTTGTTGTCCGCCACCGCTGCTGGAGGGGAATACTCGTGCAATGTATAAACGAACAGCGAATTTCCAAGCCTGAATACACGCCGTCCGATCATGTTTATGCTGAATCATCTCATCCGTATCGACTTCATCACCAATTCTCAAATCCGGCAGCAAAAAGGAAGCAGAATCACTCAAATCCCGCTCAATTTCTCTCACTCTCCAATCATCAAACAACGCCCATTTCATCCCGACAATCCGATTCTGCGCCTGTGTAAGTTGCACAATTTCCACCAAAGCCGAAACCAAACTCCTAGGAATTCCCGTCAAATCTTCAAAATTCCATTCCTCGCACTCGCACCCGAGGACAAAGTCGTAATATTGCTGCGACAAGAAACCTCGCTGCCGAGAGAGGAGAGATATGGTGATGTCCCACCACACAAACATGGCGAGTTGGGCTTGTCGGCGTGGAGAGCGTGTCATTTGTGATATGCCACCGGCCCCTTCGACGATGGACATGACGTCGAGGATTAGACCTTGCCAGGGCCCTGCGCCTCGACACATGTGCTATTATATATGAGAAAAAAAAGACTTAGTAGTGATATCCCAAATATAAGTAAACAAAAAGTAAAAAATAAAAAACTCACCTCAAGAGTCACCAAAACCAACAGCGTATCCAAAAACTCCGACGAGCAAAAAGCCTCACCACCACCACCACTTTGTTTCCGTCCCTTACACGCCAATTCCCGTTCTCGTTTCGCCACATGTCGCAGCCAAAGCTGATTGGAAACCGGAGAGGGCGCTCGACTGAGATATTGGAGCGTAATAGCGACAATAGCATGCGTCTGGTGAATCGAGAGTAATGAAGGTGTGGTGTCGCAGCGGAAAGGGTTGGCGGGAAAATCGTGCGTGACAGGGATTTTGCAGAGTTGATTGCGGTCTTGGTGGGGGATTATTCAGTTAGTTAGTCGGTTTATATGTTTTGTTGTTGTTGGCGCACAAGATCTTTTCTGAAAAGAAAAAGGAAAATGGGGGGGGAGTAAGTGGGGAAAAGCAACGTACAGAGATCTAAGAGGCTACTGATTTCAAAGGGTTTGGTGAGGTTTGCATCTTGGTAAAATTGGGCATTCGGGGACCATCCATGAGTTGCTGATGCTGCTGCTGGCAATGAAGATGGCCCAGAAGACTTTTCACCGAGCGAGTTTGCGGATGCATTGGTAGTAGAAGTAGTAGTAGTGGTGATCAAACAGTCGGATACGTCCAGTACAGCAGGAGGAGGATGGGAAATTCCATTCGCAATATTCAGCGAAACGTCGTTGACCGAGGAGCCGGCAGCCATCAACTGTCCCTCATCGGCTTCACTCAGAGCAGACCACAGGGGAAAATCCTGAACCGCTGAATCTGTATCTTCCTCTGGTACGATGGGGTCAAAGGACGAGCTGTATGTCTCTGTGGGAGTGTTGATTGCGGACAACGAGATAGGTGTCTGCGAAACCTCTGAGGTATCGGATCGTTTCACACTGCTCGATTGTACACGACGTGGTCTGCTTCCTAGTATGGGCCGTTTTCGTCGTGAAGACGGTTCAATTCTCCAACGCAACGAGACGGGATAGCGGCACACTTCTGAGCTATCTGTACACGTCCTGCATCGATGGAGTTGTCGGTCGCATAACCGACTGTTTGCAGCACATGTGAAGCAGTCGTCCTTTTCAATGGCTCGAGGCATTTTCCACGACGGTCCGGTTGGGTTCGGGTTCGGTTCACCTCGCCGTGCGAGCTCAAGTGAATAATTCCGTGTCCTTTGGTGGGAAAAAGAGTCTGATCAAATCTTCGTCGGCTCAGAGCGTTTCGAAGATGGTGCTAACTATGAATCATGTTCACTTCACTTCACGTTGGCCACATGAAGTCACAGCGATTCCATTTCCCCCAGCCGCTTGGTCCCATCGTATCAGGCTTGGCGTGAGCCATCCCGATCCTAGTAGGACATAGAGTGTACTTGGGTCGGTATGTAGTTCAAACTTCCAGCACTCCCCCCTGACTGAGGCTGGCTCCCTGTCACAACCAACGACCAACGCTGAGACCCCGCTCCATCTCACATGCTTATCAGTAAGTGTCGGCATATTACTTGTCGCGAAGCAAAAAAAGTCAATATCATCCATCAATCAATGGCACAGATAAACATCATTGACCGCGCACGAGCTCTCCATCTTCGGATGAGGCAACAATGCTTATCGTGCCTCCATATCATCACCGTCGTTGTTGTAACTGGTGGTTCGCAGGGACTGTATCAACAATAACCCCTGTGTACTCTCGGTACTTCGCGCGCGCAATGATACAGCATCACAAACTACGGAAAACTCAATTAGGCCTGTGTTTCTGTGTGGTACTACTACTGTAGATCAGATACCAAATCTCATCGTGTCCTGGAGTGATTGAGATTCTGAAATATTTTGTCTCCTACACCTACCTGCCTGCACCTTTCTGTCACAGCGAACGAACATGGCAGCGAAACGGGCGCGCTTCTGCTTCGAACTCCCCGGCCGCGGGCTCAAGGACGATTCCAGTAGTAGTGATGAGTCCGAAGATCTTCGAATGCGAGGTGCCTCGAAAGTACGTGTGACATCCGTTGCCTCCCACGAGCCCCCAAATGATTTCCCACACAGCACTCCTAACGCTTTCCATTGAAGCTCCCGGATCCGTACCACATCTTCGGTCTCACGATTCCAGCCTACAGCCATCCTCGAATCCAAGCCTGCATGCTCGGCTGTGTACTCTTCATGACCGTGGGAATGTACAATGTGATCACATTCATCGGTGGCGCTGGTCAACAAACCGCCTGGCTCTCCGATGTAGCCAACATTGCCCTCTACTGCGTCTTCACCGTCTTCTGCTTGATCGCACCGGCATGTCTCAATTACTTTGGCCTCCAATGGACGCTCTGCTTTGGAGGTTTTGGCTATGCAGCCTATGCCGCCTCCCTTTGGTGCTACAACCACACGCAGAATTACCAATTCGTCATCTTCGGTGGTTCGTGGTGCGGCCTTTCTGCCGCTTTTCTCTGGTGTGCTGAGGGCACTGCAATCACGGCCTATGCTTCCGAGGAAAAGAAGGGCTTGTATGTGAGTATCTTCTGGACAATCTTCCAGTTTGGTGTCGTGATCGGTGCGGCGATTCCTGTGGCCCAAAATTGGAATGCCGGGACGAATAACGGGTCTAGAGTCAACGATGGGACCTACATGGGGATGATGGTCTTGATGCTCTGTGGGGCATTCCTGGGCTTGTTCCTTTGTCCATGGTGGAAGATTGTGAGAGAGGATGGGTCCAGAGTGGTCTTGAAGCAGGATCAGGAAAAATCGTTCAAAGAGCAGCTTGTCGCATCGGCTCTGGTCTTGAAGAAAAATTGGTGAGAGCACCACACACACACATCTTTACCCTCGCCTCAAGCTGATTCTTCGTCGCAGGTGGATCATCTTCTTCTGTCCTATGATGTGGGCAGTCAACTTTTATGTCATCTATCAGAACAACGACTTCAACGGCATCTACTTCACCGTCCGTGGTCGCGCGCTCAACACTTTCCTCTCCGGCGTTGTCCAGCTTATCGCACCCTGGATCTTGCGCATCTTCACCGACCTCCTGCCATTGCGTAGGAGGCAGCGAGCGTGGTGGGCGCTGGTCTACGTATTCATCGCCTTCAATGCCCTGTGGCTCGGCGGATACTGGATCATGAAGCGGACCCGGGGTGACTGGGATGAAGTGGAGCGTGTTGACATTTATGACCATGGATATGCCATTGCAGCTTTCGTGTTCGTCATGTACGGTTACATGGACTCCACGTATAACTGCTATTGCTACTGGTTCATCGGAGCCCTCAGCAATAAGACAGAAGAGGTGAAAAATCCTCAACAGGCGTCTTGTAGAATGCATGCTAACATTGACCAGCTTGCTGTCTTTTCAGCATTGTATCGCTTCCTGAACGCGGGATGCCAGATCGCTGCATATAGTCTTGACCTGGCCGGCTACTCCAAGGAGTTCATGTTTGGTTCAGCATGGGCGGTATGTGGTCATTTCTTATGGTAAGAACACTCTTCAAGAAGCCCTGCTAATGTCTGATCAGTTCTGTGCTGCTGGACCGATCTTTGTTTTGCCAGTCTTGAGATATTGGCTGAAAGATACCAATATGGACGACGGCCTGAGCGTTACCCATGGCGTGGTGGTTGACCACCAAGTGTCTGACAAGAAAGTCCCTGCGACGACCGCGGACGAAATTTCGAAAGAGCTCGCGTAGTACAGTTGCGGGAAGTAGATTCTTGACTGACTTAGTGTTACATCCATAAATCGAGTTAGAACACCAAGATTTATCGATCCGCACTGCAGCATGCCAATGTATCTGATCAGCCAAATTGTGTGAGCTGCAAATCATCATCGATGAAACTCTCCAGCTGTGTAGAAGTGAAGCCGAGATCCGGCGAACAGTATAGCGAAGAAGCAGGAAGAAATGGCCCTCTTATGGCCGGTTTAGTCTTCCTGATCGCACTACTCACCCGAGAATTGCTGGATTCAAGTCTAGTTTGAGGGCGTGTGGTAGGCAACGTCGGGGGGAGCATTGACGGACGTGGCGTGAGCGTCGTCTTTGGTGTAGCTTGTCGGGATATGGAAGTCGGCGGCTTGGGATCGATCATCATTTCCATGTCTTCTTCTGTCAATTCGAGACTACCAGAGCTGAACGAACTGCCACTAGCGTTCGACGCTCTCCGCACTTCCCTCGTGCCAGCATCCAGCTCCCGCGCGATCTGTGAAGCACTTTCCAGGTCGTCGAAAAAGTCGCTCAAGTCGTCCTGCGCTTGTGACAGTGAGGAAACCTGTGCTTTACGCACAGCAGTACGCGGCGACGGTGGAGCTAGAGGAATCTGAATTGACGTTGCCGGCTGCACTGGCTGCTGTACACATCCCGCAGCTTCATTGCAGGTCACAGCCGGACCTCCCAAGCTTCGGGCGATCTGACTGCAGCTGTCCAGATGGTCAAACAAGTCGCCAAAGTCTTCTTCCAGCTCGCGAGCAGGCTTTGTCTTGGCTGTTTGGACACTCGCACCGGGCAGTGGCGGCGGCGGCATCAGCATCGCAGCAGAAGGTTTTGACATTTGCGCTGCTGGGACGGACATCTGGACAGTGGCTGGTCCATCGCACGCGCCCAGAAGAGACTCGTCATCCAGGTCATCGTCGCCAAAGCCGTCCCGGTCATCGTTACCCCCCTGTCCGCTAGTCGTCGTCGTCGTCGTTGTCGTCGTCGTCGTCTTCGTCGTGGAGGTGGTGTTAGTTGCTGATTCCATGCCAAAAAAGGCGCCCAAGTGAAATTGGCTACTCTTGTACCCAAACCGATCACATCGTCGCTGCGTACCCAGCTGGACCTGCTGCTGCTGCCTGTGTGTTTCCGCGCGTTTCTCTCTTTCGCTTCGTAGCTTCGCCGCTGCCGCACGCCGCTTCTCTGCCTCTTGTGCGCGCTCTGCACGCTGCTCGAGCTCGATGGCACGTTCGAGTTGTCGTGCTTCGCGCTCCGAGAGAGTCGGTCGTCCGCGAGCCTTGAAGGACGCTTTGGCCTGTTTGATGGTCTGCTTCTTCACGGCATCAGGCATTATGCCATCTCGTCTCATCTCATGGTAATAGACAGCATCTTAGGTTGTTGACATCTTCTGACACTGTTCGTCATCCCCGCACTCGACAACACGACGACGCGCAGTCGCGTGTCAGGCTTCAGGCATTTCTTGGCAAACGCGTCAGGCAGCATGTAGGTAGTTCTACAGCAAGATATTGACCAGCTCTCATGTCCAAATCGCTTCCATCTCCCTTTCCCACCTGCTCTCTCTCCCTTTCACCCTCGTCCTCACCAACATCCCAAAGCGACCCTCTGTCCCACAACCCCCCACGTCCATGCAAGCAAGCAAGCGCGCGCGCAAGCAAGCGCTGTCAACAAAAAAAAAACCACCCACAACCGCTCTCTCCATCTTCGGTTTGCTACGCCAAGGATTAAAAAGGCGAGCTGCATTTTCGGCAGCGTCTAAATTATCAAAACCAGGTGCAACAACCAGAGTCGCCGAAGAGAGGATCTGCCTCAAGGACCAGGGGGGGGAGAAGAAAAGAAAAGAAAATACTTTAAAGATGCAGGTTACCGCACCGCTTGGACGGACATGTACATATATACATTCAACGAAGATAATTCCATTTTATGGTCTTTTTCTCCTCTTGTTTTTTTTTTCTTCTTTTTTTTCTTCTTTCTCTTTGTGCTACAATGGCCAAGAAAATGTTATTGGAACACTATCGCTGTGCAGGTGTGATCTTGGGCGGTGTGTGACGGCTACGTTTTCATTTAGGACGATGTATGTTGGTTGTCATAGTCTCTCCTGTCCGTATGGGAGAATTCATGAAGATTGAGGACCGAGAGAGTAAAAGGCGAATGCGGTTCTTGTGTAAAGGCTCACCAGCAAATTAGAGGACTATGTGAACTCCTGTTGTACATTTGCCACCTCTCCAAATGTCCATCCTGCACTCATTCGCGTTTTGTGTCCTTTTTCTTCTTTCTTTCTTTCCTTCTCCAAAGTCCCCCTTGACTGCGTGGCTACTCGTTCTATGCGTAATCATGACATGTCCTCCCTCCATTGGCCATTACAGTCCAGTTCCAACCGAAAAAGACTAGCTACCGTGTGATTGTTACAAAACAGTACGCCGATGTCTCGCTATTCAAACACTTTTGTAACCCCATTCGACCTGTCTGTGGTACCCTTGCGGGAGATGGTAGACCTCTATGCCTGGTCGTGATGATCGTGATGCTGTGGTTTCCTCCTCTTTTCACGCCGTGCTGGATAAGACGATTCTGTGATACATAAAGGCTTGCAAACAAACGCCGAATACCGCAATCCTGCATACACGGCCTGCCGAATTCCAGGAATCTTGTCCGAGAAAGGCTCAAAGTACAAAATACTGAGGTCGCAATTTCTCCAAAAGCAGCGCCCATCAGTCACACAATGCTGCAGATACATAGAAACGCGCGCTGATGAAGTCATCGCGAGTACTCGAACTGTGGAAGCGAAAATGTTAATCGCAGCCAGCAGGCAGTACCAGACTGCCCAAGGAAGTCAATGCCTGACATGTGGGCAGCGTGTGCGCTCAGGGTGGTGCGTACAATACCCCGATACCTAGGTAGTATTAGTAGCGTGCGTTAAGGTTCGAGACCGACATGCGGTGTGCCGTGGCGGCGCGTTGCTGCTGTTGATCCTGAGAAGACCTTCGGCGGAGCCCATCCACACTAGTTGCATGTTGAGGTTGCAGGTGTCGAAGATGAGTATAGCCTTGTTGTTGATCAGCCTGATTGATGTTCGTGCCCGCTGCATCCCGCCCGGAACTGAAGCTGTATAGGCTGGTGGAACCTTCTTGTGAGGAAGATGGTCGCCGTGAACCATCACCCACAGTCGGAAGAGCGGCGGCATATCGAACACTCGGGGGCGGCAGCATAGGTGCTCCGGTGGTCGAAGAGCTTGAAGTACTTGAAAAGCTCTGCGACATCGCCGAACCATCTGTTGGAGACATTTCCGGACTTCCTGCAGTACTGAATTGGTAGCCAAGTATGGGAGGTGCTCTATGCATGGATTCCGAATTAGATGAAGACATGACGGGATGACCTTGCGAGGTAGTCGTTGACAATCCGTTGCTGGATGCATTGCGAGAAACGGCAGGATTGGCCATAGACCAAGACATGCTGTTGCGACTGTACGTAGCACCTGGCTGAGCGCGAGTCTGTGGTTCGGTCAAGGATGTAAGCGGGCGAATCTGCGGCACTTCTGTGGAAGCATATGATGCTTGCTGCTGACTGTATGGCACCGGCAGTCGTCTCTCCTGCACAGTCTGCGTGGGGAGCGATGAGTGCAGAGAGCTCATATTGAGTGGCGAGAAACTATCGCCTGTGACGCTGGGCAATCGAGCCATCGATGTATTTGACGGATAGCCTGGGGCTGCGTGTAGATTACCAAAGCTGTACGCCGCGCCTGGCTCATAGTACATATGAGCGTTGACAGAAGAAGGTGCCATTGATTCTGGTATGTAAGGACGAAAACCTTCGGTGCCGTAGTTGCTTGGGATGGAATCGTGCCTTGGAGGTGCATTCGAGGCATAGGTATAGTCCTCGACCGGAGAAGTCTCGTACGACTCGTGTTCTGGATACGCCATGCGCGTGTGTAGCATTGGCAACGATGGACGGCTGTGGCTTGTTTGCTCCATGCTGCTGCTGCTGCTGTACGAGCTTGAGGACGCCTCCGAGGTGTACGGAGCTGAAATTGGTATGGAACTCGATGCGCTGGTGCTGCTGGTAGGCAGAGCTTCCACTCCAGGCATTGGCATTTCGCAACTGCCCACCTGCTCACCTGTCAGTCCAATGAAAGTTTCCGTCGTAGGTTGGCGAGCCATACACGAATGAAAGTGCACGACGACTTATCTGCCTGTGCTGAACGACAAGCTGAGCAGCCACTACCGTCGCCGGGATCCCCAGTGCATTTAATTTTGCGTCGCCGGCATCGAGAGCACTGCCGATGGTTAGCTCAGCTGCGTGAACTGAACTAGTAGCTATGTGAACCTACTGCAACTTGAATGCGACGGCGCGAATTGCTACCAGGTCCATTGTCTGGATTGTGCTCGTGTATTAGTGTACGCGCACCTGGGCGACCTGGGTATTCCGAGCGGAGTTCGTGGTGGGCTGAGTCATAATATGGATGATCGTAAGCGACTGATCGGCCATAGTAAACAGCACCAAGGGGGGCTCTGAAGTTTGATCGACCAAGGGAGTCGTATTCGCCGCCGTAGTATGACTGCGTCATCATCATCTTGTATACGCGTGAAGGCCTCGAAGCGACGATTGAGAGTCCCAGGAAGACACAAGGACGTGGACCCGTTAGTATTGAGGGACGATCGAGTGGTTGTGATGTAAGTCGCAAGAAACGAAGATCCAGAAGGAAGCCTGTCAGATCGACTCTAGGATATCCAGGGCGAGCAGCTGAGGAGGAGAAGAGCTGAGCCGAGAACCAAGAGTGACAGCTAGCAAACACTGCAATCTATCTCAGGAGATCCTGAGTCGGGAGGTCGTTTGTGTTATACAAAGAGACACAAGCAGACGTCCAACCAAGATCGAGAAAGGTAACCAGTCATCAGTGTTTTCGGTCGCAGCTGGGTTGGTTGGATATGCGACTCGCTCTCCAGACCAGTGCATTTGTAGCAGTGCAACTCCTCATCA
This sequence comes from Sphaerulina musiva SO2202, assembly GCF_000320565.1. NCBI lineage: Eukaryota > Fungi > Ascomycota > Dothideomycetes > Mycosphaerellales > Mycosphaerellaceae > Sphaerulina > Sphaerulina musiva. The sequence continues at coordinate 1,192,646 of NW_016017385.1, read as the reverse complement.
TTTCCTTGTGATTGTACGGTTATGTTCCTGGAAACAGCCCACAATTGGTCTAAGGTCTACGGGTAGTCGCAGAAAACGCAGTAAGGTACCCACTACAGCACGATCGTCGCCATTACCTGCATGTTTGTTCCCCTGGCAGAGGCGCAGATCTCCTCGAAAGGAATGCGTCGACCTGTACCTGCAGATTCTGGTGGAAGCCGTAGAGGCCCCACGTAGCCTGAGGTGACACGATAAGAGTGGGCTCTCTAACAGTGTTATGCTGGCTCCACAGTCAAGTTGCGTGAGATCAAATACCACAAAGTTTTCCGGCTCTGAAACATAGAATGCGCCTAGCCAGCCCAGGCTTCGATACACAGCGTGTTGCGCGTTACAGCTGTGTGAGCTGTCTGTCAACGATGAGAGTTAGCATTGCCACCTTGTTCTGATGTCTTCACAAGCCACGTGTAGTCAGTGTTGGCAAGTTTTCAGGTAGACTCAGGCATGATGGCGTTATCTGGGTCGAAGCGGCGCGCAATAGAGGATTGCGGGTCATGGCCCAATAGCTTGCTTGCCGCGGCTGGCCAAAAACTGTTCAGCCACACAACTAGAGAGAACCGCCATGCCGTCTGGTCGGCGATCATAAATTCAGCAGTCTGCGGTCATCTCCGCATGCAAAGTTGCCCGGTAGCCGTAGCCAGCAAGAGTGGCGCACTCACTGCACGTTGCCGGCCGTCTAACATCGCACGAGCGAGACTGTTCAAGCGATGTGAGGTGTTCGGGATCTGCCATGTCCCGCTCCGCTTGATGCAAGACACCTTGATTGAGCGCGGTACGACACAGTGTGGTGTTGGCTCTGAGGAATCCTGGATATCCGTCCGTGCACGTCTACAAAGGCAAGTATGTGGTGAATAGCGCAGTTGAAAGGAGGACAACGAATCCGCTGTCGGGGATCAGTATTTCGGAGGCGAAGGCGGCTGGGGAATACATCAAAACGGGATGTATCATGTATGCGGCGGATAGATGCTGCATGTCAGGCTCCATTGATGTCCGCCGAACGACATCTCAGCAGCACGGGATGTCTATTGTGACCTGTTTCAGATGGTCACCGTCTCGCGCCCAACAACATGACTACAGAGATATCCAGTCAGCAGATAACATGGCACTGCTGATCGATTGTGCGCAGTTCTGTAGGTGTAATGGGTACCTGCAGACCGCCAGCAACACCGCCTCAGAGACTGCACTCGCTGGCGGCGAGGCGGTCATCGCTACCAAGGCGATATTGACGGTGGCAGCAGAGGCGACTTGAGGCCTCAACAGAGAGGCGCTCTCTGACGCATCCCGACCGGCATCAGAACCAGCCTGCGGCCGAGAAGGATCGGCGTGCATATCGCGGGTTGTGAAAGTCGGGGGCGAATTCTGCTGAAGCGCAGCAGACGCGGAGAGCGGAGAACACGGCGAGAGCCCCGAAGAAGTAGTCGTCGGAGTGAAGTGGTGATATGATGCGGTATACGGTAGAAGCGAGGGTTGGTGCAATGTATTATGTGAAGTTCACTTGCGCTCCTTGCGTCGGCTGTAGCGCGAACTCAAAAGGCAGATACTCCCCGGACGGTCCTGCTCTTCCGAGTGCCCGCCCAGCCCTGCCGCGCGCGCCGCATTATTGTTGACATGACTCGCGTGAAAAAGAAGTGTCGAGACAGTCGAGATGTTGCACAAGCACAGACACAAGCACCACTTGCCACTCTGCCCGACCCTGCCGTATCACCTTCGCCTACAGCCTATTTGACATTATTGGCGGAATACACACGTGACACATGGCGAGAGCGGAGTGGGATGTCAGCCTCAGGCAGAGAATCCCAGCTTGGCAATTGTAGCTTACCTAATCTCAGAACTTCAGGTACATGTACCTCCTGCTACCTAGGTACTTGGATAACACACACCTAGGACCCCCATCTTTCTTCTGTCCATCACCACCTCCTACTCATTGGAACCAACTTGGCAACAACGAGACGTCGTCGACCTACACGCGCCATGTCCGTGCTTCTCGAGACTTCTGCCGGCGACATCACCGTCGACTTGTTCGTCGACGATGCTCCGAAGTGCTGTGAAAAGTAAGTCGGCGCTGGATCCCACGTGTGCGTCGCGATGGCAGACGCTGGTGTCGATGTGCCTTGGCTGATCAGATGGCTAAGATATGGACTCACAGCTTCCTGAAGCTCTGCCAGATCAAATACTACAACTACTCGCCCATTTACAATGTCCTACCGAACTTCTCCTTCCAGACTGGTGATCCGATCGGCCCCGAGTCAAAGGATAGTGACGGTGGATGCGCCGTATGGGCACTCCCTGATGGCGGGACAAAGCGCCCATCGAGGTCCGATCGCGCGACGTTTAAGCCCGAGTTCTCGAGTAAGAGAAAGCACAAGGAGCGTGGCACGCTGAGCATGGCAACGACGCCCTCCAAGTCGAATCCCGACGAGCGCCTGGCGGGCAGCCAGTTTATAATAACTCTTGGCGATGGTCTAGAGGAGCTGGACGGCAAAGCAGCAGTCTTTGGAGAGGTCGTAGAGGGCTTCGATGCGCTAGAAAAGATCAATACCGCTTTCGTGGACTCCAAAGGCAGACCTCTGCAGGACATCAGACTTCTCCACACTGTCGTGCTGGACGATCCCTATGAAGATCCGCCGGGCCTCATAAAACCACCAGGTAGTCCGCTGCCATCTGATGAGCAACGAGCAACGGTGCGAATTGCCTATGACGAAGTTCTGAAGGACGACACAGATCCCGAGCAAATGGAAAAGCTGCGAAGAGAACGTGAAGCGCGTGCGCAGGCTCTTACGCTGGAGCTCATTGGAGATCTTCCGTTCGCTGATGTCACGCCACCTGAGCAGATACTGTTCGTCTGCAAATTGAACCCAGTAACACGAGATGAGGACTTGGAGCTTATATTCTCTCGATTTGGCAAAATCTTATCATGCGAAGTCATTCGCGACAAGAAGTCAGGCGATAGCTTACAGTATGCCTTCATCGAGTTCGCTAACAAGGAAGATTGCGAACGCGCCTACTTCAAAATGCAGGGTGTGCTCATTGACGATCACCGAATCCACGTGGACTTCTCGCAGAGTGTGTCCAAGATCGCGGATGACTGGCGAAGCAACACGAACTCGAAAACGGCGAGGTCTCGTGGGGGCTTCGGTGGCATTGACAGCCTACAGAAGAGGAAACAGTATCGTGAGGGCAGGGATGGTGGCAGTGGGCGGCACTACGATTATGTGTTTGATAAAAAGGAAAAGTCCAAACGTGAGCACACTGAGCGCGGCACCACCAGGCACAGATCCCGAAGTCGCAGTCCCAAGCGACAATCCAGAAATGAGGGCAGAAGTGATCGTGATCGTGGTGATGGCAGAAGATCCCGTAGCCGCGACAGGTATCGGGACCATCATTCTCGGCGGTAGTGCAATGGCCCGCTACAGAATCTAGTTCGCAGTGTTGGCCATTGGCGCACTCTGATGCTGCTGCTGAACTGTAGAGAAAGCACGTTTCAACTTCCTGTACCTTTCTCACGAAATCAAAGTTAGGTCTCCTCCGCGACTGGCTGCGTGCTTGTGATCGCACTCATTTGTACATCGATAGCCTGTATTGCCCCCCTGAGCTCAGCGATGCGCTCCAAACGCAGTCTTGGACTCCATACGAATTCACATCTGGGACGGCCATGCACAATCACGAAGTGACAGCCCTCTCAGCCTTGTAACTGTATTACAACAAAATCAATAAACTCCATCAACAGGTTTTTGGGGTCAATGCCCTCCATAAAAATGGACCGAATTTGAAACTACCTTACCTGTACCTTGTACCTTGTACCTTGTACATTTCTTACTTATAGCATTTGGTAGACAATAAGTATGTACCTACCTAAGGTACGCAATGAAAATCTCAGTGTCAACCCCCAAAAAAACGCCTTTACTTTTTATCTAGTCTAGACACGTACGTATGTAATTAGGTACGATTGATTCCCCTTTTTGATCCTCGCTGCTACTATGTACATGTTGATAGGTACCATATCATTGTAACGCTCACATACAACAACACATGGGTGTTATCAGGTACAGGTATCATTCGTCGTCGATGTCGTCGATGTCGTTGTCGTCGTCGTCGTCGTTTTTATAATCAACGTCATCATCTCATTCTTTTTCATCCACCCACCCACACACTCACACACACACAAAAGCAGTTTTTTCCGCTCTATCCCCCTAGTCTGTTGTCTTTGTTGCAACTTTTTATTTTCTCTCTCTCGATCGACTGTCTTGTCTGTCAGCAGCCGTGGAGGTTGAAATGTCCCTTTTTCCCTTTTTCTCCTCTTCTCCTCTCCTCACTGTACAGGATCATGATATGTGAAAACTTCATCTCCCGCAACTCCCGGTGCACTCCAATAGCTCACTCCAGCCTCCTCATCATAGCTATCGAAGCTATTCGCCAACCGTTTGCCTCCACCTCCAGGTAAATCCACCACAAACGAAGGCGTCATGAATCCCGCAATCGTTCCGCGAAGATGTTTTTCCAGATGCAAAATGGTCGACAAGGGAGTTCGCAAATCTTCGACGCCGCGAATCATGTCGGATTGATAGACATAGTACGGTTGAATGTTCAAATCGGCGAGTTTGCGAATCAGCGCGGACATGGTGGCGAGGTCGTCATTGACGCCTTTGAGGAGGACGGTTTGGTTCCGTACTGTCACTCCGCGCTCAAAGAGATATCGGGCTGCTCGTTCGGTGGTCCAGGTGATTTCCTGCGGATTGTTGAAATGTGTGTGCATTGCGACTTGCTTTCCAATCGAGCGACCGAGGTTGCTGAGTCCAACGAACGCGTCTGTCCAGCTATCGTCGCGATCGAAGATTCTCATGGGACAGGCTGCGAGGCCTTTGGATGCAAAGCGGATCCGCTGGACATGTGGAATCTGCAGTAATCGCTTTCCGACCATGTGGAGTTGTTCGGGCTGGAGGTAATAGGAATCTCCTCCCGAGACTACGACGTCCTGTATTGCAGGAGTGCGATCGATGTACTGGAACATGGCCTCCCATCTTTTGCGCGTGGGCTTTTGCGATGCTTTGATGACAGATTCGGTATTGTTTCCTACCGCGTACGATCTTGTGCAGAATCGGCAATAGACAGGGCACACGCTGGTTGCTATTTTGCCAGTCAGCCATCAACGAGAGCATCAGGACTGTGCTCACCCACCGAGAAACAACACCTTGTCGGGATATCGATGGACAAGACCTGGGACAGGCGAGTCATCCTCCTCGTGGAGAGAGTCCAGCTCAAGCGCTGGGTGATCTTCCCTTCTGGTGGATCGCAGAGGAATGAATTGCCTCCGAATGGGATCTTCCAATGGATTGCACCAGTCAGCAACACTCAGCATGTGCGGTGTCAAGCGGACCGACATTGGAGCCACCTTCATGCCTCCCTCGACATCTGCAAGAAAGTCCTCGCGCGTTCGGATATGGGACCATGCTGACTGGACATGCGGGGAGTGTGGTATGCGCTCCGGAAGAACGCCTTCGAGGAATCTGAGAAGCTTGTCCTTCCGATCGATGGTGTTGCTCGTCTGGAAAAGCACATGTCGTCAATACACGTGCGGCGTCAGTAATCGCTCGGTTGCACAACATGGACTTGCCTGCCAGCGGTAGCTCAAAAAGTCTTCCTCCGAGACATCTTTCCACATCCGGATGTGTTGCCAGTAAGCCAGATGGCGTCTTCGCGGAGGCTCTGGGGCAAACGATACGGGCCGGAGTGCAGAAACATCAGATGGCACAAAGACATGCTCGTAGCTCCGATCAATGATCCCTGCCTGAGTGGTGAAAGGTCCAGATTGGCTCGATGGTCTCGCCATTGGCCTCGGTCGTGGTCCAACGAAGAGGCACGTCGCCCTCAGATGATCCACCGTACATCGCGAACGGAGCATCGAGAGAGCCATGGTTACCACTGCTGGTTGGGAGGTCGTGGGCTCATAATAATAAGAGTAGAGAGGTAGGAAGCATCAAAGGCGGCCCTGAGTCCTGAAAAACAACCCCGTGGTTCACCGGGCCCTCCCTCACGCGTATTGTCCAGATCTGTGCATGATCCACCTTGTTATGCATGGATGATGCTCGTGTGATAGAATCGACAAGTGCGCAAGAGGGTGGGCGAGAGGTCACCGGGAGCCCTGGTCAGGTATGTATATCTAGATGTATCTGTATTGCATTTGCAGCTCCCGCAAGTCCCGCATACAGTCCGTAAAGCAAGCGTCGACACGCCGGCCGTTACCTCTCGTAGCTTCGTCGACGTAAAAGTTGGTTATACTCTCTCCTAGTGGCTTCCTGTCGCGGCAAGTGCGCCTCCATAGTGCAAAGGACCGTTTAGTGCCATACCGATATGTACTCGACCCCCCTCGATTGCTGTACGTGCTGCACCGCCTGCGTCGTCCGTGCTCAACGTATGTAACCCTCGCGTGAATCGTGATCGATGATCAAGACAGTTGGTAACTTCGTCCCTGCTTGTTCAACCTGATCATTGATGGACGTAGCAAAGCCAGCGATAAAGCTGAGCTTTCGTTCACCCCGTACCCTTCTACTGAAGCAGTTAGAGTCCGTGACCGTAGCCGCATCTTTCTCGCCCTCTGGACTAGGCGCATTTGTCGTTATAGAAAGAATAAGAAGTACCTTACCATATGCTCGCTCCTGTGGCCAGCGAGCTGCCTCGCGTGGCCCGGGGCTTTTACCTGTCTTCACGCCTCGTCATCATTTCCTCTTTTTGCTCCCCATTTCCTCTTCGGTCGATGCATAGGTGTAGTTTATTCTGCGTAAGCGCACTCCCGCCTGCCTTGGCCTCAAAGACAGATCTGTGTACTAAACCAATTCCAGTAAGATGTCGGTGTGTACCTCTAGCCATAACGGGTAACCCGTAGCTGATACATATGGGGTAAGCGAAAAAAGTGTTCGACAGCCACTGTAAAGATGGTACAACATGTATTTATCAAGACCCCCGGCGTTCTCCATTCGGAGTTGCGTCTCCTGATCAATCACACGCATTCCGTAACGATCACTGTGCAGCACTGCAGCTGCGCTATGGGAGCCATGACATACGGTGGATACGAAGCGCTAGAATGCCGGGCAAAACAGATGAAATATCGAGAAGAGAAGAAAGAATACAGCTCGGTTCCAGCCGATGTCGCAAGGCTATGCGCCAGTAGGCCTAGTTGCGTGCGCACTGCGCACATGCATGCGGTTTGCGTCACTGAGCAGTGAGGTGTGCGGCAACATGCAAGCTACCGCAGCGACCGCGAGCCGCGAAAGTCTTTTTCTACCACGAACATGTACCTCCCAGCACCCATAGAGCTCCCAGCCTCTATGGGACAGACAGTGCATGCCCTCGGGACCTGGTCTGTATGTTTTCCAGGTGGTCGCCTGCTAGTGTCCTGGAATGGCAATAATGACCAGACATGTGTCGGTGTCTATCATGTTTGCCTCTGGACGCCCCTCACAGCAGCCAGCATCCAAGGTTCATGCAGGCGTGTGTTGGCCTCGTGGCGCCGATGCTGATAGCTTGATACCTCCGTCCTCCGTTGCGCTTGTCGACGGGGCTTCACAGTCAACAGAAATCCTTCCTGGACGACTGAGACAAGCCTGGTGTATTGCTGACAAACCGCGTCTCGTCACATTGACCTGTCTTGTGTTTCGGGGCACTATCACGACTAAAAGTCCTGTGACTACTGACGTGCAGTTGATCATCCAGCTCCGAGAGTTTCGGTTCTGCCCGCGCTCCGATGTCTCTCTACCTCCTACATACCTCCTACAGCTTCTTCTTCTCTCTCACAAGCATGGCGCGATAATGAGACGAATACTTGGAACCGCCATGCTGTCAACATTGTGCTTGACCTTCTCTCTGCGCCAGAGGCAACGGCGAGAATTGAAGGACATGTACCATTGCCCTCGCTTTCGCGCCCGTGGAGACTACATTTCTATTCTTTTCTTTCTACTTCTGGTAAGCGCGAGACTCCGCCTTTCGAAGGCGCCAGAGCTGCATGCTCACTGAGTCCGGCGCATTAGTAGCGAGCAGGAACAGGAAGCCGGTAGTGCGAGGGAAAAATCGTCCGTCTAGGCACGGGGCGCTCGATTTCTTTTTCCCTCTTCGCTGTGCCGTGCCCGGAGGAGGAGGGTGTGGTATTGTACCTAAGTAGCCGTAGGTACCTCCTATCTAGGTAGGTATGCCTTGTTTCGGGCGTGCAATTTCGGGCGTGCAGAACCCCGGGTCGCTGAGGTGAAGAGAGCGCATCGGCCGACACATGGAAGAGTCAAGAGTGTGCGCTCATCGCGAGGCTACATGTACCCTCCTTGTCGTGGAAGTCCGTCGAGGTAAGGTACACTGGAAGCGTCAGGTATGTAGGGAGTCGGCAGTCGCGTTCCGGAACAGGCCAGCACGATCAGGTCACATCTCCTGTCCTCTCTGGGGTGTGTGAACTAGACTGCATGTAGCCAGGGAAGTTGCCGATTAGGAGGAAACACGCGAGAGTGGAACCGCCAGAAAATGCATTGGGGTGAGATGATGAACAATGAGAGATTCTGTGAGTGAACTAAGCTGAAGGTAGTTACAACTTACAAGCGCTCGCCGGACTCCGTCTCGCTTATTGCGGCCATCGAGCGGGATACAGGGGGTTGATCCTTGATCGTTCTAGGAGGTACTTACATGCAGTCATGCACACAGGTCGTAGTCCACCACATACCTCCTAGTGACATTCATGTACTATCCGAACAACATGTTGTTGCAATCGATCGCACCTAGTCTACAGACTCGCCCCTTATCGTATAATTTATGACAACGGATAGAAAGAAATGCTCCTGTGTTATACAATTGTCCAGTTGATCTGGCTGACAATAAAAAAACATCGAAACTTGGGTACTCGCCAAAGAAACGCCGGCTCACTCCACCTTCTAGTTCAGCTTTCATAATTCATATCTTTTGGTCCCTCGCTTTTCTCTGCCGCCTAGTCAAATCCGCCTGGCATTTTTTCCTTTTCCATCTCGCTTTCCTTTTCCTTCACCTCCACTACCGGCTCTGCACTTCGCTCACTTTTCTCTAAACTTGTCGACGGGCGGAGATGATTTGAAACATCTTCCTCGAGATGGATGGTCTGAAGCTTTGAAGCTGATGTGGTGGCACCGGAGGACTCGGCCATAAGAGAGATTGGGGTGGCATCCATGCCCTGGAGGGCTGTGCTCGTCGCCTGAGACTTCGTCAAATCCGGCTCGACTGCCATAGATACCTCCTCGGCAGGTGAAGTAGCAGACGCTGCGGATTTTGTCGGCGAAGGAGTGCGAGACACGGGCGTGGCTCCAACCACAACAGGCAGATTGCGACCTGGGTTCCGCGGTGGCAACTTTGGGGCAACGCGCTTCGGTACATTCACCAGTCGAGCTTTGGAAAGCACCTTCGACGCTGTCGGCTGCACAGTTTGGAGCGATTGCAGCACAGGCTGCTCGACGATTTGGACATCGTCGAACTGGTCGTCGTCGCGTTCTGGCAAATCTTCGGGAGTGTCATAGATGCCTGGCGGCGTATGTGGAGGTGTCGAGTAGCCATTAGCAGTGGAGATATTGGTCGAGTCAATCTGCTCTTGCGGGGTCTTCAGGACCTCATGCTCTGGCACGCCTTGCATGAACGAGGAGTGGCCATTCGTGAAGCTGCCTTTGCTACTATGCTGACTGTGACCGCCAATACTTCTCCTGCCCGGCGACACAGGTCCATCTGGCAAGAGGTCTGTTTGTGTTGAAGTGTCCGTCATGATGACCGATGATCGTCGCTGGTCAAGACTACCTCTCAACGAGCTTGGTGTCTTTGGGTCCATGCTGAAAGCACTAGACCGCCAGCTATTTCGCCGACTAGCAGATCGTGCACCAAGTTCTTGGCTTTGTCTGTATACATTGTAAATGGGCGAGGTAGGACTGGGATTGAAAGAGAATTCTGCCCAAGATGCTCTTTTTTGTGTGCCAGCTTCCTTGAGACTCATGCCTTCCTTCTCGAGTGCAAGGACGCCATACGGATCTGGATCATCAAGCTTTGGCACTCCAAATGCTTGTCCATCATCGATCTCGTAGTCAGCGGGTGGGGCTTCGGTGGGTAGCAGGGAATCGTCCACGTCGCTATCGCCTTGCGCCGCCTTGATGGTCTCGAGCAGGCGTCGCACCTCGTATGGCGCGTGCCGAACCTTGCCCGCAAGTATATCAGCCACTGGTAGCTTCTGTCCGTAAAATCGCTCGTTCTCGTCCATGCGCTCTATCACGACAGTGCCGTCGATTTGCACTCCCGCGTAGAATCCGCGACTCTTGAGGTAGGTGTATACGGGAGCTTGGTGCTTGTGAACCGATGTTTCGAGCAAGGCTCCTGCGCCTACAGGACCAGCTACAGCAGATACCTCGCCCCCCAGTGTACATCGCACTTTGGTGAAGGCATCCAATGCCCTCTGTGTATTGATCACAACTACGCAGTCGTATATGTCCACGCCGACAAGGAAGCCAAGTCCGGCAGTATGAAGCATGATTCCAGAAGGAGGACTCCAAGTACCATCTTCCTTCTTCGCTATCAGTATTCCTGAACCACCTGCTCCACTGATCCAGAGACCTGTCCTCATGGTTGTGAAGATGGCGAGTCCTTTGGCTTCGCGGATCACATGTGCTGGAATCTTCTGTAACACCCTCTGCTTTTGCTTGGGCCCATCGACCGGCGGCACTTCCTCGTCGACGTAGAATCCATCCTCTGCGTTTCGTTAGCACTCAATTGTGTACCACCATTCGCCAGCCTTACTGCAGAAGCTCTTCAATATCCGCGCAGCCTTGTCGCTTTCTTGATCCAACGTTGTCGGCCAAAATGCCTCCGAGCCCAGCTTGTTGCTCAAGTTGTTGATGGGCGGCCCCAGCTTGTCGAGAGCAGCGTATGCTTTATCGAAGCCCGCCTTCCCACCAGTCTTGACGCGCTGCCACATGTCGTCGAGCGTTCCTGCTTCTGGGTCTCCTTTTGCTTGAACTTCTGTCTCTGTCTCTGTTTCTGCCGCTTCTTCAGCACTGCGCGCACGCCTCTTTCGGGTCAAGACGCTGGCGCAAAAGATGTTCTATCTCTTCGTTGCTGCTGACCGGGCGTAGTCGCAGCAGCAGTCGATCAAATGACCAGTCGCAGCGCTACCGAGCATGCGTTGCATGCTCTTTCCAACACCGCGGGGCTTCGAGGACAAGATGCAGGAGCCTATTGCTTGCTTCTCGTCTGCTTGCGCATCTCATATGGCACCAAGAGCGCCGCGGAGTGACCGGATGGCCGATCAACACGATGCAATGATCAATAATCGTGGATACGTCAGAGCGGTCCGGACGCCGACCTTGAGCATGGATGTGTGGATCCTCGGTTCGTGACGCGGCACGACTGGGACGTCCCTGCGTCCGGAAGTCCAGAATTTGCGCCAATTTTCCACCACCACCACCTGACACGGTGCATGTTTGTATAAGGTACCACCCGTCCCTATGTTCTATTGCTTCAGCAACGATCAATAAAGAAAATCATCATGGAGCCACCGTCTGTCGTACACGCTTCTTGGCGTCCTGTTAGCAGCCGTCACCTCAGCGCCGCTCTGGCTGGGTTGCCAACTGGCAACGAGCCCAGGCCCAGCAGCCGATAAGCTTCGCAGGATGAGTTGGGAGGTAGGAGGTGCACGGTACTAGGTATTTTTGCGAGAAAGTTTGGCTGAAGCCGGACACCGGACGCGTCCGCAAAGACGGACGGCCGACACTTTTCTGACAGTTTGATTACCTCCCAGAAGATGCTTGACGACGACGTTGCTTGACGACAGTGCGTGCTGGCGAATTGTCCAGACTCGGAGAGCGGTTGGCGGTCTCGCATATGCGTGCTGTCCGACAAACTTTGAAAAGTTATGAATGCAGATCACCTGGGGATCGGGAGCACGGCATGTTTGCTGCGGACGCTGTAGGAGGTACCTCCGTAATGCCCCAACTTTGCGGCTCTGGAGTCAGGATGTTGCCGACAGTCAAAAAGTCGAAATGCAACTTGGAACAGTGAGATGAGTGAAATTCAAGCGCCCTTTTTAGCGAGCCTCTTGACTGGGTCCTGCCTGTGTGACTCAACCTGAGAGAGAGCTTTTACACCAGATGTGTGACGGGAGATGTTGGTGAACGGTGACTAGGACCAAGGAAGGTAGCGCGGAGCCTGTTGCGCATAAGGATCAGCTATGGTTAGCGCTCGCTTACCAAGACGCTTGCGTTGCCCGCCATTTCATTGACTGTTTGCATCAACCTCATCCTCCATGACCAAGTGAAGCGCCAGGAAGGAAGATATGTGGCTACACATTCACGACAACCACCCCCTTGGAGAGCGTGTCTCTCGCAAATCACGAGAGTTGCTGCAGACAATCTGGCTGATGGACTTGGGCCAGATCAGTCGCTACGGTTGCAGGTTCCAGTTCGTGGCGGCAGCTGAATCAAGGAAGTCACGTTGAAAAACCAAAATCAACCTCGAAGTCAATGGGAGCCATGCCAGAGCTCACCGCACATTCTCTTCAGCAGATGCAGACGAGCCAGGTATGCCCAGGAGGTAGTCTGTCGGCTCACTTTTGCTTCGCCATGGGGGAAGAACTCGCTTTACCTACACAGGCATCCAAAGCGCAGAAAAACCTGGGTAAGTTGAGAACACATCCACACACCTTCTTCTCATATAGACACCACCTCACTACTACCATGATGACAAGCGCTGGGGCCATATGACCTCTCAGCCGATACTCTGGTTGAGCATGCTTTCACGCCAGCTTAATACAATCTTCTCAAACCTCTGATATGGCAATTTTCAAAATCTGCTCTTCTTCCTTTTACAAGACACAGTTGATGAATAGGTGCTGACGGTGTTCGTAGTTCCTCGCGCTCTCCTTGCGCCACATACACCCAAGTTAAGTACTGCTTGCCTAAGTCCAAGTAGTGCATAAACCCTTCGCCATCTCCGTTGCTATATCTACCAGACCAGTACAACGGTTACTGCTAGTTCAACGGCCTTGCATCTGCCCAGCACATTCTTGTATAAGGTTGTAAGGTAACTAGATCACTGTCTTGCAGAAAACCTTCGGTAAGGAAATAGGTAAGTTTATAGCATTTTCACGAGTCACCCGTCGCCTGCAGATGATGTTGGCGATAGGCGAGTCACACGACTTTGCTGGGGTCTGATGATAGGTCCGCGTCGTGCATTCCTTGGGTTCATTCTTGAAAAAAAGGCTGCTGTGAGAACTGTGTTGGGTAGTGATACGGCAATAGCAGGAAGCTTGATTAGATGGAAATTTATTGGTACCTGTCCCTACCTGGGTAGCGATGGAGTATTAGTCGGCTGTGGAGCACGAGCATGGGCGTGTGGTCGGGTGGAAGGTGTTCGCGACATGTGTCATGTACGAATGCATCAATCGGGGCGCACGTGGCTCATTGTTCGGCATATATATATACAAGGTAGTATACCTACCTGAGTAAAGAAAGAGAGTCATTAATAAGTTCATATCTCGTGTCTCTCGTGCCCAAGCATAAGGCAAGTAACGCCTGGTCCGCTACTTCAAAGACATGGACGTCGGTGTTTGCGAGTGTCAGGCGGATCAGGTGGATTGAAGAAGGATCCATTCGGCGGTGGCACATCCTATTGATCCTCCGGCTTACGATTAGTGCTCTCAAAGTTCTCTGGCTCCAAGTACGACCACTCTGGCACCTCGCGTATCTTCTTCCACATTTCCTTTTCCAACTTGTTGGCAGCTTTGGCATATGGTGTCGTTTCCGCGTTATACCGTTTGCAGTTCCGCACGATGAGCAATACGTCCCTGACAAAGTCCTCTACCGTCTCGTACTGGTCCTTGTCCAGCTTTTGCTCCATCGTGCTGAGATCCATGGGCTCCTTGATGACTTCGTAGTAGTCGTGAACTTCGTCGCCATTGACGGGCTGTAAGAAGGGCCAGGCGTTACTGCTGGTCGATAGAGCCGAGACCAGGCCTAGCAAAAGACTGTGCGAGGGATTTCGGCGTGGTTGGCGGGCGAGGGCGTCCATGTCGGGAGACCAGCCAGTTGCTTTGATTGCGGGTATGTCGAGAGGATCAAGTTCGGGCAGAGCCTGTCCAGGTTTTAAGTTTCTCCATGCCTTGGGTGGCTGATGCACTTCATAACTCTTCGAAACTGCTCTGATCTTTGCATGCACGGCAGCCTTTTGTTTGAGCAGCATGCGGCCGGACTGTAAATAGCTGATTTTCGGCAGCATGGAGCACTGCATGATAGTTCCTCCCTCGTAGTCTTTGATATAGCCCATCCACCTTGGCTTATCGAGAGTGATTTCCTTTGTGAATCCTTGCTTTTTGAAATAGCCAATGGCATAATTATCGGCGTACGTCAGGAAGTGCATGACGTCGCTGGTCGCCTTGACATAGTCCTTGAGATGGCTCATGAGATGAGCGCCGTAGCCCTTGACCTGCTGGTCACTGCTGATAGCGCAGAATACGATCTCGGCAAACTGCCTTCCCCTGAAGGGACGATATGTGATGCCTCCCACAACTTCGCCGGGGAGATTACTAGACTCGGCGAAGGATCCTGGCGGGGGGCGTTTGACAATTGCTATGCTGAGGTGCGTGCGATCGTAGACGAGGCGGGCGATGTAGTCCTTGGGCATTTTTGGAAGCTGTTTCTGGAAGATACACTTCAGCCCGGTGAGGATAATGTGCGAGGAAGGCTTGCCGTCGTTGTTGACGACGTAGAAAGAAATGTCACCGGCACGCTCTTCGATGACCGCCGGCTTCTCGGGATACGCGTCGTGGTTGATGGTGAATGCGTCTTCGTCGGAGTCGTCCCTTCCATCGTCGAATGGTGCCGCCTCTCCCAGTCCCTCTCTGCTCGCTCCGCCCTCTCCTCCGTCATCTCCTACATCGCGTCGCGGTGGAGAGACCGAGGGCTTCTGACGCTTCGCATCATGTCCATTGATTCCCTCGTCCGCCTTTCTCTTCTCCTCTTTCACGTTGGACATGCTGTGTAGTGGTCATGCGCCAGTACCGCTGCCTCTGTCGTTGATGTGTGTAAGACAGTGCCTCAAGGATGTAGGTGTGTCTGGATAATAGGTCAGGTACCAAGTGGAGACGAGATTGAATAAGATGCCGCTAACAGCCGGAGGCAAATGCGATCCTGGTAGGAACTAAGGCCAAATTAAGCGAGCTAGCACACACCTCCAGCTGTTCTCTCTCACACGTGCTGTTACACTAGCCACATACACGTCTACGCACTTGATCAGTGAGCAGAAATCAATTGACCAACACTTCCTCACATCAATGTCGGATCAATCACCTCTCGCACTGTGGGAGGCCTCCGCCAACAGCCCCTTCATCCCCGCCGTTGGCAAAGACGCGCAGCTCCTGGTGGGCTTCGTCTTGCTCTCCATTGGCTTCGTCTTGACGGCTCTCTTCGGCCTCAGTATGTTGCTCCATGAGTTCTTCGTTTCGCACTTCACTTCACTTCTCTTTCCTGCTTCTCCCGTCCAACATCGCCATACCGTCATGCCTGTATCCAAACTAATGCGACTCGCCGCATAGACCTTTCCGTCAAGAACCTGCCCGTCCTCGCCGTGCCCGCATCTCTGGCCTTCGCTTTTGGCGCCGTCTACATGATCTGCGCAGTCGGCGTCTATGTATAGATCGCACTCTCCGCACGACCAGCCGACGCCTCGCAACCGCAGGGTAAAGCCGCTGTCCTTGCGGTCGCTGCGCCAGGAACGGAGAAGAGAAGACATCATACCACCGTCTGTGGAGCGACGAAAGGGTACGCGCCGTCGTCAGCTATCTGCCCATACTGGTCGAACAGCTACTGACATGGCTACAGCGGCAACAGCACAGAGGCACTTCCACCCTGTGACATCGACTCTCTTCATCCTCGCCTGCGGCCTGACCGCCTTCTTTGTCGTCTCGACTGCTGCTCTCCACTTGGCGCACTTCATACGATCAGGACAGTATCAAGAGACGGACTGAGGAGCGATCACGTAGAACTAGGATACCCACGACAGAAGCGCTACACATTCGCCACCTCCAACATGGCCACTACCAATCCACTTCTTTTCTCTGCCGTCTCTTCCTCCGCTCGCCAGATTCTCCTTCTCCTCCGCTGCATTTCATTTTCTAAAATGAAATGCAGCGCTACTGTGCGCATCACCCCCGATGGGCTCCGCTTGAGCACAGAAGAAGGTAGTGTCATGGAGGCTTTCGTACATCTCGAGAAGAACCTCTTCACGTCCTATAAGTACACCATCCCAGAGGCAGATCCCTCCTCCCAAGACGAACCTCTTGAACATCCCATCTTCGAAGTCAACCTCATCTCCCTTCTCGAAACGCTGAACATCTTCAGTGTGCCCGACCCAAGCGCAGCTAAGCGTCCCGATGACTACTCTGCTTTTGCAGCACATCGTCTCAACCGACACGCCAACCAAAACGCCTTCAACCACCCCCTTCACGTCGCCGGTATTTGCACATTCTCCTATGATGGCGAAGGAAGTCCCCTAAGCATCCACATGTCCGAAGCCGGTGTCACAACCACCTGCGACCTCACAACCTATGAAGCAGAAGTTGCCGAAGAAATTCCATTTCGGCGAGAGAGTCTAGCTCTCAAAGCCATCATGCGTTCCGCAGTCCTGCTAGACACACTCTCCGAGCTCAGCAACATGAACCCGCAAAACTTGACCATTCAAGCTAGTCCTGACTCCCGTACGGCCAACCTATCTCTCAGTGCATCGGGGCCTCTGGGATCATCCATGGTGGATTTCACCACACATACCGATTCCGAAACACCCATTCTTGAAACTTTTCAGTGCCCTTCGAAAACTGCAGCGAGTTACAAATTCAGCAGTGTCAAGGCTGCTCAACGGGCCATGCAATCTGCTTCCAAGGTCTCACTGCGGTTAGACGAAGATGGCGTTCTCAGTCTACAATTTCTCGTCGAGATAGGATACGGCGAAGGAGATGGAGCTGCGTTTGTAGATTTCCGGATCGTACCTCTTGTCGATGGCGAAGCAGAAGGCGACCATGGAGACGACAGTGATCGCTCTGATTAGCTCTACTCTGTCTATGTCTATTCATCACCCAACGACAGAAGCGCATATCAATCTCTGAAAACAAACAATGAACGAACCTCGATGATTAACCGAACATGCAATCACCCGGCCGGACCTCATCTCCTCTCACAACTTCGATTCCTGGTCCGTCCTATCGGTCTCGTCCACTCTCGGCCCCCGATACCACACGATCCACGCTTCATCGCAGCCATGTGCAAAAAATCTGATTTGCCTGATTCGATTCTCGGGAATGAAGTCCTCTTCGTCCGTATGCTCCGGCCACTGGTCCAGGCGCTTCCAGATCACACTATTGGGAACAGAGGGATCCTCATAGCCCACTTCGTATTCATTCGCAGCATGGAGAGGGTCGTGTTTGAATCGTTCCATGGCTTGTGCAGCTGTACCGAAGTGTTGAGAGGCGTCAGAAGGAACTTCGGTGAAAGCTGGACGAGCTTTCGTGGCTTTCGTCGTGGTTCTGGATGTGGATGAGGGTCCAGCAGGAGCAGAAGAAGTTGTCGTCCTCGCTGTCGAAGGGCCAGCAGCCCTGGAACCAGTTATCGTTTTCGCTAGCAAAGAGCCAGCAGTCATCATTTTAGCCATCAACGGGCCAGCATCAGCAGCAGTAGGAGAAGAAGTTGTCGTCGCTGTCGAGGGGCCAACGGTCATCGTTTTCGCTGTCGACGGGCCAGCAGCAATAGAAGGAGGCGGCGGTGCTCCCAACAACTTTTCGACAACTTGTCTCAGTAGCTCCGCAAAGTTTGCCTTTGGTGTTACATTCACCTCCTCTTCCGAGTCTTTTTGCTCCCGTGCCCCATGTTCAAGCCCAGCCTGCGATTGCTCAGGTCCCCCCGACTCTCCAGTCCCAGCAGCCATATCAGGTGCTTTTTCGATCACCAGCGGTGATTTTGTTTCATTGCTCAAGTGACCAACCCGTTCACTCTCTTCTGCACAATTGTCGGAGCGATCCGAGCCATTCGGTTTATTTGGCGTGATGGACATCTCTGGGTTTCCTGATGGCGTATCCGACGACTTGTTCGTGTAGTCCACCGACCAACCCTCGGCGGCCGGTTGCTTGAGAGGATCCGTCATGTCCACTGGGATCGGCGTTGTTGACCACTCTTGACCGTCTAAAATGAATGCCTAGTCCACATCTTCTCTCATATCGAGCCCATGATTGGCTGCCGCCTCGTTGCCAAAGAACTCGGCTTGTGAGCCCACTCTGATCTCGAGATGCGACGCTGAGCGATCGAAGAGCGGGTGATCCATGCCAATCTTTTCGAAATCGATTTGAGCCTGCTCGTGGATTAACCCTCGAATGGTTTCTGGGAAAAAATTCATTTCGGGCCCTGGAATTGCTTCAGACCGGGAGAGGCCAATGTAGTTTACCCAGCCTTCTCCGTCAGCGACGTCTTTAGGCGAAGAAATTTGAAAGGGCCAGATGTGCGTTTTGACAGTGTAACTCATGTAACTCCGGACGTTTGCCTGCAGTGCAAGGAGGATGCTGCTCACGGTTAGCTCTTGTTCAAAGACCCAATTGAGATGTACCTTTGCTGATCGAATCTCATCGGGACTATTGGAAAAGCATGCTCACTGGGAAAAATCCAAGCTAATTTGGGCGATTTTTGTAGGCTCCCAGCAGTGCACGATGATCTTGAGAAACATTTCGTGCTCTGCCACAAAACGCTTTCGGCCCTCATGCGTATCGAGCGCAATTTGGCTCACTGAGGTCATATCTCGTGTGATCGCTCGCTTTATGCACATGGTTGCCTATTCGTCGAAAGTCAGTGAGCATAGTGGGAGGAGCGTTTGAGAGCCGAGCCAGTATCGTCTGCGGGTCCATTTATTCAACCATGCCGGCCTACTCTGCGACGGGACACTGCGACCCCAATGTGCATTCCAGGTACCTAGCCGGTCACTTACCACTTTCGTGGTGTCAATTCTACTGACTGAGCGCCCCAGTGTACGCCCCGATGGCGTGACGATGGATAGGTAACCCTCCTTCGAATGAGATCCCATGACAAATTTGTACATGCACCCTTCCAGTAGCTTTGCGATCGTTGCTCGATCCAAATGTTCATCCATACTTCGAATGTCGATATTGGCGTAGCCTTGGTCAAAACAGAACACCAGCATCTCTGGAGTAAGCATATTGAGACGACCACCTAGGATGCCGCAATGATCTCCCCATACTATGAGCTGAACCAGGGCAGCACGATACTCCACTGAGCTTGGTGCATGCAACAGCCAGGAATCCGCAACAGCGTCCAGATCCCGCACTTTCTTGAACATGTGTCTTGAGTCGTGCAGTCGAGCAAGCAGGTCTCGGTTGAACATCCAGCCATTTAAATCTATCTTCTCCGGCGCTGAGAGAAGGTGGCCGTTCTCATGCGTGACTCTGCAGTAGTGCACTCTGAAAACGAGTCGGTGGCAGGCTTTTATCTTCTGATCCGGGAAACTCGCGAACTGCATATCCAAACTCTTATTATCAGAATTAGGCATAGAGACGAGTGTAGCCTCGAGCTTTTTTCCAGCGGGTGAAGCGAGTCTAGTAGCCTCGAGCTCATTTATAGCAAATAAAGCAAATTTGAAGAAGGCTTTCGCAGTCATAGTGGCCACGACGACAAGATCGTAGTCATGATTAGGCGGAAATACTCCGATGGCGTGCGGCAATAGCATGTAGAGATGCCTATCTGTCGGTGCACTGGGTTTGGGCTCCTTGAAACCCCTCTTGGTGCCTAAGGAGTACGGCACGAATGAACAGCGGAACAACGCGGCAATGGCTCGAGTGCCTATATCGACGTCGATCCACCGTTTATCGTTTTCGACGAGGAACGCCATGGCAGAGGACGTGTGCTGCTGTACTGTTAAGAGGATATTGATGTGTGAAGATTCATGTTGTTGCGAAGGTCGTGGGGTTAGAGCAACTCTTAGGTAGGTAAGGTACATGTAAGGTAATGGAAGGTACAGGTCAGGTAGGTAAGAGTCAGTTGCATGTAGCAAGGTAAGGTATGTACCTGGATGTTACCTAGAACTAGAAGCAACTGGAAGCATCGGTAGGTATTCACGCTCTGCCTCGGCAAGAAGGCGCATCTATAGGGCCGAGAAGCAGTTGCACGTCATTTGTTTGCTTGCTTGCTTTCTTGGGGAGGATTTCCATGGCAGGCGGTGTTTCTCGAAGAAGTGGATGAGAAAGAGGAGGAAGAAGAGAAAGAGGGCGCGAAATGCTGTAGCAAGTATCGAACGCTAGTCTGTTTTGATATAAAATGGACTTGGCGTAAGGTCAGGTAGGTCAAGGTACCTGTATCTATGTAAGGTAGGTTGGTATTCTGACCTTGAGGTGCCTTTCCGTTGATTCAAGTATGTATCTCACAAGATTTCTATCACGCTGCGGCGGAAGCACTCAAGAGTCTCGAGCTTCACACGTCGTAGAAGGTCAGATGAACATGGCTCTGTCATTAGGCTATGGACGTTTGTTGCCACTGATCTATCACAATCTCCCAAGCATTCCGTCGAGGTTTTGCTACCATGTGCTGGGATCACTGGCCTCCATACAAACCGTCATCATGCATGCTATCTCACAAGACTGTATCGTCACGCTTCGGCTCTGCTGGTTGGCGCACTCGCACAATACGGAAAGGTCAAGTGGATTAGAGTCACTAGACAGTTGTGATGGCTGTTTTTGGCAAACTGCACTGATGTCCCCCTATAACTTGATCATTGCCGCGCCGTGCGGACCTGAGTTAATAGTCACCACTTCTCAGAGCTGGAGCGATGGTGTTGCTGCAGCATCTCTCCATGGCCGTCATGGCATTCTCTGCCCAAGCCCATGCCGAAGAACCCAAGCAACTCTCCATCGACACCTCAGCGGACTCATATTTCGCACTCGGTGTCCTAGTGGACAACTTAATGTCAAAGTTTGACCCAAATACAAAACTCCTCGCTGCCCTTCAACCATGGGAAGCATGGATATCAGCCTCCACGCACAACACCATGATTGATTACTGGCATTACGCGGGCAACTGCACATACGCCAACCAGACCGCGAGTGGCATTATATCTCAAGCAGGTCCTGACAATGATTTCAGCGCCGTCAGTCCTGGCAACGACGACGCTCTTTGGTGGGGCTTGACATGTATTAGCGCAGCAGAGTATGGTTTTCCTGTGCCCGAGGAAGGACCCTCCACAGATTGGCTCTGCTTGGCGAAGAACGTTTTCGGTTCTGTGATTTCGCGATGGCAACCAGATATGTGTGGACCTGGCAAGGGAGGAATAGGATGGCAAGTCAGTACCACTAGCTCGGGTCACGAATATAAGAATGCCATCACACAGGGACTGGCATTCCAGCTAGCTGCACGCCTAGCTGCCATCACGAAAGAACGCCAATACGAAGTTTGGGCCAACAAAATCTTCGACGTTTCACTCCAGGCTGGCCTGATCGACAATGCCACTTATCAAGTAAGCGATGGCGTCCACGCTCCGGGTTGCAGTGACGTGGGCGACGAGAGATGGTCATACAACGTTGCTGTATTCATGTATGGTGCTGCAGTCATGCATCGGCATACATGTTCTCGGTCGTGGAGTCCATATTCGTTTGGCAATGACTCTGCACCATTGCATAACATTACTGAACAGAGTCCGGCGTCAGCATACCGAAATATTTCTGTACCCACACCTTCTCAGTCTCCAGGTTCATGTTCCTCAAATACTACATCTGCGCCGCCATATAAGATGACTGGGTGTGTTTCCGCGTCCGCAGACCGCAATGGTTCTGCGCCAACGAATTGGCTACTGCACGTCGAAGGCTTCATCTCAGCAGCGCGGTCCAATTTCGCCGAAAATAGTTCGCACATCTTGTACGAACAACGCTGCGAGGATAGCGGAACATGCAACACAGACCAGCAGACTTTCAAGGCATATCTCGCAAGATGGATGGGTATGACCGCGACGCTGCTGCCGGAGACCAGAGACCGTATTATGGAGGTGTTGAACGCGAGTGCCAAGGCTGCGATCGAGGTCGTGAATGCAGGGCCTCACAAGAATGTTGCGAGCTTGAAGTGGACGGAAGGTCGTGCGGGATATAACGAGAGCAGTGTGGGCGTCGGGGCGCAGTTGGGAGTGGTGGAAGTGGTGCTGCAGGCGGAGTATGCAACGAAGACGGCCAGGAAATGAAGTTGTTGAACACGGACAATTCATCACGTGACAGGTCGGAGAGTCGGTGATTGGACCTCCCTAGCAAAAGCCAAAAAACCTCATGTGGGTCCCGCTCCAACAGCTTCCCCGCCATGAGCACAAATAAATGTTGGCAATGGCACACAGACGCTGCTCTTCTTCAACATCCACTCCAGATCAGCCGAGTTCAACAACAACACCCTCACAGCCACACCGGTACGACAAGCAAGATGATGGAGGTCAGGTCCGATGCGAGAATGCCTGCAAGGTTCGAGAGATATGCTCAAGGTACCGTACAGCTACACAATCAAATGCATGCGGGTGTTCACTTGTCTCTGTTGTAATCATGAGTCTCCTCGGAGCGTGATATGGGCAGGACAGTGATCTGAGATATACCGTACGAACCTGAACAGAGTAATTTCTGCGGAGGGACATGCTTTCATCCCCTTATTCCCGTCTCCACGATCGTGTGATGTATTGACTTCAGCAGCATTATTACCCACTTGAGCAAGAGACAAAATGTCGACTGACAAGATCACGTTCCTGACCAACTGGTAGCTTCGCCTCCATTGTAGTGTGAGAAGCAGAAAGAACAGAAACTAACATGCAGCAAGGCACGCAACGCCATACCACGCTCCCCTATACCTGGCGCAGGCCAAGGGCTATTTCAAGGATGAGAACATCAAGGTTGCTCTTTTGGAGCCAAACGATCCCAGTGTAAGCAATGGTGGAGGAGTGCGGCCAGAGTTCACACGACCTGACAGCAGTGCAGGACGTGACGGAGATCATCGGAAGTGGCAAAGTCGATCTCGGCTACAAAGCCATGATTCACACGCTCGCCGCCAAAGCTCGCCAATTCCCCATCCTCTCCATCGGGTCGCTCCTCGACGAGCCCTTTACGGGTGTGGTGTACCTCAAGGACAGCGGCATCACCACCGACTTCCGCACGCTCAAGGGCAAGAAGATCGGCTACGTAGGAGAATTCGGCAAGATCCAAATCGACGAACTCACCTCCCACTATGGCATGAGCCCCGAAGACTACACGGCCGTGCGCTGCGGCATGAACGTGTCCAAAGCCATCATCAAAGGCGAAATCGACGCGGGCATCGGTCTCGAGAACGTCCAAATGGTCGAACTCGAGGAATGGCTGAGCTCGCAACAGCGTCCCAAGTCGGATGTACAAATGCTCCGCATCGACGAACTCGCCGAATTGGGCTGCTGCTGCTTCTGCTCCATCCTCTACATTGGCAACGAGAAATTCCTCAGCGAGCACCCAGACCAAGTCAAAGCCTTTATGCGCGCCGTCAAGCGCGCCACCGATTTCGTGCTGGCCCATCCCGAGCAAGCATGGACCGAATACGTCGATTTCAAACCCGTCATGGGCACGCCTCTGAACCGCAAAATCTTCGAGAGGAGTTTTGCGTATTTCTCGCAGGACTTGAAAAATGTCCCACGCGATTGGGAGAAAGTCACCAAGTATGGAAAACGCTTGGGGGTGTTGGATGAGTCGTTTGAGCCGAATTATACGAATGAGTTTTTGGTGGATTGGGCTGCCGAGGGTGATCAGGTGGATCCTACGGGAGATCAGAAGAAGATGGTGGCGCTGCAGAAGGAGGTGGCGGAAATGGGGGGCTTTAAGCGTCTGGATGTTCAGCGCACTGCTGCTGCTGCTGTTTCTGCTCATGCTTGAATACCTCATGCATGACGAAGTAGCGGGTGTTCCAGCTGCAATGACCATTTTTTTGCGAAAAAGGGTCTCTTCAGTGGTCAGAGTCCAGGAGGAACAGTCATCGGGACTTTGTTTCCTGATTCGGCCAAAGTCTCAAAGTATCGTTGGACTTCAACAGTCACGTACATGAAAAGGTACCTACCTGTCATGCTATAGGCGACTCCATTCCTTTACATATATCAAATATCAGCCTATCAGTTATGCGGGACATTCATATTTTTTCTTTCTTCAAAAACGTATATAGAAAACTCGCTCGTGCTTGGTAGCTGTTGAACAGACATGTCGTCGAGCATCAAGAAAATCTCCAGAAGACTGATGTTGAATTGTAGCCTCCCACCACTCTTCATTCATTCATTCATTCGTCCATCCACTCACTTCCCATCCCGCTCCCTCGCCAACTCGAGAATATGATCATTGAAAAACCACCTGCCCAAATCCTCCTTCGCAATCGCCGACGCACCTTCCACTTTGCCCACACAGACTCCCTCTCCCGCTCCACACAGACAGTCAAACGCACGATCGAATTTCCACTCGGTAGAAGGATAGAAAAAGGTCAAACTATCGCCCACTTGGACCGCACGATCCCTCGAGACTCTCACCTCGCCCGCCAGACCCACACTCGTGAGTCCTGCCGCGTCGCCATTCAAATCGCCACCGTGCTGGGGCGTTTGCGGATACTTCCCATTGGCGTCGGGACTGTAGGTGTGGACTTCCAAGGAGGGAGCACACGAGTGATTCATGTACAGGAGAGCGCTCTGCGGGTCGGTGTGGGTGGTTTTGGAAGTCTGGATGGTTTTCCACGAGGCACGGGGTTGAGGTTGGTGGCTGGTCAAATAGGCAAAGTGAGCTCCTGCGGGGAGGGCGACTTTGGAAACGAGGCACAATCCCGCCGGGGTGTCTTTGAATGCTACGAGGTCTTGGAGGTGGTTGATGGTGAGATCGTAGGCGGATTCAGTGCTCAAGCGAGAATCTTTCTCGAAGGGCTTGGCGGTGCCATTGGCGGTACCATTGATGGGGGTTTGGGTTTGAGTCATGCTGACTTGTTTTTTGGCGGTTGTAAATTTTGTGCCGACGGGAGTTGTGATCCGACAGCGGTTACGTCAATTGCCAGTCGTTTATCGAATGGCCTTGAGCAGGAGGGAGAAGAATTCCGCTACGTATTCCATTGACTTGAAATCGAAACTTCTGATTGCGATGGGGTCGTTGTACTGGCAGAGCACAGAGTCGTCTCAAGGGAGAAGGAAAGAGAGGGGAAGGGCGGGAAGCGAGGCGAGGCGAGGCGAACAGCTGTTCATACTCTTATACAGACGCTTCCAAGGCCGAGGTCTAGAGATGTTGGTAAGGTACCGGTAGGAGGTAGGTATGTAGCTAGGATGATCGGAGTGGGTCTGTGGTTCGCAGCTTCCCCCTCGAACTACCTTGTGCATGTGCCAGACCGTAGACGTGAGGAGTAAGGTAATTATTGAGGAGTAACTGCTCCAGTCAGAAACATGCTATTAGCCTAGGTACCTAAGGTAGGTATTGCTGTATATTGTAATGTGCTGTAATGTACGAGCTGGTAAAACTAGTGTGAACCAGCGGATGTTCCCGTGGGCGGAGGGGACCACGCATCAACAGAAGAGTGAGAACTAAGCTGTGCCCCTGCGAAGTCAAATATTAATGATGCGCGCGACATGTCGTCAACTGGCCGTGCAAGTGGCTCTACCTCTACTCGTGTTGTAAAGACTACCGCCAAGGCGTCCAGTTCTAGCAGAGACGTAACCTGGCAGGCGGCAGCGGCAGCCCACATCTTAGAAGCGCGCAAACGGCAAGGGCGAGTGGGCGGCAAGAAGAGCAGAGCTGGTTGTCTCACGTGCAAGACGCGGCGGATCAAGTGCGACGAACAGCATCCCCAGTGCGGCCGCTGTAGAAGCAGTGGGCGGCGCTGCGACGGCTATGTCCATCTGCAGCTGTCTGTCCCGGGAAGGAGCAGCAACAACAACAACAGCAACAACAACAGCAACTGCCTGATCGGTCGCCAGCTCTCGCTCGCTCTCGGCTTAGCAGACGACGACAGCAGGCGCGCCTTTGACTACTATCTGTCCTGGACCGCGCCGCGTCTAGCCGGCGTGCTCGACAAAGACTTCTGGTGCGGCCATGTGCTGCAGCTGGCACAGCACGAGCCCCTGATTCTGGACTCGCTGCTGGCCCTGTCGACTCTCTATGAGCACCCGCAGTACAGGAACACCTTCCTGCCCTCGCCACACCACCACCACCACCCCCGACACTCCCCTCGCGCCAGTCATGTGCACGCCGCTGTCCATCCCGCCACCCAGCGGCCCAGTGGAGGTAGTAGCATCGACGAGCATGACGCCGCCGCCCTGAGGTACTATAATCGCGCCATCCGCCGCTTTGACCAGAAAATGGCAGACGGTACCGCCTCTCCGCAGCTGGCTCTGCTCAGTTGCGCCCTCTTCATCTGTATAGAGATCATTCGTGATCATGTCTTGGGCGCCGTCTCCCTTGTCGTCACCGGCTGTGCCTTGACACGACACTTCTCGACGTGTCCCGAAGGCATGAATCCCGCCTTGTACGACGCCATCATACAGATGTTTGCTCGCATTTCCGTCCTCGCTTCCTCATTTGGGCATCCTGCTGAGCATGACCTCGTCGAATGGAGTAGTCATTCACCCCCCGAATCGGCCGCCTTCTCTACCTTGTCGGACGCGCGGGCAATGTTATTCCGCTTGCTCGGCGAGACGCATGCCACCCTTCGACTGACGAGTGATCTTCGCAAGGGAGCAGTCGCAGAAGGTAATTCAAACGTAATGCCAGCCTTTGCCAATAATTCCCTCACTGAGCAAGACTTGGCGAATGTGCCACCGCCTCTTCCTCGGCCTCATGAGCCTTCAGGCGGAGGAGGGCACGCAACGCACATGGGCAAACGGTCGCAAGACCTGCTCGAATCCGAGCCCGAGAGAATAGCTAGTAATGAGCAACATGAGGACCTGTACGATTTATCGTGGAGACACGGCGACATATCCGCAGAACATCGAATGATTATGCAATTAGGCGACCGCAAGCTGTTCAGCGACCCGGTCAACATGCAAAAGCGACAAGCTCGACTGCAACGGCGGTGGATGCGCTGGTATGACTCATTTCGGCACATGTGTCCCCACGGCCCCGAAGAGAATGAGGCCGCAGCGACACTGTTGATGTTCTATCATCTCGCAGTCATCATGATGCACGCAATGGACACGCATACACAGATGATCTTCGACGAATGCACTCCTCATTTTCAAGAGATCATTCGGTTGTCAGAAATCTATGTGCACAATCGAATTGGCGAGCACTCGATATTTACATTCGAGGTCGGTACCATTCCCCCTTTATACTGGGCTGCTACCAAATGTCGCATACCGTCTTTGCGCCGCAGGGCGTTGGAGCTGCTCCTCAAGGCCCCAGCCAAGGAGTGCTTGTGGGGTGCGAGATCATGTGCGGAAGTCGTGGCGCGATTGATCGCTATTGAAGAGGAAGGACTGGGTCATCCCGTGCCATCTCTGGTACAAATAGGTCTCGGTGGTGGTGTTTCCGCCATCGATGACTCCATTTTCCCCCCGGAACATCAGAGGGTGCACCATCTCGGAATCCTGGTAAATGAGCCTGCCAACCGTTTTGACATTCGCGTTACTCGTTACATCTTCAATGCGGAAACTGGCCTGCGCGAAAAGGTGTATAGCGATTATCCGATATGAAGCTCTGGTTGTTTTTGCGCCATCAATTGCAGAGGCTGCAACAATGATATGACCTGACCTCGCATACTCCTAGGTATTGGTTGGCAGTAGTGACCTGCTCACTTGAACGCGTCTGTCTCGAGCGATGGTACCTTCCAGGTTATTGTTCAAATTCTGCATCACACTTCTCGCGAGCCACACAGTTGTGGTATCCGGGTGCGGCCAACCTGGTCTACGACTTCCATATGCGCGTCTGTCAGGCCTTTGCCCAAGATCTCGGTCAAGGTTCATCAAAGTGGGCAGCAGCATTCGACGACGCGTAATCATCAAGACTTCCTCGTTTGGAATCAATTCATCTTGAATCAAAGTTTAGCCCTGCTCGACGCAGTGCACACGAGATTTCATCTCTATGCGGGAAATGCACACTCCATTGGATGACTTATTGGCAGCAGCTGCACACTTGCTGACATATGCAAATTCCATTGGCGAATTTATCAGTTGCACCAAAGACGGACTCAGGCGGGCTCTGGCGGGCGGCGGACGCCTCGCGGCCTCCTTGACATCAGCTAGCATCGGCCATTCCCGAACCAGTAAATTGATCCCAGTCGAACGGCATTGCGGCATCTGTCCAACTTGGGCTTTGAGCCAATACAGCACAACGAGGAAGCACTCTACTCACGTTGCGATCTCTTTTATGCTGGACAGCTCACGTGATAATCAGGACAAGAAGAACTCCAAGGCCTCATCAAGCCTACAGACGCATCATGATCAGTTTCTTCTCTTGCGGCGACGAAAATGGACAAGGAATGGAAGACGAGACCATGACGAGTAGTTATGTGATCGAGGGGCTACTACAATAGTATCTCAATGACGATGCCGCATAGCAGCACCTAATCACTTCTTTGTAGTCTGGAGCGTTCTCGAGCCTATGGACAGATCCGGAAGATGACTGGAAAGTCGAGATGTCGAGTCGAAGACTTTACCAAAAAAGTCTTTGTTCATACTCGTCTTTTGTTACCTTTGGCCGAACTCTCCAGATCCGGACACACTGGAAGAACAATTGCAGAGACTTGGACCTCCAAGCTATGTCTTAATGCTTCCCTACCGCATCGTACTCGCATCCATCTTCACCCGACTTTGAGCTCGCGCAGTGCCATAGCAAACATGTCCAGAAGAGCAAGATATCAATACGATGTGAGTTCCAGTGTTGCAGAGAGCTACCATGCGCACACCTAGGTACCTTATCTATACTGACTTAGATCAGGATGAAGAGCTTCCCGAGGCATACGACTCGGAAACGCGCCAATACACCTTCCGCGCCCAGCCCGAAGTGACGCGCAATCCCGACCACCACCACATGTTTTCCGACACGCAGTCTCACGGACGTTATCAACCCGTCGGTCGCCCTTCCGGCCCCTATCCCCGAGGCCTCGCTGCAGAATATTCCTCCCCTGCACCGGAACCATACCAGGACGCCGGGCGTGCACGTGAACGCACCTTCACACGCGCAGCCAAAGTGATTGCGAAGAAAGCTTTCCACATTCTTCTCGATGCTTTCCGCTTCGTCGAGCATTCTGATCCATCACTACTGGCCACAGCAGCAGGAACAACCACCCCAACAAGAACCCCTCGTCGTCCAACGAATTGGCGAGTCGACGCGGACTCTGGTGATCTCGTTATGAATGATGATGATGATGACGATGATGATGATGATAACGTTAATGGACCACCAACATCCTCCTACCGCATCGATCCGAAAAGACATGTCCGATGGCAAAATCAGCAACAGAAGAAGACTCGAAGAAGCGCCAAGGTTGTCGGGGGCCGTAGCAGGAGAATGCCTGTTCCCGTGTATGGTTTCGAGACGGGCGGAAAATATCCTTCTGCTCGTGCTGCTGGTGCGGAGAGGAGGAGGATGATGATGATGATGGATATGGCGAATAATAGATCATCCAGGAGCAGGTATGGTGGTAGTGGTGCTTTTGGTGCTTTTGGTGGTGGTGGTGGTGTTGGTAGAGCACGGTATCAGTATCCTCAGTACTTGTTGTAGAAAAGTGCTGGATTGGGAGGTTAGATAGAAAAGGTACCTACCTACCTAGATGTTGGGGCTTGCTTGCTGGCTGCGTGGTGCATGTTATGAGGATCTTATGTGAATTGAGGGGAAGATATATAGGAAGATATAGGCATGATACCTTACATTCATTAATTAATTGATTGGTTAGCACTCTTGAGCGCCTCTTCAGGTCACCCGCACATGTTCTACCTACCTACTAACCTAAGTTGACCACGTACATAAGGTAACATATACTCGGCAACAGCTCCAATAGATCATCGCTACTTTACGCCCTCTGATTGGAGTCCAGCTTTACCTACCTACCTGTAAAGGTAACTATATAGCTACCTAAAGGTTATAACTTACTACTCTCAGCAGAAACCGCGATTGCTGTGATTAGATACTTTTCACCTCTAGAGAAAAGTGTGTGGCCACCTTCCTTCTGGACTAACCGGTAAGGAAAGCTTTCGAAAAATCAGGTAGTAGAAACTGCTATTTGATTGACCCACGAGTTCCGAGTACCTAGTCAGGTTTGGAACGTACCTAGGGATAGAAAGCCAATGTCTCTTGGTCAGTTTTCTTCTTCATCTTCTTCTTCTTTTCAGTCATCCTGTGTTGGGGTCGTGAGTGCACGCTCGTCTTCATCGGCGCGCTGTTTGCAGACAACTTCTTAGGTGCCGTCTTGAGTGTGCTGCTGAAGAAGAACCTATGTGCATCGAAGTGGAGACTGATCCTGGAGACCCCTCTACGGGAAGAGAAAGTGTTGGACAAAGAAAGGGCCTTGCAATGCCGGTTTTGTCCTCGCCAAAACGTTGTAATCTCGCCGGATCTAGACATGGCCAAGAGCGCTGCATTCCACTCTGATAATGCAGCACCATGCGAAAGTCTAGCCTCATGGTTCAAGGGCCTCGTTATCGTCTCGGAAAAGTGAGTTGTCGATTGCCGGGACTGTTCCCAGGAGACAGGTTCTTCCTCAGCGACCACTGCCGGCTACCACCATGTCCGCAATGAGCCTTCCTCTCTCCCCACCTAGGTACTCTTCTTCTCCTTCTAGCTCATCCAACTCTAGACTAGCTTCATATGCCCTCACTACCGTCTCTTCGGCGACCTTGACACTCCCCTCCACCAGTGCCCTGATACAGCCCGCAACCCTTGCAATCTCTCTCCTCGTCTCATTCCCAATCTCATCGTTCTGACTCGAGTACATCCCAATACTCACCGTCTCCTCGATCTTATTCAGTCCCACTGCATCACCCTGCTCTTTCAGCTCGGCGTGTTTATTGATCCAAACATACCCATTGACCCCCAGTATGACATCCACCTCTCCTCCCTTTCCTCGCGTCTGTATCGTGAAAATCTGCCTCTTCGACCTCACCACTCCACTCCCACCACCCACGCCACTCACCGCCATGAAATATCCATTTCTCAATTTTCCATATTTCAGACTTCGTGTATGCAACGCTGCACTACCATCCTGGAATAAACTCTGCACTTCAGCAACCAACAACTCTCCCTCCCCAAAAAACGATCGAATATTCAACTCATCATACCCCGTCCGCCTCCTCAGCGTCCCTCCTGGCAAATTGATCGAACTCAACTGCAGACTCGCCAACACAGGCGCTGCAACATCTACCTTCCACCTCCTCGACTGCACTTCCACGATGCGACCAATGACCAAATCGCCGATTTCGGGCGTGTAGCGTGCTCGGAGCGGCACGACGGAGAGGAGTTTGTTGGTTTTTTGGAGGGTGCCGGCCACGGTGGACCGAATGGCGGACGTGGAGTCGGAGGGAGCGGTGAAAGTGCCGTGACCGCGCATCCATTGGGGATCGGAGGTGATGATCATGCCGGGGGTGATGAGCTGGCGAGAGGTGTTGGAGTGGCCGGAGGGGAGAGCGTCAATTTCCATGCTATCGGCTCCTCCGTCTTCTTCGTCTTCACTCGAGTCGGAGTAATCGAGCATGGCATCGTTGTCGTCGGCATCATAGTTGCGAGCTGTCTTTTGTGGTGCCGCAGCAGGCGTGGGGGCGAGGATGGTGATGGCCATGTTGTTTGGTCGTATTATTTAGTTTTGGAGGTGGAAGTTTTGTTTCACATGCTTTGCACATGCATTGCGGGGAACGAACTTGTCGCGCCGCCACGTGCGCACGACAGGTCAAGCTACATTAAAAGGTAGGGACGCGCCCATGTGGCGGCAAGAGCTAAGGGAACATCGTATTGTGGTACACTACACGTGAATAAACTGCCGATTGTGCTCATGCTCCTTGAAAGCAGTCTGTTGCGGCCGTGCCGAGCCCCATGGAGATGGAGCATAGATTCGCTCAAAAACGCCTTTCCAATCCCTGCCACAGCAATTCCATTGCGCAATGCATACCAGAAAAACCACACTTGTAGCACATCTCACTGTCGAATTCAACATCTTTTTGTTTGTCGGAACCAGTCCTCTTTTTTACCTCTTGGCGCAGCACGAGAGCAGTCCGCTCTTGAACAGGAAATACACACATCCGAGGAAGCGAATAAACGACAAGGCTGCCGTAGCCCACAACAAGGCTCGGAAGAAGTTTGCCGTTCTCGTTGTCGCACCTGTCGAAAATCCAAACTTGTCAAAGTTGTCCGACGTAATGGCCACCGCGAGGAGCGCATTCGTGAAGATCCAGAATGTGACGAGACGAGTTCGGAAAGACTTGTACGAATCCTCGAGCGTCTTCTTGTTGTCTTCTTTGGGTGCAATATATGGCGTCAAAGCACGTTTGACTGTCTGCTCGAATTGACTGTCAATATCGGCTTGTGCCAAATCGACTTCTTCAATCACTGTCGCTTTGCCGTCTGCACCCTTCTGTGTTGTCGCTGAGGGCAGTGCATCGGCCTTGTCAGATCCCTTGGTACCCCATGATACATCGTGCCAGTTGGAGAAGGCGTATACCATGAGAATGTTGATGTAACTTGTCATCATGAGCAGGTACTGTCCAAACGAGGTGAACATGTGCCAAGGGTCCAAGTACAGGAAGGATGCCACGAAGTACAGACCGAAAGTGGCCGCAAGAGCGATAATGATGATGCCAGCACCCGTCGAAGACACAAATGACTTGATGAATTCGTCTGCGCCCTCATTGACCACGAAACCAGTACCACTGCCAAAGGCGTGTATGACCAAGTAAAAGGAGTCCACGATGATGTAGAGCTGGATCAAGGCATACACCGCAAAGGAGATGATGTAGGTCCATCTGCTACCCTTCGGTCTGTTTCCGAGAGCTAGGATGAATTGCAGGAGGAGGAATGCCAGGTAGATGTACTTGACGCACGTGTTGAAGATTGGTGTCACCGTGTTGCCGAAGGGGAAAGCCCGTTGGTCGTTTGAAGAGCCAGGAGTGCCGACAAGATCGATGATGACAGTCGTAGTCAGGTAGTAGGAAGCTATGAGAATGTCAGTACTCTGTTCATGCCATCATTCCTGCTCCGACACATACCCAGGGAGAACCATGTCAAGGTCACAGTAGCAATGTTGTAGATCAATTGGATGTGCAAGAAGAACATGCGCAGGATGTTGTGTCCCGAGCGATACATGCGTCCAAAGTGCATCAGGGAGTAGAGAGTGGCGGCGAAGGAACCATTCAGCCATCGTCGACGCTGTCCGATGAACTCTGCTGCACCCTCGGGCACATCAGTCTCACCCTTGGACGCCTTGACGTACGTCAGATGCCACTTGCTGCCAGCCTTGGCAACCAGCTCGAAACAGAGAATACGATCCTCGGCCAAGAACATGTTCTTCTTGAAAATGTTCATGCCTTCGATACCCTTGGGTCCGAGCTGCTTCGAGAGCGTGTGATCTCCGTGGAAGTACTGCTCGAGAGGTCTGCCCATGATGGCACGGAATCGGTATGCAGAAAAGGCACCGGGAAGCACAGAGACGTATCCAAAGGAAGATTCCAGAGGCTTGTCCAAGATGTTGGAGATCTTGTACTCGAAGTTCTGGATGGCCACGAGCGGGTTGAGCAGGTTCTTCCAGCCCTTGCCAAGCAGAGCATGGATCTCACCACACGCTCCTCCAAGATCCTTATCGTTGTAGAAGGCTTCCCAGAGCGCAAGAAGCGCCTTGTAGCCAGGCTTGGTACCAGCATCCAGCAGAATGCATACTTCGGGGTTCAGAATGCGTCCGAAAGCAGTGAACAGCCATCTATGCGAATTGATCTTCTTGCTGTTCTTCTGCTTCAGACAGAACATCATCTGCACCGGGGGAAGCGTGGATGGGCCATCATCTAGCGGCCGAATGAGCTGCTGGTTGGCAGTCACAGACAGCTGTGTGGTGTACTCAAAAATGTGCGCAACCGTCTCTTTTCCGTCAATGTCCTTTTTCATGATGCCATCTTGATAGATTCCAATTGTTGCCAGCACGTCCAGGGTGCCCTTGTCACACGGGTCGATGCCGTCAAAGACTAAACATACAACAATCTTCTGCCACGCCGGACCGCCCTTGTTCCAGAACTCGGACTTTTTGATGTTGACAATGTCACGAATGTTCTGCATCACACCGTGAAGCGTGCGCGATGTGAGGGTTTTGTCCTCGTTGTAGTATGTGATGGCAATGAGCAGCTCAGTATGTCTGTTATACATGGCAGGCCGGAGATTGTATCCATTCTTCAGAGTAAAATCGTTCGGGTCGCACGTCGCAGCGGTGTATCGCAGGTGAGTGAACTCTTCGCTGCCACTCTCGAGATCATTTCTGTACTTTGCCTGCACGGCGTTCTGGATCGCTGATGGTACTGGGTAGTCTGCACTGAGCACAGCGCCCTGCACAAGCTTCACCTTTCTGGTAGCATTTCGCTTGAGACCTGCCACGCCTGCTGCAGCACCAGGCTGTTGTCTCTGTCGCCATGCTTCCGTGCTACCAGTGTCGCTCCTCGAATATGGGCTGGACGCGCGGTCTGGAGCGCCATAGGCAGGGTCATCAAGAGTGGTCCCGCTGCCGTGATACTCCTGGTATCCATTGTAGGGCGGTGCGTGACCAGCATAAGACTCTTCCAAGCTGTAGCCCTTGGGCTCGTGGCTGGTTGGCGT
This sequence comes from Sphaerulina musiva SO2202, assembly GCF_000320565.1. NCBI lineage: Eukaryota > Fungi > Ascomycota > Dothideomycetes > Mycosphaerellales > Mycosphaerellaceae > Sphaerulina > Sphaerulina musiva. The sequence goes on along the minus strand of NW_016017385.1, from coordinate 1,157,821 downwards.
GCCTGATCTGCTGTGAGGTTCGTCGAAGGGGCCTTGAAATGGGCCGTTCGGGTTTCCGTGGAGCAGTGAGCGTTCGACCTCCTCGTCGTCGCTGTCTCGATGCGGAGGCTGGTGGTAGGGTTGCTGTCTCGTGGTCAGCGGACGCACTGCTCACGTGCTCGCCCCCTCCGCTACTTACAGCGCTGCCTGTGGGCGTATCGTGCAAGTCGTAGCCACCGTGGCCGCCTCCAACGCCTTGATAGGCCATGACGCTTGTGCTTCGCGGGTATTAAGGGCAGTCGATTGTCAACGACTGGGTCTGGGGGCTGCTGGTCAAAGGTCCGTCACCTGGACGGACGTAGACCTCTTTCGCACTGCTCTCTCTGAAGCCGCGAAGACGCTTCTGGGTGATGAGAGGTGCAGGGAGACAAAGCGATGGTGGTGCGGTCGGGGGAGGGGTGAACAGGACGCGCGCGTGCGACAGAGATAATGAAAGGAAGAATGACGGTCGGCCAGTCAAAGAAAAAGTGGTACTGAGTGAACGTGCGGAGCTGGGGATGCAGACTGTGTTTGAGCCAAGATGTATTGTCGCGAAGGGTCTGTGGGTCACCTTAACGAGGATCAGCCGTGATGCTAGTTTGTTTCGAAACTGCGAATGGCGACGTGCCAGCGGGAAAGAGGGACGCACTGCGCAGGATCGGGCGGTGTGCATTATAAGGCATCTCCATTTCGTCCACACGGCGGATGCGAGTACAATCAGGGTGGCAAGCAACCCCATACCAGACCTCCTACATCCAGTACGCCCGTTCGTGCAGCATCACGCATTCCGCATTCAGCAGCAGCTTGTGGCCTCGCTGTGCCCTCCATTGCGTTTGCCACTGGTCTGCTTCGGGAAGAGCTTGGTGTAAGTGCAGTAGTATGACTAGTAGTGTGCTGTGCAGCGTCCAACGAATGCAATTCTTCTTTTGCTAGCTCCCATCACGCGACAGGGGTGCCTGAAAATAGCAACGGTCTGACGCCGATTGGAGCTCCAGCCACTGCACGGGCCCTTTTGCACACTGTCGCAGGGGTTTTCCAAACGTCCACGGCGCAGCCATCAGCTTCTCTGCGAGCCCACCGCGGACTGGTCTGTTTTCGTGCGCCAGCGCCAATAGCCCGATACAGTAACTAATGGGTATATACATAGCTCCGGCACGCACGAATGGAAAAGACCACTCACTGTCTCACTCGAAGGCGGGTATATGTAGTAGGTAGTCATCAAGACTCAGGTACTGTACCTGAGAGGCTGAGATGGAGGGCACATGTAGACGGAGATCAGCCGTGACGAGAGCGCTCGCTGCCGTTCGGCCACAGCGTCGTCGTTCGGGCGAGCGGTGGACACACTGTGTATATGCGCAGTACATGAAGCTACCTTTCCTAGGTAGGTAGTGTATGACAACTGTATGCATTCGGTACACCTTCGTGTTCCAGGATTCCCATGTACATTGAGCGTAAAGCCAGCGGACAGACGACAGACGACAGACGACAGACCGGTACCTCAGTAGTTGGTAGCTCAGTCCACCGTCACCACCCCCAAGGAACGCCTGGTCCTGCCGGCTTCCGGGACGAGACACAGGGGAGGCGACAGGACAGACAGGCGCCATGACCGAAGTCAAGCAGTTCGTGGAAAGCAGCGACGTGGCCAAGACCACCGACCTCGTGCTGGTATGTTGCCACGGCATCTACATGGGCGACGGCCGAAACACAGCGGAGGATCAATGGATTCTGCAGCCCTTCTCTCGCTCTGACCCGCTCGCGAGAAAGCCGGGTGAACATGAGACCTTTATCGCCCATATCATGACTGCGGCCCTGGCCGTGCATGCCAACCCGGAGGCCCTCCTCGTCTTCTCCGGCGGCTTCACTACCAACGCTCCTCGCAGCGAAGCCGAAGGCTACGCCCGCGTCCTGAAGGCCATCGTCAACCATAACCCCGCCCTGTTTCCTGCCGGAGTCCGCTTCGCCCTGGAGACATATGCCACCGACTCCTACCAGAACCTCGTCTTCTCCATCATCCGCTTCAGACAACTGACCGGTGCCTACCCGAAGAACATCACCGTCGTCACGCACGCCTTCAAAGAGCGCCGCTTTCTGGAGCTGCACGCTCCCGCAATCAAGTGGCCACCTTACCGGATACGCGTGCAAGGTCTCAACCCGCCCTTCACGCTCGACGAACTCAACTACACGCAGCTGGGCGAACGTGACCGGGCCTATAATGCCTTCGCGGGGGACCCGTATGGTGTCCGCATGCCACTGAGCCAGAAACGACTGGCACGCAATTGGAATGCCGAACGAGCACATGTCTTCTTGGGCTTCCGCTTGGAGCCAGAAGTGATGGGCCTGTTAATCTGGCAAGGTGGTGTCTCAGGGTGGGAGATCTATCCGAATCGCTTACCATGGGAAGACGACAACATGAAATTGATGTATGGACAGCAGAGGACGTGAGCGACGCACAACCGTGCTTGGTACCAATGTGATCTGCTTTGATTGAGTATCCTGACTCGTGGGAGGGAGCACTGAGGTGCTTCTGTGTGCCATGTGCCAACTTTCTAGCCTTGCAAGGCCTGCTCCGCCAAAACACCAAACTGGGCACGCATGATACATCCGATTCTCCGGTCGACCTGGGATGAATCCGCGGTGACGTCCAGAGGCTCTGAGAGCTCTGCTGGAGGAGAGAACAAGAGGTACGAGAGCGTGCTGTGTGTGCAGTACATGTCAGTTTCTATTCGCAGTCTAGTAGTACTTTTCGCGTTCGCCGAACCCGTTGCCTGCCCTCTGGCACACCAGCCACTGTAATACGACTGTCAGGGTTGAACATCGAGGGTGGTGGCACCCATTCACGCCACTTACCGCAAGGATTCTTCGTCAGCATCCTGGACCGGCTTCGAAGATTAGGTTTACACATAATCTTGATGCCAAGATCTACGACGCATCCACCAGGCTACAACATTCATGGTCCTTGTTTGGCTGGGACTCACTCGCAGCTGGGTGAATGAGAACTTGGATAGATCTGTTGAAGTTGAGCAACTTGTGAGATTGTACCTATCGTCTTTTTCGATGGACTCTCGGCCATTCATCTTCTGCGTGTGTCCAGGCCAGGCCAAATGTGCCTAAGTGATATCGTCCAGGATACAAAAGGAAGGCCGGGCAGTCTGTAAGCACAATTGTTGAATTGTATACCGCGATCAAGCCAAGGCACGACTAGCAAGCCAAGACATGGACCAGGTTCATCGACATGGGTTGCCATTGTACCAGCACATACCTCTACAAGTCCTGGAGGCGGGATTTCATCCATATGTCCCTCCAGATGGAACCTGCTTCAAGTCAGACTCGATGTATCGTGTGTCCGTGCCCACACCTCTCAAGTTTCCTGCAATCTTGCTCATTCGTACACCCTTTTGGCCTCCTCGAATAGAACAGGGTAGCTGCACAATATCGGTCGTGAATCTATCGATTGAGGTAGTATTCGAAGGAAGAGCAGGCTCGACTAGACCTACTTGTTCGTCAACAAGCGTATCGAGATTGATTGTTTAGCAAGAGAAAAAGTACAAAAAGAGGAGATAGAGTAGGTACAAAAAGAAAAAAAAAGGAACACATCGACTCCCGTCTTCTGCTCAGGATCATCAATGTCCAAGCATGATAAGAGGAACAACCAGGGGGCTTTGTTATAGCTACATACCTATACTCAGATCATCATTGATGAACTCCTCTTACTCTACAGCCAACCAGAGAACATCATGTACCGAAGCATTTCATCCAGTTCTTCACAAAAAAGCCTCGAATCGCTATACCTCCAGTACGTAGGAGGTAGTAGACCAAATTTTCCATAAGAGCCAATCAAACATCCAAAGTACCTGTAACTTCCAAGCGAAGAGTGTAAAGAAAGAAAAAAAAGTGGAGCTTGGCTGAAAACGAATCTAGCCAATGAGGTTTCAATATCAGGTAGGTACAAGACCACTTCACATCACAAATGGAACTAGCATCAGCCAAGGTGTTCCCCCCAAACATTCAATGGGTGCACGAACGACACGGATCTCTCGAGAGGGTTTATCATTATTATTAGAGACTTATCCCTTACCAACCTTGAGGTACTTTAGGTACCAACTCTCGGGAAGATGCTTCACACATACCTACCTTAGTTCTAGGACGCCTCTCTTGACTAAGGGAAGGTAATGTAGCTGCTTGCTAAGCTAGCTAGTAAACCGACGACTCACAGCTCAATATCTACTACTAGGTTTTTTTCCCGAACAACCAGGTTGACGATGATGATGATGATAAGAGGTTCTAGAGCCTAGGAGATGGGGGGGGGGGGGGGGGGGGG